>NC_143017.1:14163430-14463430 GCF_055824585.1 Amblyomma mixtum
CACTGAAAAAGAAAACATTGAAGCGAAATGTGCAGCTCATAAACAACAGAATGAGGAGCTTGAAAAGCGAGTAGTTCAATTAGAACAGTATTCAAGAAACGTGAACTTGGAAATTCAGGGAGTCGAAGAGGAAGAAGAGGAAAACATACCAGAAATCCTTACCAAAATTGGAATTGCTATCCATGAATCAATCACAGACAGTGACATTGAGATATGTCACCGTGTTCCCACCCGTAATGACGGCAAAACAAAGAACATAGTTATTCAAGTCCCGCGCCAAACGCGACAGCGCTCTTGAAAAGGCCAAAAAGACTCGCCTCACAAACAGAGATCTAGGATTTGATAGCTCCGATCCCATATACATAAATGAACACCTTTGCCCCTTCCTGAAGAAGCTTCTCAGCTTGGCCAAAGAAAAGAAAAAAGAACAAAACTGGAAGTTCGTGTGGGTTCGTGGCGGAAAAATCTTTGCTCGCAAACATGAAACGTCAAAAGTTCTTCGTATACAATGCGAAAAAGACATTGGAAAGATTCAGTGAGCACAACAACTTATCTAGTATCCCATCTTGTCATTCAGAATGGCATTACAGCCTGCTGAAGTTAACAATCTTATCACATCTGGAAACATGAGGGGTCTGAAATGCTTCCATCTGAACATAAGATCAAGTCGTAATAAAGAAGACATACTTAATATTTTTCTTGAAAACTTTACCTTACCTTTTGATGTGGTCATGTTAACGGAAACGCGGTCTACAACAGAATGTGATGCTATAACTGATGCAAATTATAAAACCTTCTTTTTGAACCGATCGAAAAAGCGCGGTGGCGGAATTCAATTGAATATTAGGAAGTGCTTTCAGTGTGACTTACTTGATCTGTTCGCTGTCATCAATGACTACATTGAATGTCTCGCCGTAGTTAGTGAACCCTACATTTTTGCTGTGATTTACAGGCCGCCTGATGGGTGCATGAACAGTTTCTTTGAATTTCTTGAAACCTTACTTGATTTTTCAAATAAGAATGACTACACAACAATCTTGGGAGGTGATCTTAACATAGACCTGCTTACCTCGTCCACGTCTGAACAGTTATTACAGACAACACTCTTCTCGCAAGGCTACAGTAATATGATTCAGACTCCCACAAGGATAACCACAAAATCATCCACACTGATATATCTATTCATAACCAACCTGCCTAAGCACAAAACAACAGCAGGTACAGTTTCATCAAATATCAGCGACCACTTGGCAATAGTTTTACTCTGTAAAACAACACCTAAACGTACGAATACTGTATCACTTCCAAGCAGAAAAATTCAAAACATCAGAGAGTCTACAATATCCACTTTCCGTAGTAAACTTACACAGACAAACTGGAGTGATGTTTATAGCCCAACATCAGCTGACGATGCATATAATAACTTTTTAAATAAATTAATAGATGCATATTCGCAGTCGTTCCCCTTCATTACTGCAAAAAAATAATTCAAGAAATCACGTAAACCTTGGATTACCAAGGAGTCCCTAAAATTGATAAAAAATAAAGACAAACTCTTCCATATCTTTCTAAGCACGCGCGATACAGAAGATTGGAAAGCCTTCAAAAAATATAGAAACGAAATAAATGCCATACTGCGGAAAGGAAAACAGCGGTATCTTTACCTATTCTTTGAGACGGGTCATAGCATAAAATCTGACGTTATGTGGAAGAAGTTAAATGAGCTACTTAATCGAAACCCTCATAGTCAGAATACACATGAACTAATTATAAATGACAAGTGGACAACAGCTAGCTGAAGAATTTAACAACCATCTAGTCAACCAGGTTACTAGTGCTCACTGTGTAGAAGCAACGGGAAAGATTGCTAGAAATTTAGACAGCATCTTTTTTGTTCCCACAAGTGAAAGTGAAGTCCATGATGTATTTAGTTCTCTTCGTAACAGTTCGGCGCGGGACATAAACGATCTTCAGCTAAGGCCTATGAAAGGTGCACTTGACTTGCTTACACCACAACTCACTCATATCTACAATTTAGCTCCTCCACAGGCGTTTTCCAAACAAAGATGCAAATATCTAAAGTAATAACAATTTTCCAAGGCAGCGATCGCAACAATTTATCAAATTATCGCCCAATATCCTTGCTACCTATCTTTTCAAAAGGACTTGAAAAAGTAATTCATATCCGCATCATCAATTTTTTTGAAAAGCACAATTTGTTAACACCGACACAATTCGGCTTTCGCAAAGGCAAATCCACAGAGCTAGCATTGCTCACACAGAAAGAAATAATACTAAAAGCATTTGAAGAAAAAGAAGCAGTAGTTGGTATCTACATTGATTTTTCCAAAGCTTTTGATCGTCTTAATCACATAACATTACTAAAAAGCTAGAAATATATGGAGTAAGGGGAACACCACTAGCACACATAACTTCATATCTACAACATCGAAGGCAAAACGTTTCAATAGATAACAACATGTCATCATACAGACTTGTAACCACCGGCATACCTCAAGGAAGCATACTTGGCCCCCTCCTATTTAACATATACGTAAATGATATCACATCTATTAGCCCTGTTCCACATTATATATCCTATGCAGATGACACTACCTTATTATTCCACGAGCGTAACTTTCAATCCTTAGAGGCTGGTATTAACACGATCCTTCAAGATCTCTACCAATGGAGTAAAGCGAACTCCCTGGACATTGATACGAAAAAAACAAAGGCAGTCATGTTCACTCCCAGGCAATCGAAAGCACCACACTTCTTAAATATCACATTAGGATCCGAACCAATAGAATTTGTTGATTCAGTTAAAACACTTGGCGTATATCTGCACAAAAATATGCTATGGGACACTCACGTTAATTATGCTATAAAAAAAATATCTAAATCGGTCGGAATACTAGCGAGCTTCCACTCTTTCCTACCACAAGCAATTAAACTGCACATATACAATGCCTTGATTCTATCACATATAAGTTACGGCTTTCTTGTTTGGGGGAGAACAACCGTCACAAATCTAAATCGTTTGCACGTACTCCAGAAAAAATCTATTCGGCATATCGTAGGGGTCGACTCGCAAGCCCACACAGGTGAATATTTTATGCGGCTTAATGTAACAAGTGTACATAATCTATACCTAAATACATTGGCAAAAAGATACAAACAACAACTTCGTAACAGCCAGCAAGAATTAAAATATATGGCACACTTAACTCGATCAACACATGTACGTGATACACGCTTTTCAGAACCTTGGAAAGTTCCTTATTCGCGGACAAATTATGGTCAACAAATGCTACGTCATTCATTACCAACACTTTTAAACAATCTCGAACATAACGGAATTGACATTAACCACATTAGTATTTCAAAAATTAGGTCTTTCCTGTCGTAGCAAGCATCAGACAACCCATACTAATTAAGGTTTAGGTTAGGTTTTAGGTTTTATGGGGTTTAACGTCCCAAAGCGACTAAGGCTTTGAGAGACGCCGTAGTGGAGGGCTCCGGAAATTTCGACCACCTGGGGTTCTTCAACGTGTCCAGAAATCGCACAGTACACGGGCCTCTAGAATTTCTCCTCCAAAGAAATTCAACCGCCGCGGCCGGGATCGAACCCGCGTATTTCGGGTCAGCAGCCGAGTACCATAGCCACTGAGCCACCGCGTCGTCCCATACTAATTAATGCAACTGAATTAATAACATGCAATTCTGTTGCAAAACCGTCTGCCTTTATGAATATGTACCTGTATGCACTTTCCATTCTGTTTGTAAATTACTACAGTTTATTTTTTTCGTCTTCACACTTGCTGTACATATAAAAAATTGTTTAAGTTCCACAAGAGAGCTTTGCAAAACCACTCTATATTGCTTAACCATGTATGTTTTTGTTTGCTTTCTACCATATTTCCATACTCCACGAGTATGTTTTAAATAATGTCCACCTGTGTGTCGTCACTGCATGCCATGTAAAAGGGGGCTTGAGCACAATCAAGTGAACATGTTTCACTTTTTGCTCGAGCCTCCTCCGTTGATTTCTTTCTGACGGAAAATAAACTGCACTTGATTTGATTTGATGTTTTATTTTAATTACCGTACAATTTATGATTTATAGTCCGTGCGGACACTTTTGCGTGCAGCCTCTCCGCAACTCCGTCCGCGCCACTCATGAACCTAAAAAGTCTTCAGCCTTAAAAGGCCAAAGCGCCGCCTCTACGCTGCTTGTGCACATCTAGAAATTTCGGTGCATACAGACGGGCGTTATTGCTCTTCCCTCTCGCCGCTGCGGGAGGCAGTGAACCCATATGCTGCTAATCAGGAGTTGAACGCTATAGCCTCTGCTGTGTGTACCAAATTGAAACGATGTTTTGCGGTGCATGAAACGGCTGGCGCCTTGTTACCATATCATTTGCTTTCCACTACCGCAGACTTATGCGGCCGCAATTAGTCAGGGGTTTTGGCGTTCGGCTGCGAAGACCAAAGTCGCGGCATATAGTCTCTGCCGCATTTTGATGTGCACTGTCAGCGTGTGCCAAAGGACGCCGGATGTCCGAATTAATCCCGGGTCCGCCATAAAGGCGTCCCCCGTAATCATTCGCGGCGTCGGGGCTTTAAACCTCACCATGCCATAGCATTGGTTTTCGATGTTCTTTATTTTTTCAGTCTTAAGTGAAAAAATTGCAGTGCGTGTAAAAAACGGAGAAAAATAAAAATGGCCGCCCTTAAATGTCAAATTGAATAGAATTCGGATTCCTAAATAGATGCCACCGAATTCCGGGATCGTTTCGAGTCACCCTTAACGCTTAAAATTAATAACAATGCTCCAGGGAACAATATTGCCACGTATCATAGTAGTGTTTGTTCGTTCATGCTCAAGGCTGCAGGAAAGGGCTGTTATCATTTTTGTTCGTGACGCGAGAAGCGACCAGTCTAATCTTCATTGATCGCAGCCATGAAAGGCTGCATCTAGGTTTTTCCAGATTGCTGTAGATGATGTTGTCCTGCTATCTGGAAGTTTCCTTGCCGGCTTTAAATTGAGCGATGCCGCGAGCGACGGTCATTCGTAGTTCGACGACCGACGAGCACGCTTGTTGCTGCCCGAGCTCGTCCAGAACCAGCGAAGTTTTTTCGGCGCTGGCTTGCTGAGAAGTTTCGACAAGTGCAGGCGGGCCCCGGATCCACTGCGGCCCGGAGGTTCCGGAACCAGCCTCCCCGCCCAGGCGCCGTGCCTTTGCCGGTGCTCGGGCAAACTGCGTGAAGTTCGTGCAAGCAGCAGCCCAGCCGGCCACCCGTGACGTCATGGGAGGCCCGGGACCTGCTGCCCCCCCGGTGTTCCGTGCGCCGCCCCCAAAGGCGTACTGTTTCGAGTTCCAAGTTACTTCCGACGCGACGGCTGACGACATCGTCGACGGCATCGAGTCGGTTGTCGGCCCGAAAGGGCTAGAGAGCCTCCAACACCATGGAGGTATGAAGTTCTGCGTCGCCATGGCCTCGGCTGCGGCGGCAGAGAAGATGCTAGTGGAAGGCGCCTTCAACGTGAATGGCACTTCCGTCCCAGTAGCCTGCGTGGGTCCTGCCGTGGTCCACGTGACGGCTTTTCGTGTGCCGCTGTTCGTGGGAGACGCGGCGCTGGAGGCGGCACTGAGCTCCTACGGCAAGGTGCTTGACATCACCCACCCCGTCCTCAAGGGCCGTCGTCACGTCGGCAACGGGACGCGCGTGGTCCGGATCGAGATGAAGCAGGCGGTGCCGAACTTCTTGACCGTCCAGGGCCACCGCGTCATGTTTGACTACCGAGGCGTCCGGAAGGTGTGTTCCCGCTGCGGGCAGGACGGCCACATCGGCGCGGCGTGTCGAACGCCGCGGTGCGCTCGCTGCGAGGTGTTCGGCCACGACACGGCAGGATGCGGAGCGGCTTGCAGGCGCTGCGGTGGAAGCCACGCCACAGCGGACTGCCTGCGGCCACGGTCGTATGCGGCGGCCGCCGCTTCGAGGAAAGCCCCGAGCAAAGACAACGTGGCCGCGGAAACACGGAGCACACCAACCCTCCGGACGCCTGTTGCCGACGTGGTCCCTACGACCAGCAGCCCGAGGGAGCCTGAGCCCACCCCCGCGACGGAGGTGCCCGTGAAGGAGCAGCTCGAGGGGACGCCTTCAAACGAGGTGGAACCGTTCGGTGCTGTTTTCGCGGAACCCTTGCCGCCGCTACCCCGCACAGCTTCCTTCAACACCGAGAGCAGCAGCGGCGATGAGTCGAGCGTGGCGTCGGGCGACCTGGTGGACGTACCGGACAAAGTCACGCCGCTTCGCCTAACAGGCGACTTGACGTGCGGCCAGGTGTCAGGACCGACGACTCCTGGAGGTGCGGACGACGCGCGCTTCCCGTCACCAGCCAGCCACACCCTCCCATCGGCGACCCTGGCGTCGGCATCGGCTTCAGCTGCGAGCGTCGCCAAGACCACGCAGCAACCGGTGAGCGAGGCCACAAGCGCCGACGGCCCCGAAAACATGGACTTTTCCCGACCAGACTTCAAACGCGCCCACCCCCAATCATCGGAATCCGAAGGGACTGTTAACGAACGTTCTAGCAAAAAAGTGCCGCGCGCGCTAAGCGCCGCCCATGGCAGCGCTCTTTAGGTTGTATGCTATGCCGTCGATGCTCTTGGCAGTCATGGCGGTTGTGCATCTCCTCTCCCTGAATGTTCGGGGATTTCAATCCGTAGACAGACAGAGAGAGGTGATGCACTTTGCCAGGGCTAGGGGCGTCGACATCCTGTTTTTACAGGAATGCAACTTCCGTACTTCACTTGATGTGCTGAATTTCACCACCCGGTTTTCTGTTTTTGCTTATTTTTCGTTGACTGGTTTTCATATGTGCGGTGTTGGTGTCGTTTTTGTAAACCCCTGCCTGCGCGCGGGTGCTCATTGCACTTTCGGGCTGGACGGCCGCACTCTTCCGGTCGACTTCACACTAAACCAGCGGCGGGTACGTGCGTTGGTTGTATATGCGCCAGCACGGCGGACTAGTAGTTCTGATTTTTTTGAGCGCCTGGACTCATTCCTCCTTGATTCCTACCCCACTTTCATCGTCGGTGACTTCAATTGTGTACTTAACATCGACCGTGACGTCCGCGGACAGGGTCACGGTCGCCGTTATTGCGGTGCCCCCGCGCTCCGCGATCTCGTGACTCAGTTCCGCTTGTCTGACGCGTGGGTGCAGCTTCACGGGGATGCCTTTGGAGCGACGTTTGAGAGAGCACAGTCAGCGAGTCGGATAGACAAATTCTATTTTCCACCAGAGCTCGCTTCGTTTGTCGTTAGCTGCGAAGTTCTCGCGTTCTCTGCAGGCACGCCGGTGATTTCCGATCACCACCCCTTGTCAGTCAGGCTCGACTTTGGTGAGGACACCCCACGTACTGTTACGTGGCGCATGGACACGAGCCTACTGGCGGACCCGGAAAGCATGGCGTCACTGCGTACGGCGTTGGCCGCATCGTGCAAGAGCTTCGTTGCGACTGATTCATGGGACACACTCAAGGCTCGTTGGCAGGCAACTCTGGTGGCAGCCGGTCAAGACCGCAGACGCCGGGTAACTCATGCACTGAATGACACCCTCAAGCGCATCCGTATAGTGCAAAGGGGAGCACCCTTAACCTTTGCCATGAGCGATTACCTGAGCCTACTTAAAGCACGTTACCACGTGTTGCTCTGCCAGTCATCACGGGCAGCTAGTCGCGCACACCAGCTCGGGCGGCCTATATCAGACCCGGCTGTGCTACGACACGTACGCGCAGGCACAGCAGAGGAATTCGCTCCCGCTACTGTGCCTTTCGTAACACTCCCAGACGGCACCCAAAGCAAAACCGCGTCCGATATCTGCACGATCTTTGCAAGTCACTTCTCGAACCTGTTCTCTACGGACAGTTGGCTAAATCTTCAAGATGGTTATGACGGGCTTCTACAAAGCTTTTTTGGAAACTTGCCACGAGTAGCTGAAGAGTTGCATGAAAACCTTTGCGCACCAGCCACAAGCCAAGAGCTGCACGCCATCCTGCAGAGTATGAATGCGGCCTCTGCTCCCGGTCCAGACGGCATTCCAACAAGTTTTTATTTAAAGTTTTTTTACGAGATCCAAGGAGCGCTCCTGAAGATGGTCAACGGCTTCCTCGCGGATGGGTTACGTCCAAACTCTTTCCGCGAATGTCGCATCATACTCATTCCGAAAGCGGGCGGTGACCCCTCCGACCCGCAAGCATGGCGGCCCATAAGCCTCTTAAACGCTGACTACAAAATAGTCGCATCTTTACTAAACACAAGAATGCGGATGATCCTGCCTCACCTAATCCACCGGGCTCAAACCAGCAGCGTGCCTGACCGCTCTGTGTTTCATGCATTGGCACTCACAAGAGACCTGTTCACATTTGCCAGCAGGACGGGCTTCACCGGGTGTTTTGTTTCGCTTGATCAGGCGAAAGCCTTCGATCGGGTGGAACACTCGTATCTGTTCGGAGTCCTCGAAGCCTTCGGATTCCCGCCGCAAATCGTCAGCAGGCTGCGCTTACTTTACGCAGACTTGAATGCTCGTCTCTCTGTAAACGGCCACCAGAGCGCTCCCTTCTCAGTCACTCGGGGCATAAGGCAAGGATGCCCTCTCTCTACAACATTCTTTGTGTTATGCCTCGATCCACTCATCCGGCGCATTAACGACAGCCTATCCATACGCGGCTTCCCTCTGCCTGGCCAGGGCCAAATCAAAGTTTCGGCCTACGCCGACGACGTGTCGCTTTTCCTCAAGGACGAGGATAGCTACGCAGCCTTTTCGCGGCTGTTTCTCGAGTACAGCGAGATATCGGGGGCCCTATTGAACAGGAAAAAAAGCAAAGCGCTAAGGTTTGGCACCTTCACACCGAACCTTGCGGGCGAGGTGGAGTGGGTGCAGGGAGTGAAAGTCCTGGGAGTAGTATTCCTCGCCAGCGGAGAAGTAGCCCGCGAAACCTGGACTAACCTCCGCACGAATGCTGAGAAACGCCTCTCGGTGGCGTCAACTTTCCGCCTTTCAATGGCAGAGCGCAGCTATGTAGTTAAGTCCACAATCCTAGCCGCATGTTTTTTTGTCGCCCGCGTCGCAAACCCACCGCGCACGTTTGCTCGCAGGCTAACCTCGGCCTGTGGCTCTTTCGTTTGGGCGGGCAAAACCGAACTTGTGTCACGCATGTTCATGCGCCTTCCATCGTACATGGGTGGGTTTGGTATACCTTGCATCCGCACCATGTGCAATGTGCTCGCCTTGCGAGGAGTACGCGATCTTGTGCACAACCCAGACTATCCCGGGAGAACACTCATCGCATACTTTCTGGGTACAGCGCGTAATGTGTTTTTTACACAACACGTGGTTGGCCCTACAGCCGAGCAGCCGCCGGCATTCTTCGTTAATGTGCGTCGCACACTGGCGTCGTTGTCTGCCAGCGTGCCCGATCTGGATGTTGATGAAACCCCACCCTCCAGGGTGTGTGAGGCACTAACGGTAGCAGAGCTCACCCGCGAACAACTCCAGAAAACGAGACGGGCGCGCTGGCGCCAACTGACCTCACCTGCACTTCCTGCAGATATCAGGGACTTCGGCTTTCTTATTGCCCTACTGACGTGCTGAGTGCAGCGGCACTGCGCATGTGCATGTGACATCAGACCTTTGAGTTCAGCCGTTTTATTTGGTACTTTGTTGACATTAGAAAAAAATAAACTTCTCTTTCTACGCCGCCGCCGAGTGATTCAGTTCTTTTGCGGGCGCAAGTCAGCCCAAATAAAGAGCTTCGTTTGCAAGTATTTCTGGTGTCTTCCTGACCGCTGGACTGCCGTCACTACAACGTGACAATATTTTCAGGAAGTTGTAATTGCACGTTGCAACGGGAAAATTGTGGCGAAATTACTTTCCATCTATTTTTATGTTTATGAAATTATTTTCTTGTTGGCCCTGCTATCCGCATCCAGGGTATTTCCCTGCCTATATCAGTATAACCGCTTTTGCACGTTCGCCGTAATAGGATTCCTCACAACATGGCTGGGGCCGTTGGTAATGTGGCGCATGAGCAGCTCGGTCTTTCCATGGAACGGCACGTGTGCATACAGCGGCGCCATTGATTTATTCCGTAGGGAGGAGGAAAAACTTCTCTCATCGGCCACGGTTAAAAGGCAGCAAAGTTCATGACGGGACTGCCAGCCACCCCGCCATTTTTTCATGCCACCCGCAGCAATGTGATCTTGTGGGTTCAGTTCTCCGAAAAGCGAGAGTTAATAGCTTTAGCTCTCGCTACTTACGTTTGTCAAGGACGCGTCTGTGTGCAATAAAAGCCAAATTGACCGAAACACGTGGTCGCCTGAGTTGTTACTGATACTTTCTATCCGTTATACGCATATGTGCCAGTATAGCGCTCATCGAAGTGGGACTCCCACGGGACGACCATTTACATCAAATTTGGGCGCCACCCCTGTGACACAGAATGTTCGAAGTGGTGCCACATGACTTGGCATGTTCCAAAGGATAAAATTACTGATTGAGATGCATTTCAAAATACGTGTGAGATTCGCAACGATGACCTTTGTTTCCGCAAACCGTGCATTCCGAGGACCTTCAGACGGCCAATACGGCCGAACCGTTTGTCGCAGGGGGTTCCAGATGGTGTCGTACTTTTCGTCGTGTTATGATGCGCACGTTTATTAAAATTTTTAACTGATGTAACGTGGAAATATACCGGATATAGCGAATGCGGCTGCAAACCACACTGGTAGTGCAAAATCTATGAGGCAGATGGCGGTGCTTGTGCCTTAGAAGTGGTGTTTGCGGAGAGAAAACATCCGCGGACGCTTGGATTTGATCTTCTCCACGTTTGCTGAGTACACTGATGTAAAAACTTGAAGCTCCCGTAGCTAACTTTGCCAAGTCGAACACTGCATGAGCCAGTGTTGTCGGAGAAATTTTCTAGCAGAAAGTGATCTTCACCTCGCTTTTGTAAAACGCACTTGAATTTTGAAAGTTGGGGAAAGCAGGGGTCTACTTGAAATTGAACAGCCGGCATCGTAACTCCGCCCTTTTCAGCAATCATATGTTTTCATCACTCTCGTTGAGTGGTCGCAGCTACCAAAAGACGATAAGACGTGAACAGACTATTCGCTAATGTTAGTCTCGCTTCAGGGTGAATCCATGGCTCATTCATCGCACCGTTACAACTTAAAATGTTTGTTTCGTGCTGCTTACAGCTTGTCATAGCCTTACATGCTCTCTGGAACATAGGTTGTGCGCGGAGAACCGCATCGTTGTTCCGTATAATCCGGCTGCGGCTCATGCTAATACTGTCCTACTTGGTATGCCTGACAGGTGCTCGTTCAAGAGCGGGACAATGTGAAGAGGATTACCAGCATCTGCGGTGGATCACTCACAAGTGCGTACTCACCGCTGGACACTTTTTGTTCCTGTGAGAGTGCCTGTCGGTTTGTAAGCGTAGTGAAGTATGTTCATTTTTAATGCTTGTGATGCCAAGTTGCATTGGAACTCGCGCTCAAGAGTGTTCATTCAGCGCTTTGCTCTCGTATGGCGCGATCTGCTCTGTAGGAATCATGCTGGGGACTTACCATTTTTTTTCTACAACCCCCTAGCTTCAGTGGTGCAGACGGCGATAAGCGCCCGGTGTTTCTCCGTGCTTCATTTATTCGTATAGTCGGGGACAAAAGTTCGTTATTATTACCCGGTGGCTGGAAACCACACTGGTGGAGGTGAATGGCAAAATTTTCATCTCCACAAGTGCAGTCTCCATCAGCCGGCTTATAATCGCGCTGTCGGCTTCGCTTGACGAACGCGTTGTCCACGGACTTTTGTTCCGGACTGTACGCCAGACGGCGGCCACTCTGGCTTCCTCCACTGCCGAAACCTCGCCCCTCCTGAGAGCGCCCATCCGGGCCACCATCGCGCCGGCGACATCGCTGAGGCACAAAAGACAGTTTTACGCTAAAAAATACTGTACCTCAAAGTGCGAATGCGTACAACGCTAATCACTAGTGTACTGTCAGCAGCAAAATATTGCGGGACGTCCAGCGCGTGGCGGAGCGACGCAAAACTGCCTTGCGGCGCTATCTGCCGCAACCGCGCCTGATGTCGAGGCTCACCGCACTTCCGCACCACAGTCATTCTTTGCGCATGCCTCTCCTTCCTTCGCTGCTGTCTGATCGCTTGCTTCCCTGTAATGCGCTCTTGACGCTCGTTATAGCCGCCTAATCGCTGTGAGACCATCGCTGCCCGTCTGCTTCAGCTGCGGCGATGCTGGGCGGAGCTCCTGTGCATCTTTGCGCGACCTTCTCTGAATAAATGTTATCTTACACTACGCGTTGCCGGACTAGCAAGCATTTCGTTTCGACTGGTCACATGAGCACTGGCACGCTGTTATTGCGACCCACAATTCCTGTTCGCCATTCATTGCTCTTGAAACCACAATTGATGGTGCGTGTGTTTCAACGATGCCGCCTCGCGTTCCGGAGATGAAAGAAGACGTATTGCACGCCTCTTCGTGGAAGGCGTGCCTCAAAGAGAAATATGTCGTCTGACTGGAAGCTCAAAATCAGCCGTAACAAGAGTGGTGAAGGCGTTCCGAGATGATCGCGGAAGAATAGCTGACGCCCCCCGAAGTGGACGACCAAAGGTCACTGAAAGAGAAGACGACGAAGTGATTCTTGCCGCTGACGTCGCTGATCCCTTGTTGAGCGCCAAAGAAATCAAGAAAGAGCTGGGTATTCAAGTGTCATGCGACACAATCAGAAGGCGCCTTAAAGAAGCGGGGTTACAAAATTGTTTTGCAGCGCGAAAGCCCTACTTAACAGAGAATCAACGCCGGCAGCGGCTGGAATTCGCTAGGGCGTACGAGCACTGGGGTATCCACGAATGGGGCCAGGTCATCTTTACTGATGAATCCACGTTCTGCACCAGGTGGGATCAACAGCAGCGTGTATGGCGACCTCTTAACTGCAGGTATGGCTAAGGTTCACGTCTTCAACAATGTGTTTAAATATTGTTGCGGGAAAGAATATATTTACAAATAGGAAAGAACAGCTGCGAGCGGCACCGAGAACACAGTCCGAACTTCGTTGTCGTCTTCTACTCTTCCCACGCTCTTGGTCGTCGTCGTCGTCTACCCGCTTCAGGACCCCCGGCTGCTTAAACGCTGTCTCGGCGTTAGGGCGGCAACGTATGAGCGTCGTGATAAGGTTTAAGGCGACAGACGTGGACGATGTCGGTGGTGGCGCCAGAGGACGATGGCGAGGTTTCAAGGGGAGCAATTTCATAGTTCACGTCGGTAACACGGCGCACGACACGGTAAGGGCCACGGTAGTGCGAAAGGAGCTTCTCGGAGAGACCGACGCTGCGAGAGGGCGTCCAGAGAAGGACGAGTGATCCTGGGGTAAATTCGACGGCCTGGTGACGGCTGTCGTAGGCTGACTTCTGGGAAACTTGAGAGGCTTGGAGCCTACTACGTGCTATTTGGCGCGCCAGCGTGGCCTGGGAGATGGCGTCCCGAGCGTAAGCAGTGGTGGGGGCTGAAGAAGGCGGCATGAGTGTGTCCAAAGGCAAGGCGGGATGCCTACCAAACAAAAGGTAGAAAGGAGAATAGCCTGTTCTGTCATGAAGGGAAGAGTTATATGCAAATGTCACATAAGGCAAGGCTGCGTCCCAATCTCGGTGGTCTGGCGATACGTACATGGCTAACATGTCGGTGAGCGTGCGGTTGAACCTTTCCGTAAGCCCATTGGTTTGTGGGTGGTAAGCTGTCGCGAGCTGGTGCTGCGTGTCACACGAACGAAGAATGTCGTGAACTACTCTGGATAGAAAATAACGACCGCGGTCGGTGAGCAGTTGACGAGGGGCGCCGTGGTGAAGGATGACGTCTTGCAGAAGAAAATCGGCGACATCGGTAGTGCAGCTGGACGGCAAAGCACGCGTGATGGCGTACCGAGTCGTATAATCAGTTGCGACAGCGATCCACTTGTTGCCGGAGAGGGACGTCGGAAAAGGGCCAAGAAGGTCGAGGCCAACACGGTGAAAAGGTTCCGGAGGTATGTCGATGGGCTGCAGAAGACCGGCAGGCAAAGTGGAGGGCCTTTTCCGACGTTGACACAGGTCGCAAGCGGCCACGTAACGCTTGACGGAACGATAGAGACCAGGCCAAAAGAAGCGATGCCGCACCCGAGCGTACGTGCGGGACACGCCAAGGTGACCGGCTGTCGGCAGATCGTGCAGTTCTTCAAGGACAGAAGAGCGTAGACGTTGGGGCATCACGAGCAGGAGCGGAGGGCCATCGGAGCGTAGGTTTCGGCGATACAAAATGCCGTTCTGGAGCACATAAAGGTTCAGAGACGGAGATCGGTTTGCAGAACGGATGCCATCAAAGATAGGTCGTAAAGATGAGTCGTGGCGCTGTTCGTTGGCAATATCGGCAAGATCAGAGATAGCTAAGAGGCAGCGCAGGGTCTCAGCGTCCTCTAGGTCAGGTGGTTCCACAGGGTATCGGGATAAACAGTCAGCGTCCTGGTGATGGCGCCCTGACTTGTACACGACGGAGTATGAGTATTCTTGGAGGCGCAATGCCCAGCGACCAAGGCGACCGGTGGGATCTTTTAGTGAAGACAGCCAACAGAGAGCGTGGTGATCAGTGACAACAGCGAATGAACGGCCGAACAGGTAGGGTCTGAATTTAGCTACTGCCCAGACAAGGGCAAGACACTCGCGCTCAGTAATGGTGTAATTTTGCTCTGCGGCTGAAAGTAGGCGGCTGGCATAAACGATGACTCGATCTTGACCCTGTTGACGTTGGGCTAGGACGGCGCCGATGCCATATCCGGAGGCGTCGGTGCGAACCTCTGTGGGAGACGACGGGTCAAAATGTGCTAAGATGGGCGGAGTGGTCAGCAAAGGTACGGGGATCGATACCCCGCACCTCCACCAAATATGTTGCGGGAAAGAATATATTTACAAATATTTACAAATAGGAAAGAACAGCTGCGAGCGGCACCGAGAACACAGTCCGAACTTCGTTGTCGTCTTCTACTCTTCCCACGCTCTTGGTCGTCGTCGTTGTCTACCCGCTTCAATATTTTATATGAATCCGTAGTACAAAACAAAGAACAGGGTACTGCATTTCGTCTGTGCCGATCAGCTTACTGTCCAAATAAGTGTTAACTAAATTCCCGCTGGATTAGTTCATCAGGCGTTATGCAGAAATTTAGTTACTCATCTAGCTGCATTCACATCACGTGGAAATTTTTCTACATGGACACATTTTCCTTAAAAGCACCCATTTCTCAAGAAGGCACACGGTCATAACAGATTACAATATTTTAGATTTCCTTTCCGCGCGCCAACTCTTATTAAGAAAGCTTATTCGCTGTGACGACAAAAGCTGTATTCGCCGCGCGGTTATGGCGTTGTTCATATTGCCAGTGTTTTTTTCTCGTTTCTTTTAGATACCGACCGCAGTACACGCAGTGTGTACTATCCAGTGGTCGATGCAGCGTTGCCATCTGGGGAGCCATCACCAAATATGGACTCGGTCCTTTAGTGCTCATCGATGGAACGTTTAATGCTGCTTCGTACTGCGAAGTCATTAAGCAGACCCTGATGCCGTATGCTACGGATGGCCCGTTTCCTGACAGCTTCTACTGGCTGCAGCACGACCGCAGCCCAGTACATACTTCGCGAATTGTGGGCACTACAGTTCACGCTTGCGGTGTGCTGCGACTACCATGGCCCCCAAGCGGCGCGGACCTAAATTCAATTGAGAATTTGTGGGGTCTGATGAAAAGACGCCTCGCTGCCCAAAGTCGTCGTATCCCCAACGCCGATGCTCTGTGGAGAGACGTTCAGGAAGTATGGGATGCACTGAGGGCAGAAACTGAAACCGTGAGGGCTCTATACGCGTCCATGCCGCAAAGAATCGCCGAAGTGATAGCTTCAGAAGGCCACTATACCGGTCACTAACTGGTACCCTGCCCTAAACTTGTCTTCATGCTGTTTTTTTTTGCCTTTCGTTTGTTTGTTTGTTTGTTCGTGTGTTTGAGCAGGTGCCTCTTTCTAAATATATCTTTTTCACTACCATAAGTTGTGTGCTTCTCTTTCACATTTGTAAATGCGTTGATGTAGCCGCATGCTCAAAAGCAAACTTGGGCACCCAATTTAAAACATTTCACAGTGGCGCGCAATGGAGTTTTGGTGGCGTATACATTCCACAGTTAAGCATGATGTAAGGTAAATTGCGGTTGTAGCAATCCTTTTTAGGGAGCGGAACGCAAAAACCCCGGGGCTGTGCGATGAGAAAAAAACTCTGCCTCTCCCGTAAACGAGAGTAGAGTAAGCATGAAATGTTTACGGGCCTAATGTCATCTCGGTGGACACCCGAACCGCACCGTACAGGAAGGGAGGAACGCCACCACCCGTTCAGCGCGATGCCTTGCCATTTGAATGCAAGGTTTTTTGAGGAAAGGAAATGGCGCAGTAATTCTCTGCCATCTCGGTGGACACCCGAACCGCACCGTAAAGGAAGGGAGGAACGCCACCACCCGTTCGGCGCGATGCCTTGCCCTTTGAACGCAGCGCTTCTCCCCCGGGCCCCTGTGCGCCTGCGCGGCTTTGCTTCGATGCGCGAAGCCCCTAAGAGATCACGTATGACAACGAAGTGTAACGTGGCATTTATGTGCTTTTTGCACGCGTTATTAGAAATCGGAAATTATAGTTCCGTGCATTATCACACCCACAGCTCCACTGATATCTTGATAAACATTGAGAAGGCACTGGCAGCAGTTATTTTTTGTGACTCCTTTGGAGACCAACCGGCGCTTGCATGCCGGTCGCGTAGGAGGGCTTAGAGAGTCTCGTTAAATCTCGTTAAGTCTCGTACGGTGCCCGGATGTTCTCGTTTCAGAGCCCGGATGACTGGAATTCAGTGCCCGGATGAGTGGATTTCAGTGCCCGGATGAGTGGATTTCAGTGCCCGGATGACTGGATTTCAGTGCCCGGATGACTGGATTTCAGTGCCCGGATGAGTGGATTTCAGTGCCCGGATGATGGCTCTCGGTCTCGGCGTGACGTCACCACACTGCCGACAACGGGAGCTAAAAGCATTTCATGCTTAAAATGACTAAATAAAAATATGACTTAGATAACAGCACATGATCTCCACAGGCATCATCAAACTGAAGCGAAACTCGAAAGTGTCACGTCAGGCAGTTAGCCAGGAATCGTTCTTCGGGCAGAGGCCAATGTGATTTTTGCGCCACGTAAGTTAAGGGGTGCTGTTTGGTGGCACATGCCTATCAGGAACACTGCCAACAGACCGCGAGACAGAAGCTGGATTTCAATGCCAGGGGGGGGGGTACTTCTCTCGCTTAAGTTCAAAGCAAGTGTCATCTCAGTTCGCATTGTTCTTCCTCTGTGGACGAAAAGGTGCACTCGTTGTTAATAACAGAACACTAAATTGAGCTGAGTTGAAAAGGGCTGAAATGATAATTGCAGCTCAGCTAGCGCGCTTCTTGCGAGATAGTATTTATTCGGAGAACGTAGCGCGCCACGCCAAAGCCGCCGGCGAACTCCGTCCACGCCTGCGGGCGATTATCGGACAGCGCCTCAGCGGCTTCCGTGAGTATTATAAGCGCCTCGCGGGGAAACGAGCGACGGGATAAGCTTGATAGCAAAGAAAGAACAGGCTTGCGCAAAGCGTGCTTCGAACGAAAGTTCCGGTAGCCTCGGCGCAGCGCTCTGCGACGGGAGATGACGCCACAAGGCAGTTTTGCGTCGCTCCGCCACGCGCTGGACGTCCCGCAATATTTTAGTGCTGACAGTACGTCCGCATTAGGTACGGTACTTTTCAAGTTTAGCATATGTGACTCTTGTGTATGCTAGTTACCAACATGAGACGTGCTTTCAAGCAGGTCCCTATTCGACGGAGTTATTTCGTTGTTCATACTGCGTTTTATAATACGTTCTTGAACTACAAACGCACATCAGGCTTTCCTTCGCCTCATCTGTCGTATAGCGGTATAACTGAGGTATAAACTTGCTTAATGTTTTTACCTTGTGACGATTCTGGCAGTCCTTGGCGCAACAAACGGCAGCAGTTTGTTGACAGAAATGGTACATGCTGTTCAAACAAGATGGCGCCACAGCGCCTAGCGTTTATTCTCGGGCTGTGTTTCTGTGCATCAAACTAAATGATATTACGTGGCTTCCCTATTGAAAAAACTCTGCTTGAATCTGATTTTTGTACGATCACGTACATTTTTTCCCACGAACACGCAGAAGTTGTGCATTGACCTGTGCGCATTCTGTGCGTCCTGTGTGTACATGTTCATGTACTCTGCGCTGATAGACATCCACACACACTCTCTGCGTGGAAAAAAGCGTGGACTCTTGTGGACAACTCTGCGTGGATATCTGCTTGCTGAAAGGTGGCTTGCCGAAGCTGTGCGTGCTTATGTGCATACTGAGCAAGCTAACTGAGTCTGCGTGTGGCCATGTGTGGCCATGTGTGCGTTTGCTGGCTTAGTAGCAACTTGTCGAGACTGTAAAGGCCCATTTAATGTGAAAGCAAACAAAGTTTGAGCATTCAGTTAATGATTACTTCCCAATAATGAGCAATAAGCTCACGTTTTGCTGTTTATAATTTTCGTCTTGGCATATAGTACCCATTAATTATCTTCAACTTCAGCAAACAAATAGCCAAAAAATTATCTTTGAGTGCAAAATGGTTGTTCCCTTTGATACTGCAGGGACCTGTACACGACAACATGCACACTGAGCAAGAATTTGTCAACAATGCAAGTTCATTTTAAAGCAATGTAAAAAAACAAGCTGCTAATGACTCTTACAGCATCCTTCAGTTCTTGCTTTAACCAATTTTGAAAGTTACAGATATCTTATAGATGCATGATGAAAGCCATCCAGAGCACTTATGTTGTTGCCCGTCCTGCAGACAGCCACATTTCTAAATCAGGAGGAACACAACCATTTGTTGCTTGCACTCGAAAGGAATACCTGACGCTCGTAAGGCGTCAGGTATTTGCTTGGAGAATGTAATCGAGTTTAGTCATGTTTCATGTGTAGAAAGGAAGATAAAAGTTGTAGCAGAACTATGAAATCCAACATCCAATACTGCATTCGATACATTCAATCAGCTCTATGCGTTAAGATTGAACTTCCTCCCCTTTCACTTGTATTGCACTTGTACCTTTAGAAATTGTGTATTTAAGGTACGAAGCTCCGTATGATCCAGCTGCGTTCGTACTTATAGCCGAGCCAGTGTAGTCGAGCCTTGGACAGCAGAGCGGTGAGAAAAAAACAAATTGCTTTGAAGTTTTTCGCCTCTGTTTTGACATTCGCCTTTTCATATTTTGGCTCGGAGCTGAAATGGTCCAAACAATTGCAAAATGCACACAGGTGCCCTAGCTCCATTTACCCTAAACCCCGAAGTTGCAGTGAAATTTAAGGGTAATTGAGCCTTTACTATGTACGAAGAATAAACTTGATTGTTTCATGATTATAACCAATGGCGCAAATAAATCTGACTTTGACATAAATATGCTGAGGTACCTCTTCAACACCTTACTTGATGTCAAGATAAAAAAGTGTGTTTTTTCTGCAGTTGGCACTATTAATTCATCATACCTGTGATAATGTGTAATCAGTGCTAATGATGCAGATTTAAAATTGAGGGACGCATGTAGAATTGGAAGCAAACCAGCCTTCTACTGAAAATATCGGTCTGTGGTGGTCTGTTCTTTTGAATGGTGGCATGTATTGTAGAAATGGTGCTATAATATAACTAATATATCTTGCTATAATGCTATATGCTATAATGCTATAATGCGAGTCCTTAACCCCTGACCTTCGGCTGTGGGCGACCGACCGCTGGACCTGAAGCTCCAGGGACAACCGTTCATCGGATCATCTCGTTCATCTTGGTGGCAACCCACGATACACAAAGAGCGCTAATAGACGTCTAAAAAAAGTCTTGGAAAGAAAAGCTTGACATCTAAAAGAAGTTTCAGCTAAGCAGGTTTTTAGACTTAGACGTTTACTAGCCCTCTATTAGCTCTGCTAACGCTACGCTTGTATACGGCTAGAAAACTTCTGAGGTAGAGCTTTTATAGAATTTTTTAGACGTTCCTTTTTTTTCGAAATGGGTGCCTGGATTATTTTACGCATTTCAATACTGATTTAAGTGCTGCGTTTAAACCCTCTAAAGCTTTAAAAATGTTATAGTTCATTTTTCTGGTATACACCACTCAAAAAAAGAACTTCATGCTGATTTGCAATGACCCGAACAATGAGCCCACATACAAGGGATGTATGGCTGTAGTAATGAGGCATAAATGCATGTGCTAGCACACTTTTCAGTCACTGCGTTACTCTTTATTGAATCCGGTGCATACGCCCACAAAAAAAAGAAAAGGATCAGGAAATTAATGTTAAAGCCACGGAGGAGGTAGCTTCACTGGGTTGGCTGACGTTACAACGGTAAGCACTTGTTGGCGGGAAAGTGTCGAGCAGCAACCAATTGTTAAGTCAAAAATTCATTCGGCCCGGGGATTGTTCACAACGGATGCGTTGATGAGCAAGTTGCTGTGATCTGGATGGCACTGAAGAGCTCCCTAGGTGTTCCAAAAATCGCTTTTCTTGCACGGAGGATGCCAACTAGACGGTAACAAGGGGAAGTCAAATCCAGCTCGGTTCAGCAGCCTGCAGAAGTGAAAAATATTAGAGTAACCAAAAGCACAGTCAGTCAGGTGCATGTAGAATGGCCAATGAGGAGTCGGAAGCAAATAAGACCAGGAAATGGCAAGGAGTGACAGCACAGGCAATAAAATAAGCTAATTAAAAATACAGATGCATAGTGTTACCGATGGACCGTGAACGAAGAAGTGGCGGTGCGCTGAACGACGACGACGTTGACAGTTGGTAGCTGGGCCCTCGGTGTCTGAGCTGAGTGCTGGCCATCTCAGAGCAGCCGCCAACACAGACTTACCGCCGTAACATCCCCGTAACATCTTTTGGTGGAGGTGCTGGGTAGGTCATTTCGAGGCGTGAAGCGACGGGGTCCATAGTCATAACGGCGGTCGACGTAGGGCAAAGGTCGGGGAGGTGCGGACCAACGGCTGCGGCAGTGGCGAGAGATGTGGCCTACGCGCGAGCACGTAAAGCAGATCGGCCGGTCGTCAGGAGTACGCCACTCATCGGGATTGCGATACCTTGTGTAACTTGGGACGAAGGTGTTGCGGGCCGTAGCAGTAGCGACCACGGGAGAGATGGGGCTCGCACTCCGTGGTTCGACGGGACGATGGCTGGAGGGCATGCCCAAGTTGGCGACCTCCTGGCGGACGACAGCTTGAATAAGGGATATTGTGGCCAGGGTGTTGTCCGACAAGGGCGCGTTGGTCGTAACAGGAGCCAGGGCCTCCAGTTCACGGCGCACGATGCGAGTCACGTTGTCGGGATTTGAAGGCTGCCTCAGTGTCGGCAGATCCTCGCACGTGGAACTGGCAGCGGTGTTAGGCAGGCGATCAAAGCGGTGTGCAATGCGCCGGTGCTTGGCCTGCTCGAAGCGTCGACACACCTGCAGAACGGAGTCAACCGTAGAGCAGTCCCGGCATAGAAGAAGGTGGAAGGCATCGTCGGCAATGCCTTTAAGAATGTGGCCTACCTTATCGTCCTCGGTCATGTTTGGATCGACCTTTCGGCACAGTGCCAAGACGTCTTGAATGTATGTAATATATGATTCGGTGGCCGTTTGGGCGCGAGCTGAAAGTTCTTTTTTAGCAGCAAGCTGACGGCCAACTGGTTTCCCAAACAGGTCGCGCAGCTTCTGCTTGCAGGCATCCCACGTGGCAATCTCTTCTTCGTGGGTTTCGAACCACACGCGTGCGGTGCCGGCAAGATAAAATATCACATTGGCCAGCATCAGCGTGGCGTCCCACCTGTTGTGCTGGCTAACACGCTCATAGAGCGAGAGCCAGTCCTCGACATCCACGCCATCGGTACCGCAGAATGTGCCCCGTAACAATATGATGTCAATGCAAGCGGCATTTCAGCAGAGTGCTACGGCTCACCATAAACTCAAGAAGTCAATCACTGTGGAGGCCTTTAACAGAAGCAAAATCCAAACAGCGTGCATGGACACTGAAACCCAGGCAGTCAATAGCAAGTGCACTGCCTTAATGTGATGCACACTGTACTCATAGAACCTCCTAAGCTGCATCTTGCAAACAGGCTTTCTCTTACCTGCAAGATGTGGCTGAATCAAAAGTGGTTGATGTTTGACATCTTGCATCGCCGCATGAAAACATAGCAGAGATGCTGCTGTCCTGGTAATGCCTGCATCACTTCAGTATACACCAGAGATGTGTTAAATCTTGGACCTTAACTTGACAGCCACACAGGGCACATCTGAAAGATAAGACAAATAAAAGTGCGTGTGTGTATAAGGTTCCTAACACTGCATTGCCAAACAAGCCCTTTCTAATCTGTACGATGAAGCTCAAACAGCGGGCAAGAGATTACTTACACCACTGCACAAGAAGCATTAGTCCAGATTCCCACCTCAGAACTGAAACAATCTCCAGGCCAATCTGAACAACCAGGTACAAGGTGCTGCTATTAATTTGCGTGAAACTAGACCAGGTCCTTGCTCCTCCGGCCAACAGTTGGAGTTCTAAAGGACAAACAAATAATGGGGCTTGTGGAATGAACATTATCAAAGAGCCTAGACCTATACAAGATATCATGAAGTGAAAGAAAAGGTGTCAGCTGCAAAGCGTGCTTACCAAAACTTGAGAAGTTGAGCAGGCAAGGAGGTCCTCTGAAAACCACTGTTGAACAGCCTGTACCCAAAACGAAATGTACACAGTGAAGTAGGGACAACGCCAGCTGTGCACGGTGCAATGGTTTTACAAAAAATAAAAGCTGCCATGCCTGCAAAGAGCCGTAGTACTTCACTGCACTGTCAAACAGCCTGCACACATACAGAGCAGCACCACTGAGTAAACTACCCATGTGCCGGGGCTCTCAATCGCAATGAAATAAAAGCTTGACGCAGTTAAGATAACCAAAGCCTTTTTAACGCGAGTTTCACTGACGACAATCACAGCAAGGAGAAATGGAGCACACAGGTGGCCAGATGAGAGTCCTTGGCAAGAATAAAACCCTGCCAGAATGCAATAGAGCACAGACTTTAATCAATGTGTAGGAAAACATTCGCGCTTTATCAACGTACGCTTAAACAAAGCTGGTTAGTTAGAAGCTTTGTCACGTTCACCTTGTGATCGCCTTGGTAAAGAAAGCAACTCGCATGCGAGAGCAGCCTAGCAGTATCCACTTAACAAAAGCTCAAATACATGCAAATGCCCTGTTTTAATACATTCAACGCCGCACTTTGGTATGTAAAACACTGGCTGATATTGTTTTGTGATTTGTAAACCAAAGGTTCAATCAGGCGCGTTAGTGGCTTAGCCGGCAAAGCCGTCGCTTTCACCACAGAAGAGAAATTGAAGGTTACTTACTTTTGCGGAAAACGAGGCTCACATCTCACAAATGTACTACAACGTGCGCAGCATCCGCTTCGCGCGCGTAGCTATCGCTAGCCTCTGCAACGCCAAATGACCAAATGAAGTACTAAATTTCTAAACGTAAAAATAAACAAATCATCAAAGAACCAAAAAACAAATTGAATCTAATACTTTCGTGTAAAACTAAGCACTTGCAGCTTCCACTAAGATTTTTTTCTGCTTTAAACGGTTAAAACCACTTTGGCAAACTATCCTGCATCGCCACCGTGCGGAGCGACACCAAACAGCAAGCTGCGGCGTGACAGCGTGACTCAAGAAAGATTGCCTCCAAGATACGCCGCCACGAAAAGATAGCGCGCGGGTGATCTGCGCGATAAACCGCGCGAGCGAGCTCGGCGAAGGCGGCCGGAAGGCGGCGAAGGTAGCGTGCGCTGTGCCTGTCAATCCGCATGCTGCCGCCAGCTAGGCGAGGCGTAACAGAGGCGTTCGCAACATGAAGCACATTTTATCACTCGCGTAACTACCGTCGGTTTTCAGGGCCATTATCTGTTACCTAAATCCAGCCTTACGAGTGGCGGCTTAGCTGCACTCGATGTGGAACGTGATTCGGGCTCCGTAGGAGAAAACGCGCTTTCTGTGTTCGAATACAAAGAGCGGTCTTTGCACCGGCGCGCCTGCTCTTCGAAACGTCAAGCAGGAGAGCCATCTAATTTATGTGCCGTGATTTCCAGCATGTTTAATCCACGGTGGCAACTCTCTGCTGATTGCTGGCGCATCTCCTTGACGTGGTCTCAAGTTCCACGTGTTAGAAACAAGTCTAGAAAACATCTGACTACAGATGTTTCACAGAAGTTTCACAGCAAACGTCTGACTGCAGATTTTTAAGAGACGTCGCAGAGGAAACTTCTTCTTGTCGACATCTATGAGACGTTTGTAGTCATTTGAAGCTGTTCCGAGACGTTCGTAAGACGTTTTGTGTTTCGTGGGAAGCCTTTCATCTTCTTCTATCCTTTGTGATCATGGTCATCGCCACCTTATCATTGAGAATTTAAGCAATCGATCGGGACGATCGCTCGGAGGACCCGGGTCGTGTTACGAAGAAGAAGAGGGCAGTGGCGCCGGACGGAGCGCTCATGCTAGGCCCACAGCCATTAAACCATAATATCATCTGTCATCATGTCGTGCTTTTCCTAGGCTTGCCACCTCGTAACAATAGAAATAACATGATATAATATAAACAATATAACTTGTGAAAGTATGGAATGACTACAATTGAAAGGCCACATTTATTTTCAACTAAAGTGGCTGTTTGGACTTGTTGGTCAGTTATCATGGTTAAAGAATGCAGTGTGAAAAGACAAGGACAAACGAAGAAGTGCACAGTACTGGCGCTGACCCGCCAGTCCTGTCCATTTCTTCGTTTGTTTTTGTCTTTTCGCGCTGCATTCTTTAACCGTGATCACATTTCTTTGTCCTTGACATTTTTTGACAAAGCTTTTGCTCGCAAATGTTAGAACATACATAAAAAAAAGCCTGGCTGATAACCGCCACAAATTTTGACCTGCCAAATATACTCACGAATGCAACAGTGAGACAGGTGGGCAAAAAACAGCAGTACAACTTTTTTTAGATTTTTGATAGTAGTGCTGCTTGTAGTGCTGCTTGTACTGCTGCTATTGCTAGAAATAACATGTCTTGCCTCTGCAGCTCTGTTGCCTTCGTGCACATATTTTGTAAACGAAAGGTTTTTGTGACTTGTAGCCGGCCTTCAAGATTCCGGTGTTTTGGCATCTGTTTTAACCTCTGTATGCAAAATCCTTGCCAAAAATAGCTTTCAGGAAATGCGTCCATTGGAAGAAAAGTGACATAGGATTGCGATCTTTCCGTACATACACCAGTTATCTCATTCTTTGAAGAATGCTGGAGCCAGGTGCAAGGTTGTGAGGGCCTTTTGGCCCCTAATAAGCTTGAGCACCTTTGCCCACTCATTGACAAATGGAAGAGAGGCATTAGTAAGTGAAAAAAGCACAATGTCAAGCACAGCTTAACAAACGTAAACTGTGCTCGTGGTGATTTTTCTCATTCCTTTGCTACATGATTAAAGATAAAGGTGCTATCAAAGTAAATCAAAGTAAATGGAAGGCAGAATTAGTGAAAATTTTTGATTTCATAGCCTAATTGAGATTGTGCAAATTATATAGTGCACCAATAAATTTCGCAATTACGATTTGAAGGCAGGTGCACTTTGTCCAGGCCGGCTGTTGCATCAACCCAATATTAAGGGAGTAGAACTTGCACACCGAGTTGCCTCATCTACACAATCTTGTGGGTCATTGTAACTTGTCCATCTGGACAGGCGAATTTTTCCAATGCTGCCTTTGTTTTTCGGCACCATGTCTAGCAGATGCAAGGAACTGCCAAGCTCCCGGCCGCTCAGCTAAAACCAGTGTCATGCGCAATGCAAGCATCAACCTTCCTACACGATTACTGTGGTGTACTAATAGCGCATGCGCATGTTTTAAACACTGCATTTTCATGTATCGCTTATCAGCCACGCAAGCAGTCGTCGGCAGATCACATGTCCATCGGCCTATAAAAAGGCACTGTATCAATAAACGGTTGTTCAGTTCCAGCCTGGCGTCCGACTGATACACAACAGTTGGCGACGAGGCAGCGACGGCGATGGCCGTCGGCAGGATCGGCGAGTATCGTCTCGGCACGAACGCGTCATGGGACGAATACGTCGAGCGCCTGGAAATGTTCTGCGAAGCGAACCAGATAACGAAAGAAGAGCAGGAAAGAGCAGTCCTGTTAAGCAGCTGCGGCGAAGAAGTGTAGTACGGGCTCATCGTAACTTTGGTGAAGCCAGAAAGACCGACAGCACCAACCTACGAACAAATGAAGACTGCCGTTCGCAAGCACCTGCATCCAAAGCCTTCGGAGCTGTATCCAAGGTTTTTGTTCTACAGGCGAAACCAGGCTGCTGAGGAATTGGTTGCGGACTACGTCACGGCGCTTTGGAAGCTAGCCGAAGATTGCGGTTTTGGCAGCGCCCAGCTCCCGTTGGACGTCATGATGCGGGATCGTTTCGTATGCGGACTCCGGAACGAAGGGGTTCAACAGCGACTTCTCGCAGAACACAGCCTTAAGTTTAAGGTTGCGTATGACTTGGCCACAACTGCAGAAGCAACCGCTAAGCAACAGCGAGACATACGCAAGCACGGTCGATACGAGACGGACTGCCAGGAAATGGTACAAGCAACCCGTGCGAAGCAACACACCCCAGCGGAGGGGTCCAGCTGTTGCCGGTGCAACGGTAAGCACGCTCCACATTTGTGCCGTTTTAGAAAGGCGACATGCTTCAACTGCAAAAGGGTTGGACATATAGCTAAGGTTTGTCGGTCGAAAGACGATAGTAGAACTGCTCGGAAGACAGCGTATGAGCAAAAGAAGAAAGGAGATAAGAGCAAGGGCGTGTTCGAAATGAGTGCGTTGTTTTCCCTGTGCGAAGTGAATGCGCAAGACCAGAAGTTCATGGTTCAAGTAGTGATTGAAGTGCAAGAAGTTCCGATGGAGGCCGATTCTGGCGCATCGTGCTCAATTGTGAGTGAAGATACGTTCATGGTTATTGAGGGGAATCACGGTAAAATACAACTGCAAGATTCTGGAACAACTATCGTAACCTGGTCGAAGGAGGCGTTGCCCGTGCTGGGTCAAGCAACTGTCTTGGTGGAATTCAAAGGCAGGAAGGCAAAGCTGCCTTTCCTCGTAGTACAGAAGCAAGGCAACAGCCTGATTGTGCGAAACTGGTTTAACCCGTTAGGTATTGGCTTGCGGGGAATACAGCAAGTAAACGTGGAGGACGTGCCTTCGCGATTTCCCGAGGTGTTTCGCAGGGACCTTCCTGGCTTCAACGGACCGCCAGTTCACATCGAACTGAAAGATGACGCCCAACCAGTGTTCCTCAAAAGTCGACCAGTTCCACTGGCCCTCAAAGACGACGTGGCCAACGAAGTGAACCGCTTGGTGCAACATGGTGTATGGGAGCCCGTCAGCTACTCCAACTGGGCAACGCCACTGGTAGTGGTAAAACAAAAAGATGGAATTTTACCTCTTTGCGCCGACTATCGCAGTACCGTAAACAAAGCTATTAAGAGAAGTGGATACCCCTTTCCCACTACTGCTGAAATGCTCACAGCTCTAAGTTTAAGCAAGTTTTTTACCCAGTTGGATCTAGCCCAAGCTTATCAGCAGCTTATGCTAGACGACGAGACGGCTGAGGTGCTCACAGTTAACACGATAAAGGGACTGTACAAGGTTAACCGGCTGCCGTTTGGCATTTCGGTCGCACCTTGGGTTTTTCAACGAGTCATCGACACGCTGTTAGCGGGCATTCCCGGAGTGAAAGCTTATCTGGATGACATATTAATTTCTGGATGCAACGCCGAAGAGCACGCCGAGAGATTAGACTGCTATCGCGTCTGCAGAAGGCACAGCTACGAGTAAACAAGGACAAGTGCGAATTTAACCAGACGAGCATCGAATTCTTGGGACACAGGATTGATGACGCAGGAGTACATCCGAGCCGAAGCATGACGGACGCCATCCAGCAAGCGCCTGCGCCCGCAAGCAAAAAGGAGCTGCAAGACTTTTTGGGATTGCTGAATTTCTACAGCAGTTTCCTCAAGGGCAGGACTGAAACAGCCGAACCGCTTTATCGACTGCTCGACCGTGACCACGAATGGAAGTGGACAGGTGAGCATCAGCGGGCTTTTGATTGAAAAATTTACTCAGCTCAGACTCCGTACTTGTGCCCTACGATTGCAAGCGTCCTTTAATTTTGTGCTGCGACGCATCGCCTGTGGGGGTGGGGGCAGTGCTAGCCCATCGTGCGGATGACGGGAAGGAGCAGCCCATAGCTTATGCTTCTCGCACTCTTGGCGTCAGTGAACGCAACTATGCTCAGATTGATAGAGAGGGTTTGGCTGTGGTCTTTGGCGTAAAAAAGTTCCACCAGTACCTAGCTGGGCGAGAATTTACAGTGATAACAGACCACAAGCCGTTACTCGGCCTGTTTAACACGGACAAGCGAGTGCCCGAAGTTGTGTCGCCCAGAATGCCTCGTTGGATTTTACTGTTGTCTGCGTATAACTACCACCTTGAGTACAGACGAGGCCAAGACAACTCCAACGCCGATGCACTCAGTCGTCTACCAGCCCCGGGAGGCGAGGACGAGCCAAGACCGCCTGGGGACGTGCTCTTGTTGGAAGCGGTCGACTGCGCACCGCTGCAAGCGGCGGACATTGCTGCGCTGATCAAAAAGGACTCGGTTCTATCCCGGGTAAAGGAATGGCTACTCAGTGGCTGGCCGTCAGCACAAGTGGACAGCAAGTTTGCGCCTTATGGAGTGAGACTGTCGGAGTTGTCATTGCATCGTGATTGCATACTGTAGGGAAATCGCGTCATAATTCCAACCGCAGCAAGAGAGAATGTGCTTCAACTCCTGCATGCAAATCATCCAGGGATGAGTGTCATGAAAGCATCAGCTAGAGGGCTCATGTGGTGGCCGAAGATGGACCACGAAATTGAAGAGTTTGTTCGGCACTGTCATCCATGCCAGAGTAAACGTCAAAGCGATCCCAAGGCTCCAGTTCATTTTTGGATCAAGCCAGATCAGCCTTGGAGTCGACTGCACATTGATTTCGCTGGCCCAGTTAAAGGAGATGTTTTCTTAGTTGTGGTAGACGCGTACAGCAATTGGGCTGAAGTCGAAATCATGCCATCCATGAAAGCTAAGGCTGTCGTCCACAGCTTAACGAAGATGTCTGCGACACATGGTGTACCAGACGTTATCGTTTCAGATAGCGGCACAGCTTTCACTAGCACGGAGTTGCAAATGTTTTTGAAGTGTAATGGCGTGCGTGCTATTTTCACTGCACCTTATCATCCAACCAGCAATGGTAGGGTGGAGAGGATGGTAAGAGAAGTTAAAGAAGCGTTGAAGAAGCAGCAGGAAGGTTCGACGCAGTGCAAAATTTCCCGGTTTCTGTTTAAGCAACACACGACGCCACATTCGGTCACGGGAAAATCGCCAGCAGAGTTAATGTTCGGACGAAGACTGAGGTCAACGTTAGAGAGACTTCATCCGGACCGGCAACACGCGCCTGAGCTACAACGACCGGAGACTAAGAGGTTTCGTGTCGGTGACGCGGTCTACGCTAAAAGCTTTTGTCCAGGTCGAAGGTGGAAGGCTGCCAGGGTTGTGGCAGTCACAGGTCCGGTGTCGTACGTGTTACAGCTAAACAACGGCGAGCGTCATCAGATGCACCGCAACCAATTGAGGAGCGCATGGCGGTGCCGGCGCTGCGATTTGCTGCTCCTTGCATTCATTCGTCGTTTGTTAAACCCTAGAAGTGGGAAAGGTGAGCGACTTTCGAGGTCACCGCGATGCTTTCGAGTTGTCTCTGACTAGACAGCTCGTCTGTGCAATCACCTGACGGGGCATACGGTGTGGTGGCTATGCAACGATGCACTGCGGCGAGAAGCAGTGCCGAACTGTCGAGCTCTGAGGAGCGATCGCCAGCTGTGAAACGTCGCTTAACGGATGGGCTTTGCGCGCGTGATGAGTGGATGACACGACAGGCGTTCGCGCGGCCGAGCGACAAACTCCAGGAATGTGTCGGGCTTCTGGACGAGACATCCGTGTTTGTGTAGCGTCATTCTCATTCCTTTTGCATGCATGCTGGAAATGACTTTAAAACAAGCACAGGAGTACAGTACATGCAGGATGCATGCTGCGAATCCGAAATTTTTATTCGGCATTTCGAGTTGCTTTTTTTCATCATACTGTTTTCAGTTCTTGCACACGGCACAAGTTGAGGAAACAAAGCCTAGCATGCTAGTACGTTGGTCGATTTCTTTGTTTTTGGTGTTGACGAATGTGAAAGGCAGCATAGGTGAAATCTGCTGGAAGGCGTCAATTCCTTAAGTGTGAAAAAAAATTGCGTGAAACCCTAAAAGAATACTATAACCTGGCTTAAGCATTATTAATGAAGCACACAAAAGTGATTTCACTATTCAAGCTGAAATTTTCATAACAGTGTTACATTATCAGTTACACAGCAGTCACTTGGAAATGGCCGTCGGAGGGTGAAAAAAATTATTTCTCTAAGGGCACACGGAAAACAAATATATATGAGTCTTGTACATTTTATTTACAGGTGTGGAGTTCCTGCCGGTGAAGGTTCAAGCTCACAAGAAGTCTGTGCAGGATCCATCCATGACCCGTTTATCTCTATCCATGTGCTGCCCGCATGGAAATCGTCAAACTGGTGAGCACATGCTTAGTGTGTTGTGGCAGGCATGAAGGGATAGCGTGTTTGCCTGCAGTAAGATTGCATTTGGCTAATGATATCTGTCTGCATTTATATATAGTTTATTGAGCAAGCAAGAACAGTGTAGATAGAACCACATATGAAAATAATGTCAATTAATCATGTCTGTACTTTTCAGGTGACAGCGGAGATAGGTGTGGGTGACACGCAGTGTTGTTCTGTGGCTTTGGATTTCTCTTAGTGACCACAGTGTCAAGGTAGCCTCATTTCGATTCGAGCAAAATGTAAAAGCATGCATACACTAAAAAACTCAAGGTAGTCATAAACAGTTAAACTTGTGCCCTTTCTTGCAGTGCATTCTGTAGTGGTTTTCGTGAGTATAAAAACACTCTAATAATTATTTGTGTCCATCAGTTTGGGAAATCTGCCATCAAGTACCTCTAGCTATATGACTACAGTTCGTTTCGATTCTAATGATTGATTTTGCAGGGAGCATATTTTACATTTGTACGTAAAACTAGACTATAGTTGAACTTGCGGCTTCAACAATTTCACATATTTGGAAACGCAATGTCTAGCTCGTTGGGAGATTTCAGTGCACAGCGTTGATTAGATGTGCAGCTGATGGTGTGCATTTTATGCAGACGTGGCGGACCACCCTCACCATGGGGTCTCATGTGCTCAGGAGCCGGGATATCAGATTCATCTTCGCTCACCCTCGGCTGGACTGGCTGCCTAGCTGGGTGGTCATACCGGGTTCCTGAACGAGTACATGAGGTGTCTGCACAGGTGTCGTGGCCATGGTACAGCATGGTCAAGAGTTCTCTGCGAAGGTCAGCACAGCGTGCATTGTGCAACACAACGTGTTCATCCACACTCAGCTGCAGGACCATGACACCACTGGCAAGTGGTGATAATAGCAGGACCACCAGCATCTACAAGGAGGAGGACACAGCACCATTTGGATTCTACCTGACAGACAGGAAGTGTATGATGAGCTGTGTGGGAATCGCACTCACTGCTGTGGTTTTCACGTGTCGCTATGCCACAAGCAATCAGCGTACATTTGCTCTGCTTCAAGTTTGATACCTGCTAGGCAGCTGGTGAAGTCTTCATCATTTTTGGTGCTCCCCGCAGGGAGGCGTCTGCAGCATGCAGACGTTGGTGAGTGGCGACACCACGGGGTTAACCCGAGCATCCGCAGGGACATCCTCGCAGAGGGATGATGGTGAACAATGCGTCACCACGGACCCGAGCATCCGCGCTTAGCCGTGCGTGGCATCGCCGTGTCCGGGGAAAAGGGGATCCTGGTGGTTGAGCCGATGCCGAGCGTTTGGACCCTTAAGGCCCCTCGGCGGAGGCAACACACCACTTTGGCCCCAGCTTCCTGCAGACGGCACCTCCGGCCTGACCCGACCGGGGGAAATCGGCAGTCGCCTTTTCCTATCCTCCCCTCTATCTTTCACTTTCCTATTTCCTTTCTTACAACTTTCCTGTATCCTCATCTCTTCTTTGTTTTTTCCTTCTTTCCTGGCGGCGAGGGTTAACCGTGTGTGACCAACTACCCTGAGTTGAGTCATATTAGGTTATAGTTAAGGTGTACAGCTGGCGTGGGCAGGACTTGCTTTCAAGTTCCTGTCGCGTCCCCCTGTTGGGCTCCATGGTGGGTGGCTGGCACCATGACCGAAAAACCTCAATTTTTTATGGCTCCCCCCCTTTCAAAACTTGATCGCTCTCTCAAGAGAGGGCGGACCGAAGCAGACGACTTTTTTCAAAAAAGAAAAGTATCATTTCCAAAATTTCACGTCATCCATAGCAAAACAGAAGAAACGCAAGCAAGGATAATATCCCCATTCCAAGTCTCAAAACGCTTGACGGATGCCTTAGGCCTTGGCTATATGGTGTCAAAAATGGCCAGTGGCGACTTACTTCTTGAACTGCGCGACAGCATACAACACTCAAAAGTTGCAACAATTGTATCCATTGGGGACATCCCTGTCTCTGTGACCCCACATCGGTCTCTGAATACTGTACGAGGCGTCATCTCTGAAATAGATTTTGTCCACCTTTCTGAAAAGGAAATGCTCGAAGGACTTACTGACCAAGAAGTTATAGACGTCCACCGAATCAAGATCCGGAAGGATGGCAAAGAAGTGGACACCAAACATCTGATCCTGACATTCAACATGAGCACATTGCCCGAATCCATTGAAGTAGGCTACCTGAAAATAAATGTAAGACCGTATATTCCCAACCCACGCAGATGTTTCAACTGCCAGAGATTTGGCCACGGCTCACAGAGTTGTCGCGGCCGCAAAACTTGCGCAAAATGCTCTTCGAAGGACCACCAATCCGAAGAATGTGTTGCTAACCCACGGTGTGCAAACTGTGAAGGAGACCATGCTGCCTACTCCAGAGCTTGTCCTTCATGGAAAAAAGAAAAAGAAATTATTACTCTCAAGACAACACAAAACATTTCTTTCAAAGAAGCACGAAGGCAATATGCTCAGACAAACAAATTCTCCTTCACTGCAAAAACAAACTTCGCCGATGTGGTGCGTGGGCGCGGCGCACCACACCAGGCTTCGGCACCTGTCCAGGTCACACGTAGTGAGCCTGGGGCGGGGCCATCCGCGCCGTCTGGTGGAGTAGCTCACGCTACTCCGCCTACCCCAAAGGAGGGGACGCAGACCCCCGGGTCGGCGGGCCCAAAGACCTCTTCCCACAGGTCGAGGTCTAACTCAAAAATCAATGTGCCTCCTGCACGGTCGTCCAGTGCCTCTGCAGAGGCGATGGACACGACCCCGGGCAGCCCCTCACCGTCCACGTCGGATGGTCGGCGGAGCTCCCTGGATCGGTCAAAAAAAGACAGGCCCCGAGTCACGGGGCCATAAACAACTTGATCTAGCTTTTCAATCAGTACAAACACAAAACTAAGATGGCTTTCATAATACAATGGAACTGTAGAGGAATGTTGAGGAACTACAGTGATATAACTTATATTCTAGGGTCAGTGATGCCTCTAGCCCTATGTCTCCAGGAGACCAATCTTGGTCCACAACATTCAAATATCTTAAAACATTATACAACTTTTAGGCGTGATCGCGAACATGCAAATAGACTCTCGGGAGGCGTCGCAATCATCATCCAAAGCGGCGTCCCGGCTCAAGAAATCAAACTGAAAACAAAACTTGAGGCGGTTGCGGTTAGCGTCATCAGCTACAAAACCATAACAATATGTTCTGTATATCTTCCCCCACACATCACATTAACATGCCAAGATCTAGAAGGCCTGATCGATGAACTGCCGGAGCCATTTCTGGTAGTTGGCGATTTTAACGCTCACTCTCCGTTTTGGGGAAGCGAACGCTGTGACTCTAGAGGCCAAACAATCGAAGATTTTATACTTTCGAATAATGTCTGTCTTTTAAATACAGGAAAAGCCACATATTGCTGTCCAAGCTCAGCCAAAATGAGCTCTCTCGATTTAGCTTTCGCATCACCATTACTTTTTAACGATTTTAAATGGGATGTTTTAAATGACCCCATGGGCAGCGATCACTTACCTACCATCATCAGGCTCTCATCGTCCACTCCAATCATCCCCACAAGGCCACGGCGCTGGAAAATTCAGCTCGCCGACTGGTCACTCTTTACAAAAAGTGCCACTCTGGAAAAGGAATTTTGTGACGACCTTAGCACAGATGAAATTAATAAGTTTACTGAATGCATCATATCGGCCGCAACACTCGCTATACCACAAACAACAGGACTTGCACAAAAGAAACACAAAGTGTGGTGGACAAAAGAATGCACATTAGCAAAAAAACAACAAAAGAAAGCCTGGAGCGCTCTGCGTCGATATCCCACTGCAGAGAACCTACTCACCTTTAAGAAGGCAAAAGCCAGAGCGCGGTATGTGAGAAGAAATGCAGAGAAAACCTCTTGGCAGAAATATGTCTCCTCAATAAATAGTTCAATAACATCAAAGAAAATGTGGGAAAAAGTTCGTAAATTTACTGGTGACCATACCCCTTTCACACTTCCTCTCTTGACAGCACCCGGGACACAAACATCTTTAGAAGAACAGGCCAACATACTGGGCGAGTATTTTGCTGAGATCTCAAGCTCATCCAACTACACAAACACATTTCAGAAACACAAAGCAATAGCTGAAAAACAAAAATTTCCATCTGGAGCAGGTGTTCATGAGGATTATAACCAGCCTCTCACACTACAAGAATTAAATAAGGTACTATCTTCTGGCAAAAAGACAGCACCGGGACCAGACAACGTGCATTACGCTATGCTTGCACATCTCTCCGAGGCTGCTGTAGAGGCACTGTTAAAATTCTTTAATAAAATCTGGATAACTGGAAATATACCTGACGAGTGGAAAAAAGCAGTCATAATACCTTTTCTCAAACCCGGAAAACCACCAACAAGTCCTAGCAGTTACAGACCAATAGCCCTCACCAGCTGCATTGCTAAATCTTTCGAAAGTGTAATAAACATTAATTGACCTTCATACTTGAATCTCGGCAACTATTAGATACACACCAATGTGGGTTCAAAAAAGCATGCTCGACCACAGATCACCTTGTCCGCCTAGAAAACACCATCCGGGAGGCGTTCATCCACAAGCAGCACTGTATTGGGGTCTTCTTCGACTTGGAGAAGGCCTACGATACCACGTGGAAGTTCGGCATCCTCCGTGACCTAGCAGAGCTAGGTATCCGCGGCAGGATGTTGAACTGCTTGAACGACTTCCTGGCTAACCGCACATTCCGAGTCCGCCTAGGAGCAACTCTCTCCATGACTTTCACCCAAGAGAACGGCGTACCCCAGGGGTGCATTCTAAGCACGACACTCTTCATAGTAAAAATGAATTCCTTAGCTAAAGTAATACCCAAGTCCATAATGTATTCAGTCCATGTAGATGACCTACAAATAGCATGCACGTCCTCTAGCATATCAACCTGTGAGAGACAAATACAAATCACACTAAATAAACTAGGTGCTTGGGCAGACATAAATGGGTTTAAATTCTCTCCTCAAAAAACAGTAGCTGTTCTTTTCTCATTGCGACGAGGCCTACAGGTCGATCCCAGTCTATGCCTGAATCACACTGCGCTACCAATTAAACAAGAACACAAATTTTTAGGCCTAACTTTCGACAAGAAACTCACATTTCTACCACACATTAACAACCTTAAAAAGAAAGCTTCTCAAGTCCTCAATATCTTAAAAGTTCTCTCACGGAAGCGGTGGGGGTCCGATAGAGCAAGCCTTTTACAAATATATCGCTCTCTGGTGCGCTCCAAGCTGGACTACGGGTGCATAGTATATGGTTCGGCAAGAGCATCCTACTTAAAAAGATTAGACCCCATTCATAATCTTGGTCTGCGCCTATCATCTGGAGCATACAGAACATCACCAGTAGTTAGCCTTTACGTTGAAACTAATGAAGCCGCTCTTGAGGATCGAAGAATCGCCCTTACATGCTCATATGTCTTAAAAATCCGTTCTCTTCCGAAACATCTCTGCCATCCAGTTGTCACCAAGTGCCCATCTAAAAGATTATTCATCAACAAACCGCATTCTATCAGACCATTACTGCTGCGCTTTGAAGATAAATGTGAAGAGCTAACAGTACTAGATGCCCTACCGAATATTGCACAAAGGAATGAATATTTACCACCATGGTACAGCCTGCCTTCAGTATGTGACCTCACAATGACACATTTAGATAAAAAGCAAACGCCAAATGAGTACATATTACAGGAATTCTTTGCACTACAAGAAAAGTATGACACTTACATTGAATTTTATACCGATGGCTCAAAAACAGAAAGTCACGTTGGAAGTGCAGTAATCCAAGGTAAAAACAAACAGATAATGCGACTACCAGAATGCGCATCGGTTTTTACTGCTGAGTGTTATGCCATCTTTGTAGCTGTGGAAAAAATAGTAAGAGAGAATATCAAAAATAGCATCATTTACACCGATTCCCTGAGTATGCTCAAAGCACTGCACTCCAGAAATGCTGCTGAACCCATAATAGGTAACATCATACATAACATTGTTAAAATCAAAAAACAAAAACATAACATTAAATTCTGCTGGGTTCCTAGCCATGTTGGAATCGTAGGTAATGAAAAAGCAGATGTATGCGCTGCACAAGCCCGGAATGGCCAAATAAAACAAGTGAGCATACCGCACAGGGATTGCTTAAAGTTTATCAACAGTAAACTCAGAAATAAGTGGCAGGCCGCATGGCAAGATCACGTAAACAACAAATTGCATTCTGTGAAACCAATTTTAGGGGAATGGCAATCATGTAGGCATCAAGAACGTTTTACCGAAGTTATTTTATGTCGGCTCCGCATTGGACACACCCACCTCACGCACAACTTTCTGCTAGGCAAACAAAACAAACCTCTCTGTGAAATGTGTGGTGCTGAACTCACAGTGAACCACATTTTAATTTCATGCATAAAACTAGAAGAACTAAGAAAGAAATATTTCACAACATTTTACAGGGAAAGCATACCATTACACCCCATGCTACTCTTAGGTGATCGAGCACTGGTTGACATTTCATGTATTTTTATGTTTCTCAAGGAAGCCAACGTTTTAAACAAACTCTAAGTATTTTTAAAAAGCTTCACCATTAACAAAAACTCTAACCTTGTGTTTGGCGCAGCATAGCCTCAGTTGCTTTTGCGCCATAAAAATCAATATAACTAACTAACTCATTTTGGTGCTGTTCTTTAAATAGGACCATACTGTTAGTATCCATGACAGTAGAAATTAGTTTTGTCTGGTGCTGCAGTTTTTTGTGTGTCAGGAAGTGTCCAAAGTGTTTTCAGTCTGCTGTTTGCCAACTTGCTGAGTTTGTGCTTCAACACATGCTTTGGTGATTGTGAAGAAGTGCCGTTCCTTCGTGTGGTGCCTCCCTATGTGTTCTGCTTGTACACAATGCACATTTTATTTGGTGCTTAAGTTCAGTGAAAGACAGGAAGGCACCAAAATTTTTTCCTTCTAGCACCAGAGTGTTGACTGGACATGCTTTAAAAAGTGCTTTTCTGTTTGCTTTCGTGTTTGTTGAGAGCCAGCAGTCCAGAACATGCTCAACATGCAGCATGGTCGCTGTGTCTCTAGTCATTTACAACATCTCTTCTTCAGGGTGCAACACGTCTTGTGTGGCACTGTTTGTGTGATAAGATCACAACATGCTTTGCCTCATGGCATTTGGTTGCCTCTGTGTGCTTGCTTTTGACTCCTTCTTTCACATGCTGCTTGTAGTTATACAGCAATGAGCTATTTTTCCTAAAGGAAAAGTCACGTAATTGTTTCATGGTCATTTTCTAAGATAAAAACAGCCTGGCCAGCGTTTTGACATGTGTACCCATTCCCATCTTCTAGCTGAAATTTGTACCCCTGACGAAAACCTACGAATTGTGCATTAATTCAGTTGAAGGTAACTGGAAGTATAAATTATGCAGCTGGACGTAATTCGTGTTTCAATGATAAAGCTCCAAATGGCATTTTGTAGCTGGAAGGGCATGATCCGGTTCAATAATTCAGTTGGAAATGGATCATAATAGTAGTAGTAGTAGTAGTAGTAGTAGTAGTAAACTTTATTGATCTTTCTGGGTTACTCAGACGGTCTTCCCAGGTCAGGGATCTTTTTGTCTCTTCCATGATTTATGGTCCGGGATCTTTTTCTGTGCTGGGCTATCAACCTTGAATGCGTGCATTGGAAGATCACTGCCCACCTGTCCTCCCACTGAAACTCTGTTAGATCCCATTTTCACTGACTTGTCCCCTTGCACTTTGCTTCATATAAATTGGGGATGCTGTTTGGTCATTTTAAGACAAATCCTAGACAGCCTGTTTACCCTCTACACCCTTAGTGTGACTGGACCATATCAGTGTATGTGCTGCCATTTTTCTGTTTAGCCGCCGCGGTGGCTCAGTGGTTATGGTGCTCGGTTGCTGACCCGAAAGACGCGGGTTCGATCCCGGCCGCGGCGGCTAGAATTTCTTTGGAGGAGAAGTTCTAGAGGCCCGTGTACTGTGCGATGTCAGTGCACGTTAAAGAACCCCAGGTGGTCCAAATTTCCGGAGCCCTCCACTACGGCGTCTCTCATAGCCTTAGTCGCTTTGGGACGTTAAACCCCATAAACCAAACCAAACCATTTTTCTGTTTAGCAAAGGCAACTGCTGGCTACTCCGGTTTGCAAACTAGGCAACACTAATGTGCATGTACACCACTGTCAAACGTTTATGAAAGACAGGTCTGTCCCGAAAAAAATTCTTATCTTTGTAGACGAGACATATTCGGCAATATGTATTGTTGCACTAGGTAATGATTCGCAGTTAAGCTGCCTAATGAATTCTAGGATGCATGAAGTTCAGTGATGAAAATAAATTATTTTGCCAATAATGGCTTCCACAAACTTCTCATTGTGCATGTAAAAGACACCTCACTCCTTTTAGGCAACTTGCAACACCTAAAGAGGCATTGCAACTTGTCTCACCCCCCAAATATGTAGGGGCACTATTAAGCTCAGCATTCATGGGTACGACGCGACAGTGTTTATGGCTCCCTGCAGTGGTTTCTCTTCACACACACAGTCGCTGTTCTTCATTCGTGTTCACACATTTATCACAATTGCCTCAACACAGGTTCCACAATCTTGTCTTTGAACTCTTCCACACTGCAGTTCACCTACATAATGTTACTGTAATTAGTTTCTCACTAATTGGCACATCTCTAGTTCACTGCAGTGACTACATTACTAAGCTTCAAATTAAGCCAACAGCACCCACACATCACTCCCCCCCCCCCCCTTTGTACCTCAGCAAAGTCAATGTGCCTACACGGCCTAGTTGGTAGCGTGCCTGGCTGGCGATGCAGGGGTCATGGGTTTCAAGGCAGACAGAAATTTATTTAGGTTTAGGTTTATAGGGTTTAACGTCCCAAAGCGACTAAGGCTATGAGAGATGCCGTAGTGGAGGCCTCCGGAAACTTCGACCACCTGGGGTTCTTTAACGTGCACTGACATCGCACAGCACACGGGCCTCTAGAATTTCTCCTCCAAAGAAATTCAACCGCCGCGGCCGGGATCGAACCCGCGTCTTTCGGGTCAGCAGCCGAGCACCATAACCACTGAGCCACCGCGGCGGCTAGACAGAAATTTATTAATTTTTTGTACATAAAATCTAAAGTAGTTTCAGATATGTGCTGACATTTGGTTCAGATTACAAATGCTCTTTTCAGTGACCCACCGCAGACATCCACACGTGAAGCATGTTTTTTGACACAATGCCGGCTCTATAACACTGGGTTTTCTGCTGAATGGCAGCCTCTCTCCTTGCCAGTTGTGTGTGCAGGATTTCTGTACCTTTCTTTTCTGGAATGTATGTACATGTCACCCAATAACTTCAAAGCACTAATTGCGATGCCATCACATACCATACAGCACTAATGATATTACTTGGTGGTAATCAGAAAAAAAAATTATTCTTATAGTGTGAAAAAAGAATAGCAGCCTGTTTCCACCTGACTTGGTTTGGTTTCATACTTCTGCTTGAACTTTAAGAGAAATTAGCCAGCAAAGCTGTACAAGACGGTAATTTTTCAGGGGGCTTAAATTTTATTCACAGGCACTTGCAATGACTCTGATTTCATCAACATTTTGCAATCTGTTCTATCATTATATTGGTGATGAATAGTTCCAGTTCATTAATTTAACACTCTCCTCATGGAAAGTCTGAGTTTGACTTGCTTACTGTTTATCAAGCTGCCTTAATCATCCTCAAAAAACCAATTACATTCCATGTGCACACGCCGCAAGGCATTTTAAGTGTTCTATTTTGTTTTTTCTTGCAGTAAAGGAGTGTAATACATATATAGAGGGGAGAAATCTCCAACCTGTCACTTATGCTCGAGCACCAGAGCGGGTTTTAAATGCACCTATCAGGCTTGCCCAAACAAACTGAAACCTCCTTTCCAAGGGATGGAATCACAGGAGCGATGGGAGGCTGCTCTGCGCAGCTCACGGGCAGAGCTACAGCTTTGCTTCATGGCCTGGGCCTTGAAGGTCGCCGCAGCCAAACAGTGCCTGGTCACCTAGAGTGGCCTGAGGGCCGTCGCCACCCTGTTCAGCACCCCTCCACCCACCCTCACCTGATCCACTGAAGTGGGACTAATAAAGTTATTACCAACCAAGGGCTGTAATAGCTTTCCTGCCAACGCACTTCACCACGATAATTTTGAACTGCTCCTTTGAACAAATAATCTCTGAGCTGTATGCATGCTTTGTTCTCAGTACAGGTAGGCCCTTTGTTATCGGAATGTGGTACTAATCTACTGTTGGAGAGCAACTTCGATTGGTCCTCAGTGTCCTTTCAGACATTTGCCGTCATTTCAGCACCTACGTCTGTATATAGTCCCTTCACTGAACTGTAGACGTCATGTTTTGAGTGTACATAGAGGGTTGTCTATTTTAGTTCACAGTAAAGCAAACTACTTTGAAAGTGAACGCATCTTATTCTGATTCCGTGGCACGCGTTGGGGCTGCGGCCACTCCTCAGATAGATGACAGGTCGCAAACACAAGGAAAATCGAACATTTATCCAGGCATTTACAACTTGTAAAAACGCGGTGCTGCCACAGTCGTGCAGCGCGGTAGAAGGAACGAGAGTGTCACGAGTTACGTAACATGACACCTCCAGAGGGAGGTGTAAAGAGGGAGAAAGCACGCGGGCGAGAGGGAAGGCGCACGGGGAGAAGGAAGAGAAAGAGCGGGGAGGAGAGAAGTCCAGTGTTCGCAGATGAAGTTGGCGCCCGGGCGGGAAATCCAAACTGGACTCGGGACAGCACACTGCCCGTCTGGTTATACATATAACCACAATGTGATGTGTTCAGTCCTCGCACGGAATAAGCAGGACTGTCTCAGTCACAGGACGGAGAAACGTCTTAATCACTCCCCGTGTCGCCGTCTTGATGTCGACCTTTCGCACCCTGCCGTCCGCACTCGCGATGGCGCTCACAATGAGTCCCATGGGCCACTCGTTGCGATGAATCTGGCTGTCTCTCAGGAGCACGAGGTCACCTGCCTTGAGATTCCGAGTTGTCCCCTGCCACTTCCGACGACTCTGTAGGGTGGTAAGGAACTCGCGTCGCCAACAGCACCAAAAGGCGTCGGCCAGCCACTGAACCTGCCGCCACTGTCGCCGATACACATTCTTTTCATCGAAGGCTGGTGGCACTGTGTTGCCGCCGACTTTCTGGGTCAGGAGTGTTGAAGGAGTCAGCACTTCCCAGCACTCGGGGTCCGTTGAGACAGGAACGAGGGGTCGGCAATTTATGATCCCCGAGACTTCCGCCAAGAAGGTTACCAAGACTTCGTGAGTAAGGCGACGAGATGTACTCTCAAGAAGCATGGAGTCCAAAATTCGCCGTGTGACTCCTATCATTATTTCCCACACTCCTCCCATGTGAGAAGCATGAGGGGGGTTGAAAACCCAAGTGCATCCTTGATCTGACAGGAATGTTCCTAGCTTCTCGTGGTCTGGGCCACTGATGTCCAGTTTTAGTTCTGAGCACGCTCCAACAAAGTTCGTACCGCAATCGGACCTCGGTTGCTTTGCCGGGCCCCTTATGGCGAAGAATCTCCGGAGAGCATTAATAAAACTTGAGGTGTCCATGCTCTCGATCACTTCGATGTGAACAGCGCGAATACTCATGCAAGTGAAGAGCACGGCCCACCTTTTGCTGTTGGCCTCACCGCCTCTGGTCCGACGAGAAGCGACTTGCCATGGGCCAAATACATCTAGTCCGACATAAGTGAAAGGCGGCTCGGTGCTTAGCCTTTCTGCAGGCAGGTCTGCCATCTTCTGCTGCAGCTGCCTTCCTCTGAGCTTGCAACACGTAACACAACTGTGTATGTATGAGGCGATGCTACGCTTAGCTCCGACGATCCAGAACCCAGCTGCCCTGACTGCTCCCTCAGTGAAATGGCGGCCTTGATGTTTTACCAGCTTGTGGTAATGCCGCAATATCAGGGCGGTGACGTGGTGCCGTCCTGGCATGATGATGGGCTTCCGCTCTTGCTGGTCGAAATGGTTGGCTCTCTCTAGTCTGCCACCAATCCTCAAAAGACCGTCGGAATCAACCCATGGCTCCAGCCTCCACAGAGGGCTTGACTTCGGAAGTCGCTTTCCTCGTTGCAAGCTTTTCAACTCTTCTGAAAAGGCTTCTTTCTGGACAGACAGAATAATGACTGCCTTCGCTCGGGCTAGGTGTTCTGTAGAAGGTCCTAGTTGTCGAGATGAGCTCTTATGCGGGCAGTCTGACACGTTGTGAGAGGTGCCCCGAAATTTTCTCACCAGCCGCACGAGCATTGCAGCTGCGCAAGTCAGCTTAATCCAACTCGAGAAGCGCTCGAACCGCCTGCTGCCGAGTTCTTGCACGTCTACACTGGTTGCGAGAACATTTCCCTGGGGCCGAACCTCCGTGTCGGAATCAGCATCGACCAAGTCGAACTTGCCCTTCAATACCCGCGAGCAGTGTTCTTGATGATACAAAATCTCCGGGCCTGTCAGCCAGGCCGATCCTGCCATTTGGGCGGCTGGCACAGACCTTGTTCCGAGGTCCGCAGGGTTCACGTCTGAAGGAACGTAGTGCCATTGCTCTGGCCGTGTAGAGCTCCTGATGCGTTCGACCCTGTTGCTGACATACACATAAAACCTCCGAGTCTCATTATGTATGTAACCTAGGACCACTTTGCTGTCAGTGTAGAAATTTACAGCATCAAGCTCCATATCTATTTCACGACTGACGAGCTCTGCTAGCTCCACTGCCAACACCGCGCCGCAGAGTTCAAGCCTTGGGATGGTGTGTTCTGGATGTGGTGCTAGCTTAGCCTTTCCTATGACGAACCCAACATGACACACACCATTTGGATATGTCACTCTGAGGTAAGCCACTGAGCCGCAGCCTTGGTTGATGCGTCGGAGAATATGTGCAGTTCCTTGCGCTGTGCGGTAGTGAGTGAGGCAGGGGAATAGGTGCGAGGTATGTCCAGCTGCTCGAGCAATTGCAAGGAGTCTTTCCACGTCTCCCACGCGGCCCTCTTGTCTTCAGGAAGTGGACAGTCCCAGTCGCATGTCCCAACGACCAGCTCTGGGAGGAGGGACTTCCCTTGAACGATGACTGGAGCCACAAACCCAAGTGGGTCGTACAGGCTATTCACCACTGACAAGACACCGCGTCGAGTGAATGGCTTCTCTTGGATTGGAGTCGTAAATGTGAAGACATCCTTCTTCAGGTTCCAAGAAACTCCCAGACTGCGTTGGATTGGCGGCGTGCCATTGCACAAGTCAAGACCCTTCAAATCCTTGGCACGGTCTGTTTCTAGAAATGCTTCCAGCACTGCAGGGCAGTTAGAGGCTACTTTGTGGAGCTTGAGGTTTGACGCGGCCAACATCTGTTGTGTGCGGCGTATCAGGCTGATGGCTTCCTTGTCTCTAGAGAGAGACCTCAACCCATCGTCCACATAGAAATCCCTCTCGATGAACTGCCTGACGTCGCTGCCAAATTCTTCCTCTCGTTCTCGTGCTGTTCTCCACAGCCCATAGGTTGCAACTGCTGGTGAAGGACTATTTCCAAACACATGTACCTTCATTCGGTACTCCACCACGTCACTGTAGATGTTGTTGTTGCGGAACCACAGAAATCTTAGCTAATTTCGGTGGTCGTCTCGCACCAGGAAGCAGTAGAACATGGGCTTAATGTCCACAGTTATGGCCACGGGTTCCTTCCGGAATCGGATGAGCACTCCGAGCAGGCTGTTGATCGAGTCTGGACCGGTAAGCAGCACACTGTTTAAAGACACGCCTTTGAACTGTGCACTGGAGTCGAACACAACTCGTGTTTCGCCGGGTTTTCGTGGGTGGCAAACACCAAAGATGGGGAGGTACCAACACTCTTCTCCTTCTTGAACCGGTGGAGCTTCTTCGGCATGGCCATTCTTGAACATGTTGTCCATGAAGCTCGTGAATTGTTCCATCAGTTCTGGTTTTCTCTTCAAAGTCCGTTGGACAGCAGTGAGGCGTGACTCAGCCAAGCACTTGTTATTCGGAAGCCAAGGCCTTGGAGAACGGAAGGGGAGAGGCGCTACCCAACTGTTGGATTCGTCCTTTGAGAACTCGTCGTCCATCAGCTTCAAGAACTTCCTGTCCTCGACAGAAAGTGAAGGTCTGTTGTCATCCTCCGTTGTCTGGAACAGCGTTTCAGCGATCTCATCGTCATAGCTGTGTTTCCTAGCAGCGTGCTGAGCTGGTTGGAAGCAGTGTGTCGACCCCTCCATGACAGTGAGTTTCTCTTTGACCAAGAAATGGTTCTCACATGGCTCGAAAAGGGAGGGACGTCCATTTTCGAGGACGTTTGTTTTGAGGTTGCTGACACAGTCCGGTGTGCGACTTCGACTTGTGCAGACGTTTCCTACGATGACCCATCCCAGATCCAGTTTCTGAGCAAATGGCGCATCAGCCGGTCCGTTTCGCTGTTGTCGAACCTTGTGTATTCTGAGGATGTCTCTCCCGAGGAGAAGTAGAATCTTGGCCTCCGGGTCCAAACAAGGAATGAATTTAGCAACAGCTCTGAGATGAGGGTGAGGCAATGCCACTTCCGGTGTTGGAATCTCGGTCGTGTTGTTAGGCATTTTGTTGCATTCGATAAGCGTTGGCAACGGAAGCTTCACGGAGCCATGTATGTCTTCTATGAGAAAGCCAGACGCTCTTCTTCCTGTTGCCTCCGTAGTTCCAGCACATGTCCTTAGTGTGTAGGGGGAACTGTGACCACTGAGTCCGAAAATGTCGAAGAACTCTGTTCTTGCAAGGGACCTGTTGCTCTGGTCGTCTAAGATGGCATACATTTTTGCTGTCTTGTGAGGCTGAGTCGGATGACTGACTTTCACCAAGCAGATCTTAGAGCAGGATTTGACACCGTTGCTTTGACCGCAGACCTCTGTGCACTTAGATGACACCTCAAATGCAAAATCCTTGTCTAGAATTGCATCTTCAGCATCGTTCTGAGCTACAGGAGGCCTGTGGCCGACATTTCCAGCATGAAGCGCCGTGGCATGCCGATCGCTACCACAATCGTCACATTTAAGAACTGTTTTGCAGTCTCTTGCAAAGTGGTCTGTCGAAGCGCAGCACCTGTAGCATATCCCAAATTTTTTCAGCAAACATTTTCGTTCATCCAGCGGCTTTTCCCTGAATGCACGACACTTCCGGAGGGGGTGTGGCATCCTGTGCAGAGGACAATACTTGGTTGCATCATGCCACTTTAATGCGTTTGAGGGCGGATGGTCAGTGCTTGCTTCCACGTCCGTCATTTGCACTGAGATAGGTGCTTTTCTCGGGCTTCCATCCGATGCCCATCTGTCTACTCTTGTCAGCCTTGAAGGGGTGCCGCTTGCGGAGCTGAGTTTGAAGCTAGGATCGTTTCTCGTTTTCGCTTGGTCCCTGATAAAGCTGGCAAAGAACGAGAAAGGGGGAAATGCGACCTGATGATTCTGTTTGTACTTGGAGCCTTTCGCGATCCACATGTCCTGCAAGCGCTGGGGCAGCTTTTCTACAATGGGGTTTACTCCTCTTGCGGTGTCCAAATAGGAGAGCCCAGTCAGGTAAGGGTCACATTTTCCTGCCTCAACTTCAAGAAGGAGGTCTCCCAGCTCTCTCAATTTCTGGGTGTCTTTGTCGGTCAGTCTGGGGAAGTTCGAAATTCTTCGAAAGATGGCCTCTTCTATAATTTCTGGGCGACCATAGCATTCCTCAAGTCTTTCCCAAACTACCTTTAACCCGGCCTCTGGGCCGTCGACGTGCACGGAACGCAGCCTCTTCGCGTAGGTTGACGATTCGGTCCCAAGCCATTTCACGAGAAGGTCAAGTTCCTCTCTTGCCGTGACTTCGAGAGTCTGAGTCATTCCCTTGAACGTAGATTTCCACGACCGGTAGTTTTCAGGGCAGTCGTCGAACTTCGTAAGCGAGGTACTCACAAGGTCGCGCCGAATCAGATACTTTGCCATGGTGGTCAGTTCAGGGGCGTTAGCTTCATCTCCCTGCTGACTAGCAATGTTCTGCGTGATGCCTTGGTTGCGAGTGCTTGGTGTGCATGGAGCGCGGTCTTCAGGTGCTTCATTGGCGTTCTGACAGACGTAATGCTCCCCGCCGTCATGCTGCTGCGATTGCTGGCGCGAGCCGATGCGCACGTGAGCCTGGTCAAGCACGTAGTCAAAGGTACGTTGAGCGCGGTCTTCGGATGCCTCGGAGACAGTCGGACAGATGTGATGCTCCCCGCCGTGCTGATCTACGGCAGCCTCCAGGTCGTCCGCTTGCGCTTCCGCGGCGGCCGCTTCTCTTTCCAACTGCATGACTTGTAACTCTGTGTCTAGCTCGGCTTTCTGGCGTTCGATTGCCGCAGCCGCACTTTTCTCTTGTTCTTCCAGTCTGGCCTTTTCCAGTTTCACCGCGGCTTCTTTCCTCTTGAGAGAAGCCTGTACTCGCGCCGCGGCGGCCTCCGCTCTTGCTCTGGCGGCCAGCATGCTTGGCGTTGTCGAGACGGCCGAACGCTCCGAACGAGCTGAGCGCGACGAATGCCGTGACTGCACATAGCTTGCTGTGTTCTCAGAGCATGCAAAATGAGGTTGGTCCGGACTCACTTGAGCAGCGGGCGACTTGCGGTCTTGTGACGCCATGTCGTCCGTGGCTGCGATGCGAAAACGGAACTTCTGAAGAGCGGAGCCAGCCAGCGGAGCCTAGGTGCTTTCGAAGATTACGCGAGACACCGACTCGACGTTCATCGCGTTTTTACTATTCTGATTCCGTGGCACGCGTTGGGGCTGCGGCCACTCCTCAGATAGATGACAGGTCGCAAACACAAAGAAAATCGAACATTTATCCAGGCATTTACAACTTGTAAAAACGCGGTGCTGCCACAGTCGTGCAGCGCGGTAGAAGGAACGAAAGAGTCACGAGTTACGTAACGTGACACCTCCAGAGGGAGGTGTAAAGAGGGAGAAAGCCGATGGATATTACCGGGCCTAGTCTTTGCCGATGATGTAGTATTAATGGCAGAGACCAATGCGGACCTCCAGGCCCTCATCAACATATGCGCTGAGACCATGGCGCCACTTGGCCTGAGCTTCAACTCAAAGAAGTCGGCGGTGCTGTGTTTTTCAGCGCCGCTGGACGCCGAGCAGCCGGTCCACCTACCAAACGGGCACGTCCTCGAGATGGCAACGGAATACCGATACCTAGGCATTAGGTTCAGCACGCAGCCAGAATATGCTGCAAAACATGAGGAACACTTGAAACAAGCTTCGCAGCGAGCGGGCAACATATTGAGAAGGCGGTGCCTATGGGGCTGCAATCGATTTGTTATGGTCCGCGAGCTGTGGAAGGCAGTTCATGTGCCCGCATTGTCATTTGCAAACTCAGTTATCTGCGTGACAGCACCCACAAGGGAATGGCTCGAGCGTGGTCAATGAGCGGTGGGACGTCTGGGGCCGGGGTGTCTTGGGCGGGTGGCTAACGAGGCAGTGCAGGGAGACCTCGGTTGGTCTACCTTCGAGGCTCGCGAGGCAAGAAGCAAAATAGCCTACGACGGTCGGCTGCGCCTGATGCACAAAAATCGATGGGCGCGTAGAGTCTTCGACTATGTAAGTCAATACTGCCTGCGGACTACATGGGTGAAGCTGCTCCAACACCTTCGTCGCAAGTTCGGCTTCTTCAGAAATGAAGTACAAGCCGACAACGCGAGGAAATGGGCCAAGGCAGTTAATACCCAAGTGCATGCGCAGGAGCGAGAGGCGTGGAGGGCTGCCATGGAGGGGAAGTCGACACTAGAAGTGTACCGGGCAGCCAAGCAGGACATCTGCGTTGAGAGCTTCTACGACAACAGTGTAGGCAGCCGCCTGTTGTTTGAGGCACGCGCGGGTGCCATGCCAACGCTTGTGTACCGCAAGCGCTTCGACACTACAGTCGAATGCACCCAGTGCAGAGTCTGCGGAGAGCACGACGAAACAACGGAGCACATCGTCCTACTCTGCGAGAAGCTGCCAACGCCACCGCACGAGGGCGCTACGTTTCCGCAGGCGCTGGGTTTCCGTTCTTCGAACGAGGGCTGCACAGCGGATGCGGCAAACGATGCGGCAGTTGCAGCGACGAAGCGCCGATTGACAGAGTGGTGGACGCTGGTGCGACATTAGACCAGTACTGTTTCGTCGGTATTCGCGTGTGTGTTTGCCGCTTCGCGTTTGATAGTGGTGTTTTTATGTGTATATCTATCCAGCCAGGGCACCTTTGGTAGGCGCCCGCCCGTTACAAAGGGAAGGCTACATCATCATCATCATCATCAAGCACGCGGGCGAGAGGGAAGAGAAAGAGCGTGGAGGAGAGATGAAGATGAAGTTGGCGCCCGGGCGGGAAATCCAAACTGGACTCGGGACAGCACACATTTCATTGAACATTACTTTCCTGCAGTGCACAATAGTGGCATCACAGGATCATTATTGCATCGGTGTATGGTGTAAAAGTTGCCTAACGACATTGTGATCCACCGCTCAAAGAGAACCAACAATGGCACAGAGGAAAGGTCACGCAGTTGCACATCAGGCAAGAAACATGACTGAGGCCTCTTGCAGATTGCTCGTGGAGTGCACAGGGCTTGCCAAAACCAATCCACATCATCGCTGCATTAGTGGAGCTTTTGCCAGAATACCACTGCTTGTCTATGATGCTGCCTCCCTCAAATACTGTGGGCCATGTTAGCCTTGCATTTCTTGCCCCCTTTGTGTGTTATCTTGCTGCTGTGCATGCTTGTGCTTTTCTTGTTGTGTTGCTGTTCTTCCTTCTTAACTCACTGTTGTTTTTATTCTCCTTCAGCTCCTTGACCTGACCCTGAGACATGTTCAGGCTTAATATGACATGTGCACTAGATAATACGCATGTATGTGCATGCTCTGATAATAACTTGCGTGAAGCGAATAAAGCAAGTGTCTTGCACACTGCATTAAGCTGTTTGTAATGTGGCATTACCCTCCACCTCTATATCCTATCCACCTCTATATTCGTCCCGTTCCCCAATGTTGAGTAGCATATGTGAAGACATTTTTCTCCAGCCGACTTCACCTCTCTTGACATCAAACCTTGCCCTCTTACAAGGAATCTTGCTGCATTGCAAAGGAGGTGCCTGGTGCTGCTGTAGATGCATTGCTGTTGTCCTAGAGCAAAGGAATTGTAGGGATGGGCATGACAAATTTTGTTTCACCTCTCACACTTTGGTGCGTACTTGCATCACACGAGTGGTGTAGCTGCCTATATGCCCTTGGTAAGTGCTGTGTGCTCATTGTTAGACAGAATTACCGAGATTAAGGGCATTTTCAAATATTGAAATTAAATAGCATTATTGAGAGCCTTTTTTATTTGAATGAAATAATGTACCTGCCACTCTACGCCATGCATTCGTGAGGTGCTTTTATATAAAGTCCGTAAAGTCTGCTTGCAGGCAGACTTCATAGTTAATGTTCACAGAGCAAAATATGAGTGCCTCAGAGCATGCTAATGAGTTATATATCCTATTCAGATTAAGCGAAACGCCAACACTGCTTCTGTTGACAACGTCTTTTAGCTGTGTCTGTTTTTCTTTAAGTACTGGTGGGAAATAATATCCCCCTATTCTGCTTTCGCATTTGACGCTTTTGATAATAACACGTACATGCTCATAGCGTTGCGCTTGACGCGATTCACAGTCGCGTTTCGTGCGCGGCCGCTTGCAAACGTAACCAAGGGTAGCGTTAACTTCTATGCACCTCGATTCCTAAAATGTATATTGCCGTGCTAGGCATGGCTTTTTTTCGCAGCTATCGCTCGCTGTGTAAGGCCCCGTGCGCTACACCGCTGAAGACGTGACACGGTGAGGTAAAGCTTTCCAATTACGCCACTGACGCGTTGAGGTTACGATCTCTCGATCGTAATTAGACGATAATTAGACGCGACATGCTGCGCGATGGCTTCGGGAGATAAGCGGTCGCTTCATGCAGTATAATTACCGTTAAACTCTTATTTCCGTGACGACCGGCCCACAGGGTCTTTCGCGTCGCATTCAGCACAATACACTCAGCTAACGTCCGTGGCGCGTACGCCGAGACCGCCGCCGCAACGCATTTCACCGTCCAACTCTACGGCGCTACTGTGCTAACTCACCTTCGCGCCGCAACTCGGCGGTGTTTTTTGTACTTGGTGCCGAGTAGCAGACGACACTGTTTATTTTTTTGTCATACTTTTTTCTTTATTCTTCAATGTCGTCATTCTATTCTGCTGTTACGCATTTTCGCACCGCCCCGATTCACACGTCACGGGTACGCCCCGCTCATGGCGGATTGGCGAATATCGAGAATCGGGCCCCTGGTCTTACGTCACGGCGCGCCCCGCGAGCTCTTGAGCGACCGGGGCCGCGTTTTCATGGGCCCTATTCTGCACCGCTCTCAATATCGCTCTCAAGTTTGAGAGCGTGACGTCAAAATGACGACACCGCGAGATGCGAACCGCGGAATCAACCAATCAGCAGCAAGGTTGCGGTGACTAGTAGCGGAGGGCGTAATCAGAGGAAGGTGATCCTCGTTGCGATTGGCCAACCGAGAACAGACGTCACTGCTCTACTCTACGTCACTCTGTAGGGACTTTTGGGGAACACTGCGCTTCAACCGACAGGGAAAATCTCAACTCTTCTTGAAAATCCTTGCTCAATATCCCAAGGTATCCCAAGGTGCATTTCTTGCTCGCTTGTTTTTTATTTTTTTTTTCCTTGAGCATGGAGACGGACACGTGCGATGGCGTTGCTTCAGCGGTTTGCGACAAGGCGTTCTTCAATACTAGTAATTTAAAAACACCCATCAAGAATATTCATGGGGAAGGACGCGGTTGTTGCTGCGACGCGTCTTTTCTTTTTCTCTTTCCTGTGATCTCTCCTCTATCTGCACGCGGCAGCGGTGGTGGCTCGGCTCCAGCCAGTAGGCAGTAAGGCACGGCCGTTCTTGTGCGACTTAAATCCGAAGCATTTTGTCGCCCTTCGTGACCTGCGACGGCACCACAACTTCGAGGAAGAGCTGGAGAATCTAGTCTTCGACTCTAATAAAGGTAAGAAACGAAGTCTGCATGCACGCACGCAGTGATCAAAGCAATAAAGGGCCAAAGCGGGATGCAGTCGCGCGCTTAGATTACCGATCGAAAAGTTGCAGTTTATTGACTTTTCGAGTGCGCGCATTTTAAGTTTGTAAACACAAAGCGCGTTCTTTTTTTTTATTTACGGGCTTACACTCACCTGGGGAAACTTGCACGTGGTTTTGTGCACAAAAACTTAGCGATGACATGCACGTTTTTCAAAGGAACCATGAAGATTTCAATGGGCTTAGTCTAGTGCAGCAGATCTGCAGAGGTAGCATTTGCGGGCATTCGAGTGAAATGTGAAACGTAACGTACTATAACCTTTGATAGCCATGACTTGTCATAGTCATTTTGAACTTATTTGTAATGTAAGGTGTATAGTTTGTACAAAGTTTAGGTAGTCATAGTTTTGACTCCGAATCATTCTGAAGTGTAGCATGACACAGCACTTTACTAGTAACATAAGGTGTGCAGAGTTTGTACAAAGTTGCGTAGTCATGCCTTGCACTCATGACTCGTCATTCTGCAACATAGCATGACTGTGCACTTTATTGCTTTGGCATTCTCGCTGGTAAGCAGTCTTATGTGTGTCTGCAGAATTTTTTTTTTGGTGTCCTAGCTCCTCCATAAGCAAAGTGACAAGCAGTGCACTCTCTTTCATATTTAAAGTGGCCACTGCAGGAAAAAAACTGGTCCTTGCAGCAGACTCGCTGCTACAGGCCTTGCTTATGCTTTGTTGCAGGCACCTGCAATGTCACGACAGGACACACAACATTGTCGCGGCATGCACTGGCTTAACAGGGCTGAAGCCATGGCAATCGCAACACGCAGAAGTGTGTAGGAAGAATGCCCAGCATTGTTCTGCCTTTAGAAGTCAACAGCGCTGACCTGAATTTGTGGTCAAAGGACAGGGCCATGTAAAAGGTTGCTGTGCAGGAATAAGTTTTTGCAGGGTGTAGTAAAATTGAAATACTTCCATGTAACAGTCCGTGTAATAACTTGACCTGAACTTAATAATTTTCTCCAAAAATTGTTCCCCATGCGCTATAGCAGGAAGAAAGTGACTGATAAATTTTTAACAATAAAAAAATGGGAAATGCAGTTATGCACTGCAGGCAAAACGCTAAAAATTTGAAGCTAAATCTGTGATTGTCATGCGCACTTGGCTGAGGCAGAGCGCCAGTAGTAGTGCGAGAGTACTGCATATGTGCCCACTCCATAGCACTTGCATTTTTCATTAGTGTATGTAAAAAGTACAAACTTTAATTTGGCCTTGCTTTTCAAAAAATGAAAGTAGTGTGATACACAAAAAATTGACTGAGAAGTTTTGCCGAAATTTTATAAACGTGCAAAAGCAGAATTTCATGAACATTGCCTTGTCTTGTTACTTTACTGTTGGCTTTCTAAGGATGCCTTATGCCGTTATTCATGTGCTATCATTGTGTACACGTTTTTATCAAAATGGAGCCCACCTTTGTTCACGCCTAAAATTTAAAAATTTCTTTTTAGTCATGAGTGGTCATGGACTTATCATCATATGTTGGCATCGTGTCATAACTATGTTACAATGCTGCTGTGAGGCTGTGGTTGTTATGTCGCCGTTGCTATGCTCTTGGCACAAACCCACATACATCGCAGGATCTTGCTCGGGGTTTACCGTTCGGAATAGTGCTTTCACACTAATAATTAACTAATACTATGTGGAGTGCTTAGTTATGTTTACAATCTTTCCGTTTCAGGATTTTGTGCCTGGAAAGACAGAGAAGAAAGCAAAACTTGCTGCCATTTTATAGCTTCTACAGGAAAGAAGGAATGTGCACCAAGGGTTTTTAAACGCTACCTGCACTGCCACCGTTCCGGCTCGTACGAAGAGCTTCCTATAGAACAGTGCCAAAGGCAGGAAAAGGGGCAAGGAAGCTGCAAAATCGGCAAACACTGCTTTGCTACTCTAGAGGTAATGGAGAAAGAGGGCAAGGTATATGTAGTGTTTCAAAAGAAACACTACGGACACTTCAATGAGGCCTGCCACCAAAGGCTGTCCCAGGATGATGCCAGAGTGCTTGCAGGTTAGCCACTCCTCTTGTACAAAGCATTTGTGCATGCTGTGTTGACTGTACCGGAATGTGAAAACGTTTAGAAGCTACACTCCACCAACCTTTCATAAATGGGAGACGAAAGTGCAATAGAAATGTATTTTAGGGGGAAGATATTGCTCATTAACCAAGTGATCATTTCAATGATTTTTATTCTTCTGCGATGCATCTATGGCACAAAAGAGGTGGGACAACACGAAAATGCCTATTGTAAAGTGGGAGAAGGCATGTCCCACAAAACGAGGGAGCGGAAGAAGTTATAGTAGGGCACAGCTTAAGAACCCAGCGGCCAATGCCCCTCAAAGGAAGCCTGCCATCCAATGGCGTCGACCGATTCTCATGATGTCATGGTTAATCCTAGGGGGTAGCACTGCAGGAGGGTGGCAGATGAAAGGGGATTAGTTATGGCTTTAATTGGATTAACTGATGAAAATCAGCTGACGCCATTGACTGGGGGGGTCTTCTTTAAGGGCCATCTGCCACTTCGTTCTCGAGTTGTATCTGACTGTAGTGCAATTCACTTGAGCCTACTTGGTCGCATCGAAGGGTGAGAAACAATAGATCCACGGCACATTGCATGTACAGCACAGTCTGTACGAACTTCATGCCGTTTAGTTTAGAGATGCTTTGTGGAAGGGGTCCAGTCTTTCAAACTGAACATAATTAGGAATGTCATCTAGCACTGAACTACTTCAATGTCTGTTCTTTTGTTTTTCTGCTGGTTTCATCGACTATCCTAGGTCTGTCGCTCAATCGGCTGACGTTGAACTTCATCCGTAAGAAGTCGGCTTGAGCTCTATGAAACGTGTCTTGAATGACTGACAGTTGCACTCGATGCTAGCCTCTTTTTTTGGCTGCCTGTCAAAAGCGTAGGCATTTTGTTGCTGATCAAAGCAACGCCACCAGTCTAATGGTTGTATAAGGGCCATGTTTTTTCTCATAAGACAGATCGCCTGCAGTGAACTTTCATTAATTAGAATTATTTGGCTGTTTTGGCACTTCATCAGTAACGCTCGCAGGAACGGCTGTGGTTTGAGTGTTCAGCTACTAAACTGGAGTACCCGGGTTAGAACCCGGCTGCGGCAGCTGAGTTTCGATGGAGGCAAGAGGTGCCCACGTGCTGCGCATTGTCAGTGCCCAAAGATCCCCAGGCGGTCGAAATTATTACGGAGCCCTCCACTACAGCACCTTTCTCTCTTGCTTCTTTCACTCCTTCTTTCCTTCATGGCATGGTTGAGGCAGTTACTGCACCATTTCCTTTCCTCAAAAACCACTAACATAAAACACAAGCCTGCACAAGAGTTGAAATCGCAAAAAAAATGAACAAGCAGCATTTATATTTCAGTTTATGTATGACTGGCATGCCCTCCAATTGTCTCTGACTTAGCAGCAGTCATTCAGGTGTTGAAACTGAAACAGCATGAGAAAAATATTCACTTAGAAATTAAAATTATTCACCTGGCGTAAGTGAATGCTACATTGTGACTCGTGCACACTATTGTCTTGTGCACAAGTCCAAAGAAACAAAGATCGCGTTCAAAAATTTGGTGTCTCTACTCCTTTAAAGGTTGCTGTCAGGCCAATCGGTGCATTTTTTGAATATGCAGAATGAAATGGGACAGGATGAGAAGTACATGTCCTTATTCTTTTCTTGTCCACATTTTCAATGCTGTTATATTCTGCATTTATAACACGCTGTATATAACTTCCCTGTTTTGCATTGCAGTATGCAAGTTTAAACTCATAAAAATAAAGTCCACCTGGCTTTGAAACAACCATTTTGTCGTGTGCTTTGCAGTGCCACAAAAGTGAAATGATGAACTGTGCGTCACCTGTGAAAAGGAGCAAAGTGGAAGACGAAGGAATCCGACCAGAAGTATTTGTCACTTTATTACATGGCTGTAGGCAGATGAACCAGAGATGTTAACAGTTTTTTTTCTGTACCATTTTCAGGCCGGTTAGCAGAAGGAGTGCCAGAAAAAACCATTGTGCACAACATCCGAGCAGGTACCAGTGGATCAAGCCCACGGATGCAACTTGTGACCACTAAGGACCTCCGCAACATTGCAGATAAGTTTAGGATTGCCGAAACAGAGCAGAGAGATCCAGACGATTTTAAGAGTGTTGAATTATGGGTCGAAGAAATGAGGGCAGAAAATGAGTCGCCACTGTTGTATTACAGGAAGAAGGGTGACCCCAACATTCATGATGGTGACTTTGAGCTAGCATTAATGACGTTCCCACAACGAGAGCTCCTTTATGAAATGGGGGCAGCGAAACTGTGCATTGACTCCACCCATGGCATAAATAAGTACTAACCCTGCTCACAATTTCTCAAGATGCCTTTGGTATCTCGTGTGCCTACTTGATTTCAAAAAGGGTGAACACGGGCACTGGGGTGAGGTTTTTCGAGGCCATCAAAGAAAAAACACAATACCATGTCAGGCATTTATGTCTGATGATGCCCCTGTTTATGGCAGTGCATGGGAGCAGGTGATGGGTCCCTTGAGGAGTCGACTGCTTTGCAGCTGGCAGGTGCTACACAACTGGAGCACGCACCTGAATACAGTCACAAACAAGGACTGCAGGAGTACAACAAGGGACATGCTGCACACTCTGATGAAGTGGACAGATGAGACTGACTCTCAACAGTTGCTCCCTGCACTTCTTGGTATCCACTCCAAAGAGCATCAGCTTAATTGCCTTTGGCTTCGTCAGAAATTTTGAGAAAACATACGCAATGAGGGCATATCAGTGGGCTTACTGCTATAGGCAGTACATTGGATTAACAAAAAATAATCACTTGGAGTCAATGCACAAGGCACTGAAGTACTCTCACTTTGGTGGCTAGGTAAATGGGTGATTGAATACATTAATCAAAGTACTCTTCAATTTCACATCCGAAAAACTTTACAACAGGTGTCAAAGGAGGAGCAGACCACCGCAAATCTGCCCTATTTAGGAAGCGTAAAGTGGGGATTGAGCTTTCTAAGTCCAGTACTGAGAGAGTGGGAGATGGCCAGTGGCATGTAAAGTCACAAAGTTTGGTGAACTTCAAGCACACAGTGGAAAGAACTAGCAAATCGTGCAGTGGCTGCGAGCTTCATAGTGAGCAGTGCGAGGCTTGCCACAACATGTACACATGTACGTGTTGACCATGCAACGCATGTGCACATGTGCAAGCACATGCATGCTGTTGCTATAATGGAGTTACACTCATGCCAGATGCACAGCAGCCAGAAAGTAGCATCTGACTGTGCTGGCGTTTGTAGGCCCTGCCAGCTGAAGATGGCAGATTTCAGGTGAGGGATTAGGATTATGTTATGAGCTAGTTGGCAGGCTATTCTGACAAAGTGCTTTAGCATAGGAAGCTCAAGACACAGCAGGGAAGAGGAGTGCCATTTGCTAATTTTCTTGAAGCCCACATGGTCATGAGAAAGGTGCGCCATCATATCCCATATCAAGCAGCACCATTGAGGGTGCACTACAGGCCTCTGGTATTTCTTTTCTAGTCATTCCTTTTTCCCGAAACTTTCCTCCTAGGAATGGAGAACTCATCCCGCCACGGCGCCTCAGTGGCTCTGGCGTTCTTAGACTGCTTACCCGAAGGCTGTGGGTTTGATCCGGCCATGGCGGCCACATTTCAGTGGAGGCAAAATACAAAGATGGCCATGTGCTGTGCAAAGTCAGCGTGCATTAAAGGGCCCCAGGTGGTGTAAATTAATCCAGAGACCTCCATTATGGTGTCCCTCATAGCCCATGTGTCACTCCCGAATGTTAAACCCGACAATTAAGAAATTGAGATATTTCAGGCCCCCCATTCCCTACTCAGAATCTGCTTGTGTGAGTACGCCCTCTCTGGCACTGCTCAACAGAGAACCTCTGACAATTGGCAAACATTTTTCATCTTTGGGAAATTAGTGCACTCATTTTCTTGTTCATAGCTACCTTGCATTCACTATAATTTTATTTCTTCGTCATCCCTGCTTGATTTCATTTTGTCTGCGTGTGATGCACTGAGAGAGGCATGCGCTCTTCAATAAAATTAGTATGAAGTGTCGCTCCATGCTGCATTCCTCTTTGTTGCGTCGTGCTGCCACAGTGCACCGCCCTTTTAGGACATCTTGAGAAAAACAGTGCTTGCAGACAAAGGACCAGAACAAGAAGGACACAAAGAGAAAAAAACAGCGCAGTTGTGTGTCCTTCTCGTTCTGGTCCTTTGTCTGCAAGCGCTGTTTTTCTCAAGATGTACCCCAACCAACTCGCCCCGCAACGCACCTTACCTTTTAGGACAGTTGACAATATGTGGTTCTACAGTTCTGCAATGCATATGAGAAAAAAGTATTCTTGACAAAAGGCTAAGCCGTAGCTGTCATCTTGCACACTGAAAGCTGCAGCGCAAAACTACTATTCATCTTATTTTGCAAAGAGAATACTGCTGCAACAGAAAAACAGTATTACTCATTTTTCAGAACATTGCAGGTGCAATTTGTGACACGAACTTATATTGCCATGGTAGAAACAGCCGTGAATAGCCTTCCCTCACATGATAAAGCACTTCATAAATGAACTTGCTTGGCTCTTACAGTGTCTCTCAACCAGCCTTCCAAGCAATGAGCCTTCTGTTGTGTGATGGGAACACTGTGCCAACTTTGTTGCCTAGAAATTCTAAAATGCCCCTATTTGTCGAGAAGGCAGCTTAGATATGTAGAAAACCAGCGAAAAGGACGCATTCACAAAGAGGAGAAGTGCACAGGACAACGCTTCTCCTCCTTGTGAATGCGTCCTTTTCGCTGGTGTTCTACTTACCATGCACCAACTGGCCCAACAAGCTACGCTTCTTCGATACAAGGCAGCTTAGATGAAACATATAGTGCCCAGTTAATGTCATTTCCTTTTTACTCATTAATGAAAAATGCTTCAAAGCCCAACTGCAAAGAAATTATAATTTGGCTAGAATGCCTGTTAATGTGCTGGGTGTGTCATAAAACTAATCGTAACAAAGTTTCATGCTTCTGAGAAAACTGACACTGTTGCTACAAGTGTTTAAAAAGCTGTGTGGTAGACAACGTGGCATGTCCGTATAGGCAGATACGGATACCTGAGTGCCATACGGCCTCATGTCTGGCCCATTGGGAATGAACAGATTAAGGACAGTGTAGAGTGAAAGGCTAGGGGCTAAAATGTGGTTTGGCAGTCATGGGTATGGTGCTGCGGCAAAGTTGTTAGGAATTTGTTTCAATCCTGCAGATGCTGATTTCTGTTTCCATTCCAGGTTTTTGTACACCATATTTACTTAAATAATGGATGCATTTGCATAATAAATGCTTTCCCTACATCAATCATCAAAATCTGGGGAAAGTTCAACTGACCACACCATGTAATAAATGCACCAAACTTACCATTCTAATTTTTTCCCACAAGAAACTGCATCCATGATGCAAGTAACTGCAGTATTACAGGTTACAGAATGAAGCACTGCCAGCCGTATTATGTGGCCGCAAGACTGCCTGGTGCCATGTGAAGAGGAATGCTCCCAAGGCTCATCACATCACATTTACTCCAGTATCCACATATGGCACCCGTTTCATCCTGCACGTCACATTCACCTCGGGCTGGCGGTAGCCTGCCAGCTAGATTAAGAATGTCACAATAAAATGTGTACCTAACTGAAAACTGCGGTTGCATATATTGGAGATTTTTATTGACTTGTGGCAGTCTACCTGGACAGGTTATGGTAATGCAAGGCAGCCCATTATGCACAGCATATGAGTGCATAGGCGCCACAACTTCACATCTTTTCCAAGGGTTCATGTTTTGCACTATTGGGTGTGACCCGACCCATCTTTCCACAATCCTCGCGTAATTAATAATAAAGTGCTCCTAATCCTTTTTTGACAGCCAAAATGTATTTTCCTAGGCATATTGGCAATCTGCAATTTGTATTTCTCCACAGATTTGGTACTTCTGAGAAGTTGGACGGTCATTTTATTTATTTATTTATTTATTCAAAATACCTTACAGGGCCCAGAAGGGCATTGAGAAAGAGGGGCAAAAACAATAGATTAAGCAAATAGGAAGAATAAATTAAAAACAACACGTGATACCAGGCAAAAATTAAACACAATTATAAATATACAGGGCAAAACGAAACTACAAGACATACATCACCGCGGGCAACAAAAATTAAAATAGTAGCAAGAATGCATCGCATGTGCCCAATACACATCAAAAGAAAAAGCAGTAGCCATAAAAAAACATACAAATGGTTGAAATTGCACAAGAAACCAAAACTTTGTAAAATACCAACCAGAAGAAAAGGGAACCAAGGACACAGAACAACCTGAAACAAGACACAATGTCGTTAAAGAAAATGTTTGTGCAGCTGGTCTTGAAATGATTGGTGGTTGCCGATAGATGCGATACTGTTGGGAAGATCATTCCAAAGAATAATGGCACGTGGAAGTGCAGATGAATTGAATGCTAGGGTTCTTCCGTAAATGCGTTGAATGCTATACTGATTATGTAGGCGGCGTGAAATGCGTGAAGGCTCTTCGAGGGGCAAGGGAGATGGCCTGGTGCTGTGACGATATTTATGAAGTAAGCATAAAAGAGCGATGGAGCGACGAATATGTAATGGTTCGAGGGAGATATCAAGTTTAATCTTAGTGATACTGGACTGGGGGTGGTACTTTTGTGTGATGAAACGAGCGGCTCTATTTTGTACGGATTCAAGCATGTTGATCAGGTAATTTTGATAAGGGGACCACGTAGGTGAAGCAAATTCTAGTTGAGGACGCACGATTGTTAATAAGCGACTTTTCTCACGTTATTAGGGGCGTTTCGCAAGTTCCGGCGCAGGTACCCAAGTGATCTTGAAGCTTTGGCACAGATGGATTGAATGTGTGTGGCCCATGAAAGATTATCCGTGAGGTGAATACCTAGATACTTATAAGATGATGTCCGAGACACTGCGGTACCTTCAATGGAGTACGAGAAATTAGAATTAGTACGCTTGCGGGTGAAAGAGATAGCCTTGCATTTAGATGAGTTGAGCATCATTTGCCATTTACTACACCAATTTGAAATTAAGTTCAGGTCAGTTTGGAGGGCAAGGTGATCATGCATAGAATTAATGGGCCGGTAAATGATGCAGTCGTCAGCAAAGAGTCGTATAGAAGAAGATATGTCTGTGGGCAAGTCGTTAATGCATATTAGAAACAATAAGGGGCCAAGAACACTGCCTTGGGGTACGCCAGACTCTACATCACTGAGTGGGGAGGTGAAATTGTTAACTGTAGTGAACTGCTGGCGAAATGAAAAAGTTACGTAGCCATGACAGTGTTAAAGAATCTAGGCACAGAGCAGACAATTTTGAGAACAAGCGGGAATGTGCAACATGGTCGAAGGCTTTAGCAAAATCTAAAAAGATACAGTCAGTTTGAAGGTTAGCATCCATGTTGAAATGCAAGTCAGTCGTAAATTCTAGCAGTTGGGTGTCACAAGAAAAACCTTTCCGGAAGCCGTGCTGATTAGGAAAAAAGAAAGAATTAAGTTCCAGATGGCAGTAAATGTGGGAAGCGATAACATGCTCGAGTAATTTACAGCAAATGCAGGTTAGCGAAATGGGGCGGTAGTTTTCTGGTGAATTTCTGTTTCCACTTTTGAACACCGGAACGATCTTAGCAATTTTCCAATCTGTAGGAAGTAAACCAGATGATAATGATTGCTGATAGATGAGGCATAGAATTTCACTGGAGATCAATACGGTGTTTTTCAATATTTTAGAATTTATGTTGTCAACACCTGCTGATGAGGAAACCTTAAGATTTGCAATGAGACGAGCGATACCTTCAGCGGTAATGGTAATAGGGGCCATAAATTGGTAATCATGATCAGGAACAATGGGTATGTTGGAATGATCTTCCCGAGTGAAAACTGACGCAAAGTACCTGTTAAATGCTTGGGGACATTCACTCTCCGAAAGCTGCACGTGATCGTCGCTGCACAGTGAAAATTGGTTGGTAGTACTGTCGGGAGATATCACACGCGAGAACTTTTTGGGATTAGATTTTAGGAGGGTGGGTAGGTCATGGGAAAAGTATTTTTTCTTTGATGCCCGGAGGGCCGAACAGTAAGATTTCAGACAATCGTTGTATTTTTTCCAAGCATCCGATGTAGATACCAACCGAGCCTTTCTGTACAAACGCTTTTTTTTGTTTCGATGACGACGGAGAGATCTATTGAACCATGGATTAGATTTGTCGTTTGAAATTGAAACCAAGGGAACATATTTGTAAACTAGATTGGACATCATGATCTTATAAAGTACCCAGTTCTGATCGACGGACCTGTCCGCAAATGAGGGCAAGAACGTTTGAATAAAAAAATCGTTAAGTGCAATATTCATATCTCTATAATTAGCTCTATTGTAATCGCGAATTTTCCTGGATGTAAGACCTTGAAACGCTAATGGGACATTAAGTTGTAGATGAATGAGCTTATGGTCACTAAAACCGTCAAGGAGCAAGACTTCGTTAATCGTTTCGGGCGCATTGCAGAAAGCTAAATCTAAAATGTTTGAACCACGAGTGGGTTGGTTAATCACCTGAAAGAAATTAAAATCTAACATAATGTTGATAAGTTCTGTTGAGGCGCGGCAAGATGACGACAAATGTGACCAATCTATCTGCGGAAAATTGAAGTCACCAACCAGGTAAATGAGTTCAGTTGGGCATATTTGCATAGCTGAAGTAATACTGCTATGGAGTTTAGAAACGAATGAATGATCTGAATCAGGCGGACGGTAGCAAACACCAACCAGTACGTTCACTGATGCCAAAGTACAAGCAGCCCAGACTATTTCAAGCGAAGACCCGGTGTTAATGAGGAATGAATTTAATCCTTTTTTGATGGCGATAAGGACACCACCACCTTTTCTACCGGAGCGATCACAGCGATATACGTTGTAGTTATCTTTACTGGGGAAAATTTCGTTTTCCGCTACGTCAGGGTGCAACCAAGTTTCTGTTAGTGCAACAATATCATCGTCAGAATCATCCAGAAAAGAACACACCTCTTCACGTTTAGGCAGTAGGCTTCGGATGTTAGTAAATGATAACGATAACTGTGGACTGGAGCCACATGACCTAGGCAGAGCCTTTGTGGGATGGCTGTTGCTGAGCTATCTGGTTGATAGAATGACAGAATTGGTCTCGCTATCAAATACGTAGGTATTTTTGTCAATGCGCAGCTTATCAACGACCAGTTTGCCTTTCTTATCCTGGAGCTTGGCGAACTCGAGTAGCTTTTGCCGTGCTTGCCTGGTTGGCAAAGAAAAATCCTCTCGAATTGAATGATTCGAGCCTTTTAGCTTATACGCTGACGAAAGAATCCGCTGTTTGTCCTTAAAAAAAGTTAGTTTCGTGATAATGGGCTTATGCTTGTCGACAGCGAACTTTCCCAACCGATGTACACGCTCAAACTGGGAGTTAGTGACAGTAATTCCCAGTTTTTCGTGGCAGAAGGTAATTATTTTCTGTTCCGAATCGTCCCAGCTTTCGTTCTCATCGTCTGTGAGCCCAAAGAACAACAAATTGGACCGCCGAAGCCTGTTTTCAGCATCAATACACCTTTCTGTAACTTGTGCCAGTTTTTCAGTAATGTTATGCAGACCGGGATCGAGAGTGCTGGCGTCAGGTTGGCTAAGTGGTACAGCTTTGGCCTCCAGTGCTGTAACTCTGTCAGAAAGCTGTTTAATCATCACATCTGTAGCATCCTGTTTTTCTTTAACACCCTTAAGCTCATTCAATATTTCCGTTTGACCAGACTCGAGCCTCTGCATAGTTTCCAAAATCGAGGAAAGCACGTCTTCAGGAGAAGGACCTGGGTTCGATTCAACGTCCCCGGCAAGTAAGATCAACAAGGACAGGGCAAATTACCAACATCGCGACACTGGCAGTAGAAAACGCTTCACTTTGGCGCGGAACTCTGTTGGGCACGACACCGCTAGCAGACAGCAATCATCACTCTTGGCACAAGTAGCACCGTTGAGGTAACTAACCTGCACAATCAGGACCGGTAAGTTGTGCATGGCTGACGCGGTGTCGAGCCCAATTCCGCGCGCAGCTCTGTCGCCCTTATATACCGGGCTGGCTGTGACGTGGTCCGTTGTCGACGATGGATGTTGCCAGATGAAAGTGTCGGTGGCGTCCAAAAACAGCGAAGGCGGCAGTGAACCAAGAACGGGCGGCGGCGATGCTCTAAAACCAGCCTCGCGGTAGATGGCCGGCCAGCAAGCGACGCCACAGATGAGAGCACCCTGCACAATCAGGACCGGTAAGTTGTGCATGGCTGACGCGGTGTCGAGCCCAATTCCGCGCGCAGCTCTGACGCCCTTATATACCGGGCTGGCTGTGACGTGGTCCGTTGTCGACGATGGATGTTGCCAGATGAAAGTGTCGGTGGCGGCCAAAAACAGCGAAGGCGGCAGTGAACCAAGAACGGGCGGCGGCGATGCTCTAAAACCAGCCTCGCGGTAGATGGCCGGCCAGCAAGCGACGCCACAGATGAGAGCACCCTGCACAATCAGGACCGGTAAGTTGTGCATGGCTGACGCGGTGTCGAGCCCAATTCCGCGCGCAGCTTTGTCGCCCTTATATACCGGGCTGCGTGTTCGCCAAATGCAGCCGGTACAGCCAGCGATGACAGCGCCGCCCACCGGCAGGTAGCAGCCACATTAAGGCTGGTTATAAATATTCATTCAGGACGACAGATTGACATCGCCGCTTATATTCTGTTTCGCACAAAAATCTGTACAGGGATTTGATATCCATGCTCTTCCCGCCCCCACTGTATCGTTCCGTATACGTTGGGCTCATGGGTCATGATGTTTTAAAGCGAGTTCGTAAAATGCCAATTTCTCCTTGCACCAAAACATTTTTCTATAAATTACACACTGAAACTCTACCTGTCAAGACGTGGCTCGATAGGAAAAACATTTTTGTGTCTTCTGTCAACTGTCGCTTGTGCAATGTGCCTGAAACAATTGAACATTGTTTTATAGACTGCAAAGACGCGATTTTGTTTTGGGATGTGTTGCAAAGGACGCTACAGAAAGATTTTCTCCTAAATTCCTACAGTGTGCGCTACCTTGTTGTTTCCCAACCTGACTCGAATCCTTATGATATGATTCTTCTGATTGGACTTCATAGTCTCTGGAAAACGCGCATGCAAGATCGCAACGTTGAACCTGTTGTTTCGCCCCGAATTCACTTTAGCCGAATGTTGCTGCAGGTAACGGACATTTACAAAAAATTGGACTTTGTACCGGATTGGTTTCCTCTCCTGATGCGCTGTATATCTTTACCGGCCTTTTAGTTTTAATATGTTACTATTATGTTTCTGCCACGTAGCGCCTACCTAGGTGCTCTGTAAATAGTTGTTTTTGTGTGTGTATATACACACACACATATGTATATATATGCTTTGTATACAAAATCATGTAAATAAATACCATGAAAGAAAAAAAAAAAAGCCGCTATGGCGCAGTGGCTTAGAGGCTCGTGTTGCGTATGGAATGTCGGCCGTTCGACTCCGCTCTCTGTACTGTAATTTTATAGTTTTTTAATTTCATTTTTTTCCCTTTTAGGTCGCAAATCGTGATGCTTAGTGGCATATAATGCCGTTTAAGAGGATTTATTATCCCTTTTAGGTAAGCCGTTTTGACAATCTTCAGACACCGTGATCAATTCACCGTGGTTTCAAGCCTTGTGGCTGTACAGGCTGCAGTTGGCGAATACGCTACCGGGCTGGCTGTGACGTGGTCCGTTGTCGACGATGGCTGTTGCCAGATGAAAGTGTCGGTGGCGTCCAAAAACAGCGAAGGCGGCAGTGAACCAAGAACGGGCGGCGGCGATGCTCTAAAACCAGCCTCGCGGTAGATGGCCGGCCAGCAAGCGACGCCACAGATGAGAGCACCCTGCACAATCAGGACCGGTAAGTTGTGCATGGCTGACGCGGTGTCGAGCCCCTGATAAATGATATATTTTTAATAAGCTAGCAGATACTATTCTTGATTTAAACATTTGCAGGCATATATACGCTGCCATTGTTTGCCTTGATAAATACTGTGTCCATTGTGTAATCATAGTACAAACACGTTGATTCTAAAGGATGTTAATGCTGCTTAATTACGCCGTACAAGCCCAGCTGTGGCTTCGGAAAGCTGCCCTTCTTTGGACTCTGACATTAAATACAACTTGTACTTGGGAAAGACTAATCTTACTGTGAGTATAACGACAAAATCAAACAAATTCCATTAGACGCTGGTATGATCCCGGCTGCGGCAGTTGTATTCCGATGGTGACACACTACAGGCCCAGATGCTGTGCGATGTCGGAGCACGTTAAGGGCCACTGTTGGTCGAAATTACTGGATTCCTCCACTGTGGCGCCCCTCAGAGCCCGAGTCGCTTTGGGACGTTAAACCCCATAAGCCAAAGTTAGCATTATGTTCCTGCCGGACCGAGCAGCCGCTGACAGGGTCAGACTGTACGAATGGGTACCATCAATCACTACGTGACACCCCCACTCCACTCACCCGATGAAATCCCATCCATCAGTGACACATCCACTCTCTCCACCCTTCAACTCAGATTTGCAACCGCTTGCCAACCGCCTCCTCCCGCCCTCTCTTCTTCCCTCTTCCCTGCAATTTCGTGAAGGTGGATTTCACTCCCTCCACTCTGTCACCTGAGGCTTCAGACCGACGGATTATTCCAGCATGGGGGGTTCTGATGCACTAAAATGATATTTTTGAAAGACAGCTACAGTTTGTTAAGGAGAAGAGTACTCGCTGCACCATGCAAAATGCGAGATCATTCCCTGGTGTGCACACACTGCATCACAAGGAAGTACATTTGGCACCTAAATTGAAATGTGCAGTATAGCGAGCAGTTAGCACCAGGTGCTGTACACAGACACGAAATGAGCACGCTTATTACCAGGCCCTGTCTGTGCACCCTCCCTATAGATAGTGCGAAGACTGCTTTTGAAGCTAAGGTTGGCCACATTGCAAAGAAATAAAGACAGCATGAACATGAGAACCGGACACACAGCACTGACAGAAATCTCGACAGTCGGTGCTGTGTGTCTGGTTCCCGTGTCGTCCCTTTCTGTTCGGCGACCAACCTTAACTAGAACAAACAACTTGCCCGAACCCTTGCTTTTGAAGCATTGCACATTGCATGTAGTAAGTAGCACGCAGTACAATGCACAGACTGAGCCATGTGTGTTATTGAATGAGCAGTAAACCACGTGCAAAAAAAAATTGACAGCCAATAACTACAGTCGGTAAAGCGAAATTTGAGCGCAGCTCTTCACATATTTTAGTTTTGCAGTATGCTGAAGTAAAGAATTCCAGAGAGCCACCTGCCCCGGCGAGAGGCAGTGATAGGTGACATTTCGCCCTGAGCACTTGGCTATCACATACTGTTACGTTTCGTCTCCTTCGTGAGAAAAAATCGGCGTGGTAGCAGCGGAATGCCGATGAGTCACGAAAGGCACGCGGGGTCATCGCCTGAAGTAGCCACGGAAGCGGCGTCAGTCATCCACCCGCACCTGGCCAGCCAGCTCTGCAGTACTAGACATTCCAAGGGGCACATCAAGTTGACAGCAGCAACCGTCTTCCAGGGAGAAGTGGTCAACGACCGTTTCCCCTACCCCGAGCACGTGCGACCACATGAAAGGCGCAGGAACGCTGTTCGAGAGCCTTCCAGAATCTGCGCGACGCAGGGGGCATCCTTCTCTCCCAACACGTGACGGGGACGTGTTCCCTATTGAGAGTGTGTGTGTGTGGGTGCCACAGTGAATTTTCAGGACCCTCCTTTCCCGACAAGCCCGACCCCCATCTAGGGAGCCCAGGGAAATGAAAGGATATAAAACTCGGCGCCTTGGACGGCCGAGTAGCTCCTGACCATCTGAGCTCATCGACATGTAGCTTTGCTCCTTGTTTTGAGACTCTCTCACTGAGACGTTCTCCCAGTTGCTTTTTCTATTTATGTAAATTCCCTTGTATAAAGTTCTTCTCCTTGTCTTTCCCCGTCTTAAACCTCGCCTCCGACCTCCCTCATCCCCTCTCCGGCACGACCATGCTACGAGAGCCGCAATAATACTTAGTACACAAGTTCTGTCCCGCCTCATACGAACACCAAAACACTTTCTTGAATATCTTTTTCAATGAAGGCAAATACACTGGCTTACACAAACATCGAAATTACTTGCTATTACATCTTAATAATGTGTTCAGTGTCACACTATTACGATGCTATATATTAATTTATGCATGCCAGCACATCATCTCTGGCTGACAAAGATCTGACAACTCTTGCTTTTTGACAGTATGTGGGCACAGAGTCATTGATTGCACAGACCAAATATGACTATACCAACAGAACGTGAACTCAGAGGATTACCTTAGAACTCATGTGCCTTTGAAAACGTGCAGTGAACATGGAAACAATTTTATTTTTAAGGTGCGCCGCCCAGCGTATGCACATGCGTTCAGTGCACTCTTTCTGCGCCATGAAGGACGACTCGGTCTCAAGAGCAGAAGTACACACTGCCAGTGCATTCCAGAACATTTAATTCAGATAGGTACTACATGAGACGTAAGCAACGTAGCGTTCGCACCGTGCAGCTTTATTGCTTCGCTCTGTCCCGAGCATTTTTCAGTCCACTGAGGTGGTTGCGAGTCTTGCGATTATTCTGCCGGCAATTGCTTCTATCTGTGATCTAGCAGATCTACGCCACCTCGCACCCACAAAAGTCGTCAACTGGTACTGTCGCCATTCGGTGTCCAGATCAGTGTCTTGAAGGATCGAAGGCGGGCTGGAAACGACATGCTGCCATGTTCTCCAACCCTTGCATCACGAGAAAGTCAATGCGACGACATATCACAGCCCACGCACTGCATCGTGATGATTATAACAAGAGTTATATGCACAGATATTTTCCAGAATGAGCTGGAAACACCCAGATCAGGGACGCCAGTACTGGACGGCGCGGGCTTGCGTCCTGCTCACTCACCTTTAGGGACGCATGGGAGGTAAACACGCATTCCATAGGCGGTCTACTGGTCACAAACAAAAAAGGGGCAAATTTAAAGAACTACACACGCCACAAAGACGAGACACCGACGAATACTTGACTCGCAACAGCCGCGGACCGCGATTCGAACGTATGTAAACAACCGCCATGTTGTTTTTTTCTTCTTTGCCTTCTTTGCTAACTGACTGTAGGGGGCGCTGTAAGAACGCTAGCATCATCATCATCATCGCGCGTTCCATCAAAGAAAAGCAAATACAAATAGCCGAAACCAGCAATAAACTAGAAAAATAAAGCATTAGACGTTAAAAATTGCAACATAAATAAGAAAGTCGTTTATGCAGTTGACGAAAATCAACACACTCATTCAAAGGAAACGCCAATACATAGCTTGCACCGACGTCACATCCGGTGGCAGTCGGTTGCGAGTCGGCCATGCTGCCGAACCACTGCCAGGCTAACCAGGCCGCCTCTAGCTTTCCGCTGCCTGTGTTAGCTCGCAACGTGTCGGTTCTCGTCCATCCGTAGATTCGATATGGTCTTGTGTGCCACCCTTGGCTGCTATGACTGTAGCGGCAGCTCCAGGCGAAACAAGAAGCCGATTAACACGAACTTCATCTGCATTCGCAAGATAATCGCAGGCATGCAAGTGTGAGCGCTCCATGACACAGTAGGAATCTGCGCGAGCTGTGGCTGGCTCGCATTAAGCGCGATGATTTGGACCCCGACAACCCAAATTTAATTGTGTTCGGAGTGCACTTTGTGACAGGTAAGAGGCTTGTGTCGTCAACTTAATGTTTACGATGTAGCGAACCACGACGGGCGCGCCTGATACCGCCTAGGCCGATCGCTGCCGTAGCGCCAACGACGACGAAGCGTCGCTGAAAGATGAAGTGCCGCCGCTCTGCACGAGATCGCTTGGGTTGGACTGGCCGTCTTCTGCGCTGCTCGCCGTTTTGTGTCGCCCGCTGTGAACACCACGCCTTGCACCATTTCTGCAGAAACCCCCTTTCAACGAAAACGTGGGAAGCAGTGGCTACACTCTTGAATGTTGCTGTTTTGATTAACGCCATCTAATTTGTCTGAAAACACAAACCCAGACTGGGTCCCGTGTCGCTTCATCCTAGCTACAGGAATAGGCAATCCTTTTCGGATCGCTGCGACCGCAGCGAGCAATGACGGCAGAGAAAGCGGCGTGCCGAGGCCGAGCTTTTCGTCTCGTTGCTTGCGCATCGCAGACAGGCTTCTCACCCACCTGCTGTAGAAATCATTGTGTGGTCCCATTGATTCGAAGGCTTTCATTTTTTCCAACTTCACAAAGCTGGAAGGAGTACAGATATCCCCCTGGGCCACTTCGAGGAACACATCAACGCCCATCGTCGCGTCGACTCCCGGTCGCAGCGTGTACGGATCTGTATCGTCAATCATTTTCACTTCGTCTGCGTAGCTACACGCGCCGATCGAATAAATTCAGACCAGTAGCCTTCACTGAATGGTTCATTCCTCTGTGGAGTAGGCATCGCATTCGAAAGGTAAGAAAATAATCCAAAGCGTCCGAGGAGTGGTCCGGCATCGCAGGGCGGACGGGCGGGGACGGCCGAATGGTTCGGCAGCATGGCCGCAAGCGCTTGTTGGGGGCGGAAGTGACGACACGTGCAACCTATGTATAAAATTGATTCATAAAAATAAAACAAATATAAATATGCATGTTTTCTTCTCCTTGGTTTTGACTAAAGCTAGGACGTGCGACTATTTTTTGGCAGTTTTCTATACCAGTGCGACCATAAGAAAATTAAGGCAAGAAAACTGAAAACGTAACAGGGGCACTTAAGGGTCAACATTGCATCGTCAACAATATGCACGCTTTCTCTCTTGTTGCTCATCCCAAGCTTGAATGCATGTCAATTTGCTGTTTCAAAGCAGAATGGTCTTCTATCATTGTAGCGGATTGAACCGAACCAAATGTACTGTCATGAACAAAGCGGTCACATAACTTTCACTTATGCAGCTCAAACTCACATTATTTATTATTTGAGTTTAGTTTTAATGACATGAAAGAACCACAAGTACCATTATAAAAGGTATTTTTCATCAGAGCACTTCAGATGGACTAGAAGCCTTACTCCCAACAGTGTACAATAAAGCCATTCACACAAATCATGTTGGCAGCAATGTTGAAACTGTGTGCGTCCACCTTACTTGAAACTGCAACGGATGCAAGACAGACAAAATTTTACCATTCAAAATCATAATGTGCCGAGATATTGCTGCAATCTTGAACGTAACCACGCTTGCCATTACAATCAAAATGACTCAAAAGCACATGCAAACATGAGAATTTTTTCTTCACAGACATTTTGACACTACATTTAGTTCACTATTTATGCAACTTCCGTTTATTTACACGATGGACACAAATATTCACATGCACGCCAGTCTTAGCATGAGTGCCATGCATACGTAATTATCGATATGCACCCCGTCACACATTGTGCATTTGCACATAAAAATACTCATGAAAACTTAACAAGTGCTCAGCAATTACTGCAGCTTAAATGGTCAAGCACACAGAACACGTCAAAGTTATGGTATGGTATAGAATATGGGGTTTAATGTCCGAAGGCAACATGGGTTATGAGGAACGCCATAGTGCAGCGCTACGGATTAATTTTGACCACATGGGGCTCTTTATCGAGCACTGATGTCACTCAGTACACAGGCGCCTAGCATTTCGCCTCCACTGATAGGCAGCTGCCACAACTGGGATCGAACCCGTCCTTGGGAACAGCAGCGGGCACCCTAACCACTCAGCCATTGCAGCGGGGCAACGGCTGACCACATTATAAGCAACCAAAAGTCCAGGTCTCTGCTTTATGTCTTACATGTTGCCTAGGTATCGTCTACTTTTACTATATCTGCAATCTAAAAATTAACGATAGACAACTTCCCCACTCCATCTAAATTACTATAATAGTCCCAGCGTCAGCACAATTCACGTGAATGTCAAACTAAATGTCATTAAAACGCATCAATGATTACGTGAACACTTCCCTTTGATAACGTGAATGCTTCCTGCAACGCAGCCACGCTGCGGAAGTATGCTCGGGAATGTTTTTTGAGCGCCCGAAGCGCGGCTATATGCAGGCGCGGCGGCGGAGCTGCCGCAGCCCCGCAGTCCCCAAAGAAACGCCCGCACCGCGGCGCACCAGTCGGCGAAAAATGGCCGCGCCCAGGAGCGGCTCTGGATTCTGGTCTATAAGCCAAATGGCTCGCAGTACCCACCATTTTTATGCATACGAGCTCATCCTATCAGTACGTACAGGTCAGAATCAGTTACACGCAACACAAGGAAACATAATTTTCGACACTCATCCAATGCTTCAAACCACTGCCTCCTTCTAGAGGAGGCAATGTTCAAACACGAGATACAATACCGAAAGGTGCCGAAGAGAACTGAAGTGACCTCAAATTCAGTCAAGCACCGCCTTGCAAAACGTCTCTAGGGGCTTCCGATATCATACCACGGCTGGGTCGCACTGCAAACTTCCATAATAAAGACAACACTAGGGCACTGGGGTACAAGTCCGGACGTTAGCGCGGTCAATATTACTCGCCATTGCACCAACCTTTGATGACTTTCACGGCAGCACTTACTCCACACGTCAATGCACCGCGCGGTTAACAGCCATCGCAGCCATGTCAACAAACCACCGTGGCGTTGGCGATGACAGCGATGGTCACCGTGGCAACCGTGGAGACGCCAGCGACCTAGGAACTATGGCTAGGGACGTTTCAAAATTTTGCGACGCCATTTTTACCTAATTTTGCAACAAAAAGTACCCAGAAATGTACCTAAACAAACGCCATTTTGGAATGACGTCATTAAAAGTCACGTGACATGAGGATCGTTTTCCTCCATTTAGCCTTACGCATGGAGGAAGGAAAAAGAGAGGAGAGGCCGTCACGTGACATTTTGTGAAGCCGGAAACCAGCTCGGCGCCATCTTGTCCGGGCTGACGTCATCGCATAAGTCCCGCCCTCGACTACTGCGCGCGCGTTTCAAAGCCAACGAAGGAGCGTGCTACCGCAGGGGCACAGATCCCCGCGCTGGTGGCGCTTGGCTGCTTACCGGCCGGTTTAGGGCGCCCTATGCCGGTGTTCGTCAGCGTAAAAGTTAATAAAGCGGAAATACCCGTGTGAGACAGGCGGCTACTTTCAGTTACTGCTTCGTACTGCGTCGTCTCCGCGCCGTCTCCAACTGCTCGGCCCTGGTCACAATTAGTAGCAGCCGAGAAAAATACTTATCTCAGCTCTTGCAAGCGCGGGAAGTGACCTTCGCTTTCAATTACTGCGGTGGCCCATCTTGCGGTGGTTATCTGCGGTGGCCCCCTTTGGCAACGCCTGTCCCTGGGACTCTGAAGTTGAAGGCTGAATTCGATGAAACTAGTATACTTGCTTGTTTAGCTCAGCGCTCGAAATTAGCCTTCACCGGGTGAGGTGAAGGACACGCGAGAAACGTGGGCCCCTCGTCGCGCGAAACCACACGACGGCCACCCATGCCCGGGAAGGGCATTCGTCCGGTATCGAAAATCTCCTCCCTGTTCCTCAACTCTTGTAAGCACGGGAAGTGACCGTCGCTTTCAATTACTGCGGTGGGCGAAGGACAACTAAGCACACGTACGCGAGAAACGCGGGCCCCTAGCCGCGCGAATTCCACACGAGCAGTGGTGTAGCCAGAAATTTTGTTCGAGGGAGGCACATGTTTTATTTATTTATTGGAAACGAAAATAATGGAAACGAAAATAAATGTGGAAACGAAATGTGGAAACGAAAATAAGAGTGCCCATTTATTCTTCACCGTCGCACGGCGTATGGCACTCCTTTTAATTCTAGGCACAGTTCACCCCATTATTAACAGACCTTTTTACGTCAGTTTACTTTTTAATCCTTTGCACTCTCCTCAAATGAAGGTATCGCGAAAATAAAAAGTGCTTTTTTTTTTAAAGGACCTGCAGCCGAACGCAGGTTTGCGTATGGGGTTGAAGTTTTGACTAATGTCATTTGTTTGCAGTTGATGACTTTGTTATAGAGCAGAAGCTTTTGTGTTGTTGTATATGATGTGAAGATATTGTAAATAGCCACGTTTTTTCGTGCGAGTTGTTTTTTGGGAGAAAATAAATGTTTTTTACAAATGAAGTTCTCGGCATCCTGTGTGCATTCGTATCTTTATGTAGATATTGCAGTGAACAAAACTAACCCTTAGCCTTTATTAAAGAAAAAAAAATCTCTAAGGTATTGTTTAAGCGCAGGGTCTCTTTCTTTTCATTTTTACCGGCGGCGTATAACTGGGGCGTGCAAGCATGCAAAGCGAGCGCAGCGGCTTCCTTTAAAATATCGCCCTCCACCGATTTCATGGCCCCCGCTGCTCACACAAGCGCAATCGCGAAAACCGAAAATAGTTACACTAACACCAGTGACGATCACTAGAGCGTTGCAAGAGCACGCCTAATAGCAACGAGGTTTCACTGCCGATGGAAACGGGAGCGCGAATGGCACACGCACACTGCACGCACAGGACGCGAAACGTCCGCGCAATACGCCGACGACCTCTCTAGCGCACGGCGTATTGAATCACTGGTAAACGAACAGCGCGAGTGCTCCTCAGTAAGCAGCGGCGGTCTCCCGACGGCTCCGAGCAGTGACGCAGTTGACGAAATGCCCGTGCGATCGTGGTCGAGCACGTTGAAATCAATGCACGCAACAACGAGAGTTTTGCAGCGAATTCCGCCTGAGATATGAGTGAACGGCGCCAACGTAGGCTTGTGAGCACGATCAAAAACAAACTCGAGCAGTTGAGAAAAGTACGCCGCACCGCAACTGCTACGCCGCGGTCGTCTGCTACCGCCCGGCTTGTAAGCAGCAACTACGACGCCGTTGCTAAGCTGCCCGGACTAGGTGGCCTCCCGATCGCGAAAAAACCACGTGATTTCCTCCACATTTTTCTCCCATGGTGTAGTGTGGAAAGGGCCTCTCCTCTCTTTTTCCTTCCTCCATGGCCTTACGCAACGTTTCTAGATCAAAGAAAGTTGGAAAACTCTCTCCGGGTATGCGGCCCCTTTCTGTCGCCGATTTCATCTCAAAGAGATGCGAGCGCCATCTCTTGGGTGGTGGGAGTACCGCGTTTGTTTTCTATGGCCTCCGTGACCAGCTCAAGCATCGGTACCCTAACACCGCGCTTAATCTCAGAGGCCACGATTTCTCTTCACCGCCGCGGCGCCCATTGACTGCGCTTGGTCACTGTTTGCTGCGCGAATGATTAACGTTAGTTCGCGCCTCGCATCGTCTGCGCCGGGGGCGGCTGCTTCTAGCCGCGCTCATCTACGAATTGCGAAGTCCGCGTGCGCTCCACGTCTGGGGTACGTGAGGGCAGGATGCTCGAGGTTGGGCTTTTGGCTGTGAATATCGGAGCAAACTGGAAGCCCTTCTTTCCGCGGTTTAGAGAAACATGACGTACCGCTTGCCTCCTCGTAGTTTATGTTGATAATATTCCTCGGGTGGGTAATATTCCTTAAATACGTTGTTTTTTTTAACGGACGCGAGCCATCTCCTTCCAGCAACCCTCAAGCTGGGAGTAGCAGACGACGCGCTCATCCTAAAGCGACCGCAGCGCCACCGCCTAGACGGCGATCGCGAGGAGCCGCTCTGCTCCCTGGCTCGCCGGTGCAGTTTCCCAACTGTCTTTATCTAGAAACGTTGGCCTTACGCGTAGCAGGGCTACAGTGAACTAGAATATTTTCCAGTGAAGCGAGCGGAGGGGGCAGCGCCTTGCTACGCGCGCCACCGAGAGTGTCTCCTGAAGCGGCGGCGCTGTTGTCGCCCACCCTTGAAGGCGGCCGGCGGCGGCGGTTCAGAGCACGCCCGACGGCGCTTCAGTTGTGCGCTGGCTTTTCGTTCAGTGTGGTTGCATTGCACGAGTGTTTTGATGTGAGTGTATTAACTTCTTGCAAGAATGAGTGCAAAGAAACGGCTCAACCACTGCAACGCCCCAGGGTGCAACACAGGACACGCAAGAACAAGAAACGTGCGAAAGTTGTCGCTATTCAAGGTGCCTGCTGATCCTTGTACAGAAGTCTGTAATTGACTTCATTGTAGCTTCATACTTGCACTATTTAAACTCTACACATGTCACTTTTTTCACAAAAGGAAATGTGGTTAGGTTTTTGAATAGAGCTGCGCACGGGCGGCAATTCCCACGAAACACAAAACGTCTTACAAACGTCTCGGAACCGCTCCAAATGACTACAAACGTCTTGCGCTGCGTTCAAACGTCTCATAGATGTCGACAAGAAGAAGTTTCCTCTGCGACGTCTCTTAAACATCTGCAGTCAGATGTTTTCTATACTTGTTTCTAACACGTGGAACTTAAGACCACGTCGAGGAGACGCGCCTAGCAATCAGCAGAGAGTTGCCGCCGTGGATTAAACATGCTGTAAATCACGGCACATAAATTAGATGGCTCTCCTGCTTGACGTTTCGAAGAGCAGGCGCGCCGGTGCAAAGACCGCTCTTTGTATTCGAACACTGAAAGCGCGTTTTCTCCTACGGAGCCCGAATCACGTTCCACATCGAGTGCATCTAACCCGCCACTCGTAAGGCTGGATTTAGGTAACATATAATGGCCCTGAAAGTCGACGGTAGTTACGCGAGCGAAAAAATTTGCTTCATGTTGCGAACGCCTAGCTCTGTTACGCCTCGGCTAGCTGGCGGCAGCACGCGGATTGACAGGCGCAGCGTACGCTGCCTTCGCCGAGCTCACTCGCGCGCTTATCACCCGCGCGCTATCGTGTCGGCAGATCTTGGAGGCAATAATCTTTCTTGAGTCACGCACGCCGCAGCTTGCTGCTTGGTGTCGCTCGCACGGTGGCGATGCAGGCAAGTTTGCCAAAGTGGTTTTAACCGTTTGAAGCAGTACTTCATTTCGCCATTTAGCGTTGCAGAAGCTAGCGATACGCGCGCGAAGTGGATGCTGCGTACGTTGTACGTTTCGCTGCGCACTTTTTTCCGCGCGCTGGTTGGCACTTCACGCCGCTGCAGTTAGCAGTTTCCCCTTTTTCTGCGGTATCGTTTACTACCAGTGTTGCACTGAGATGTGAGCCTCGATTTCCGCAAAAGTAAGTAACCTTCCATTTCTTTTCTGTGATGAAAGTGTCGGCCTTGCTTTCGCTAAGCCTCTAACGCGCCTGATTGAACGGTCGGCTAGTGTGTCACTCCTTTGGTTTACAAATCACAAAACAGTATCAGCCAGTGCTTTACATACCAAAGTGCTATTTGAGCTTTTGTTCAGTGGATACAGCTAGGCTGCTCTCGCATGCGAGTTGCTTTCTTTACCAAGGCGGTGACAAGGTGAACGTGACAAAGCTTCAAACCAACCAGCTTTGTTTAAGCGTACGTTGATAAGGCGCGAATTTTTTCCTAGACATTGATTAAGGTCTGTGCTCTATTGCATTCTGGCAGGGTTTTATTCTTGCCAAGGACTCATCTGGCCACCTGTGTGCTCTAATTCTTGCTGTGATTGCCGTCAGTGAAACTCGCGTTAAAAAGGCTTTGGTTATCTTCACTAAGGTATTTGTTTGGGCTAGTCGGTACATTGTTAAAACTGAAGGCACAGCGCACGAAGGACCTGTCCTGTCCATCGTGCGCTGTGCCTTCAGTTTTTGGTTATCTTAACTGCGTCAAGCTTTTATTTCATTACGATTGAGAGCCCCGGCACAAAGGTAGTTTACTCAGTGGTGCTGCTCTGTATGTGTGCAGGCTGTTTGACAGTGCAGTGAAGTACTACGGCTCTTTGCAGGCATGGCAGCTTTTATTTTTTGGAAAATCATTGCGCCGTGCACAGCTGGTGTTGTCCCTGCTTCACTGTGTGCATTTCGTTTTGGGTACAGGCTGTTGAACAGTGGTTTTCAGAGGACCTCCTTGCCTGCTCAAATTCTCAAGTTTTGGTAAGCACGCTTTGCAGCTGACACCTTTTCTTTCACTTCATGATTTCTTGTATAGGTCTGGGCTGTTTGCTAATGTTCATTCCACAAGCCCCATTATTTGTTTGTCCTTTAGAACCCCAACTGTTGGCCGGAGGAGCAAGGACCTGGTCTAGTTTCACGCAAATTAATCGCAGCACCTTGTACTTGGTTGTTCAGAAAACTTGGCCTGGAGATTGTTTCAGTTCTGAGGTGGGAATCTGGACAAATGCTTCCTGTGCAGTGGTGTAAGTAATCTCTTGCCCGCTGTTTGAGCTTCATCGTGCTGATTAGAAAGGGCTTGTTTGGCAATGCAGTGTTAGGAACCTTATACATACAGTTTTATTTCTTATCTTTCAGATGTGCCCCTGTGTGGCTGTCAAGGAGAGGTCCAAGATTTAACCCATCTCTGGTGTATACTGAAGTGATGCAGGTATTACCAGGACAGCAGCATCTGTGCTATGTTTTCGTGCGACGGTGCAAGATGTCAACCATCAACCACTTTTGATTCAGCCACATCTTGCAGGTAAGAGAAAGCCTGTTTGCAAGATGCAGCTTAGGAGGTTCTGTGAGTACAGTGTGCATCACAGTAAGGCAGTGCACTTGCTATTGACTGCTTGGCTTTCAGTGTCCATGCACGCTGTTTGAATTTTGCTTCTGTTAAAGGCCTCCACAGTGATTGACTTCTTGAGTTTATGGTGAGCCGTAGCACTCTGCTGAAATGCCGCTTGCAAGGACATCATATGCATATATGTTTTTGGTTAGCTTATTTTATTGCCTGTGCTGTCAATCCTTGCCATTTCCTGGTCTTATTTGCTTCCGACTCCTCATTGGCCATTCTACATGCACCTGACTGACTGTGCTTTTGGTTACTCTAATATTTTTCACTTCTGCAGGCTGCTGAACAGAGCTGGATTTGACTTCCCCTTGTTACCATCTAGTTGGCATCCTCCTTGCAAGAAAAGCGATGTTTGGAACACCTAGCGAGCTCTTCATTGCCGTCCACATCACAGCAACTTGATCATCAACGCATCCGTTGTGAACAAGGCCTGGGGCCGAATGAATTTTTGATTTAACAGTTGGTTGCTGCTAGACACTTTCCCGCCATTCAAGTGCTTACCGTTGTAATGTCAGCCAAACCAGTGAAGCTACCTCCTCCATATGGCTTCTAACATTAATTTCCTGGTCCCTTTCTTTTTTGTGTGTGGGTGTATGCACTGGATTCAATAAATAGTAACACAGTGACTGAAAAGTGTGCTAGCACATGCATTTATGGCTCATTACTACAGCCATACATCCCTTGTAATGTGGGCTTATTGTTCGGGTCATTGCAGATCAGCTTTGAGTTCATTTTTGAGAGTATACCAGAAAAATGAACTATAACATTTTTAAAGCTGTAGAGGGTTTAAAGGCAGCACTGAAAATCAGTCTTGAAATGCATAAGATATTACAGGCGCCCATTTCGGAAAAAAAAGGAACGTCTAAAAAAATTCTAGAAAAGTTCTACCTCAGAAGTTTTCTAGCCGTATACAAGCGTAGCGTTAGCAGAGCTAATAGAGGGCTAGTAAACGTCTAAGTCTAAAACACTGCTTAGATGAAACTTCTTCTAGATGTCAAGCTTTTTTTTTTCGAGACTTTTTTTTAGACGTCTATTAGCGCTTTTTGTGTTTCGTGGGTTTCCAACCCGCGCCCGGCCAGGAGGCCCAGCCCGACACTGTAGGACCCTGAGCACGCTCGGGCCCGGCCCGACCTGCAAAGCGGCGACGACACAAAAAGAGAATTTCAGGAAAATGAGTTTATTTCAATCACATTCAAATTTTGACCTCGCATTCCAGATGACAGTTTGCGAATATACACCAGACACAACGCATAAAAGTATAGATTTATCACTCTAAGTTAATATGCAAGTTCATTGATGATGGCTTCGTCGAAACAAGAGCGGCGCTCCTTCATTACGAATCCTGCGGCGCTGAAATTTTCCGGCAATTGGAAAACGAACAATTTTACACGGAGCTAACCAGTGATCCCACAGGTCAATTCGAAATCGAAATTAACAATAAGTTAAAATCACTTCATCAAGATCAAAAGATATCCGGGGAAATTCTTAAAGCAATGACTCCAGTCAGACCAGTCCCTGGACGGTTCTACCTACTCCCGAAAATACACAAACCCAACCGTCCGGGCCGTCCCATTGTGTCAAGCAACGGCACACTCACCGAAAAAATATCTAGCGTCCTCGACTTCCTTTTGAAGGACATTATACCAACTATCCCGGCCTACATTAAGGACACAAATCACTTTCTCAGAGTGATATCTAACCTCAAAATTCCCAACCGAAGCTTCTTGGTTACAATGGATGTGACATCTTTATATACAAATATCCCTCACCCAGACGGCATACGCGCGACAGTGGATGCATACTTGAGGACAGATCCCCCCGTTCATCTTGATGAGGAAACTCTTTCTGCAATCCTAGGCTTAGTACTGAACTACAACAACTTTGAATTTGAGGGAAGACACTATCTTCAGGTCAACGGCACGGCGATGGGAACAAAGATGGCTCCGGCCTACGCTAACTTATTCATGGCAGCACTGGAAACAGAATTCCTTGACACTCAGTCCTTGAAACCACTCCTTTATAAACGTTTCCTGGACGATATTTTTTTCATTTGGCCGCACGACGAAGCCAGCCTCTTGGCATTCATAGCGAGGTATAACGCATTTCATCCTTCCATATCGTTCACCCACAGCATCTCCACAAAATTCATAAACTTTTTGGACGTTCAAATAGAGAAAAAAGGCAGCGTGCTTAGGACAACCCTCTACAAAAAACCCACTGACCGCCAGCAGTACCTACATTTTAAGAGCAGCCACCCACGGCACTGCAAGACTGGCATACCCTACTCACAGGCTCACAGATACCGACGGATTTGCTCTGAGCTCGAAGACTTTGACCGCCATGCTGAGCAGCTAAAAACAAATCTTTTACTTAAGGAATATCCAGCGTCCATCGTCGATGACGCTATCCTGAAAGCTCGTGGTTTAGACAGGAATAAAATAATAAATTCCCCACAATCGCGGGATAGTGAAAGGCCAAGCAACCTTATTCTCACGCATTCATCTAACATTCCACGTGTTAATAGTATCCTATCAAAACATTTTAATATTATCCAGCAAAGCAGTCACTTGTCTCTCATTTTTAAACAACCACCAAGAGCAGTATACCGGCGCAGTAGGAACCTGAGGGACATTTTAGTTAAGTCCAAAACAACGCCCAACTCCAACCCGAGTCCTGGATGTCAACCGTGCCGTAAGCCACGTTGCAAGGTTTGCAGTCATATGCAGACTACAACCATCGCTAAAGGAACATTCTCCGATTTCACCTTCAGGATTAGGGAAACCCTGAATTGCGACAGCGCGAACGTAGTATATATGCTACACTGCAGTGTGTGTGGCATGGAATACATCGGTCAAACGGAAACACCGTTCAGGTTGCGTTTTAACAACCACAAGGCCCATACTCACGCGCTGCCAAATCTTCCTTTTTCTAAGCACCTGTGCCTGCCCCAGCATGCATTCGAAAACATTCACGTCATCCTTCTCCAATCGGGTTTCCAAACAAGTCGCCAAAGAGAACAAAGAGAGTCGTATTTCATACACAAATTTCGGACGCTAACACATGGAATTAATGAAAACTTGGGCAGTTTAACCTTCCTCAAAAGCCTAACTAGCTAGAACAATTTGAACGTCTGGAATCCCTCCTCTTCCATGAAGCCTGCACTCTGCGGGGTCCCACGTCCCCATTCTTACTTTTCTAAATTTTTTTTCTGAACGTATTTACTCCTTAGGTTCCTTCTCACCCGTTCTTTCGGCCCCTTCTTTTGAAAAACCAGTCTGTACTCGAATGCCTTCGCGACGAAAAGCACGAAGGGAATGGCCTACTGTGGGTCGGACGCCGCGGCACTCGGCTGCGGGATCGGGTTCCCGCACGGCGTCTGGCCGGCCGCCCTGCCTCCCTCGACCGCGGCGCCGCGCTTCCGCCGTGGCGATAACGGGCTTGTCTTAAACAGCTCTAAATGTTGTGGCTGACTCGTAACTCACGTTACAACGGTCCAAAACACCTGCACCGCTGGGGAGCGGTCCGTTCTGTGATGTTATACACTGTACACATGCATGCGTGCGCTTGTTTCTTTCTTCTTTTTGTGTTTCTTTTTTTGTTTTATTTGTGGTTTTGCTTTGTACTTTCCTTGTTAGAATATTGTTTTTGTTAATTCTGCTGGGTTCACCACCCACACCGAAGGGAGCTTCTCTCGAAACATTCCTTCTGAGAAGCAACTAGTTCCCTCCCTATCTATTCTATAGCTTTGTTACCCAAGCCTCCGCCGTTGCCTTCCTATAGTTATTTTTATTTTTTAATGTTACTTTTGCTTCCTTTATTTTTATATTTTTGTGCATATATGTTTTTTCCCCTTCCCTGTCCTTCGCAACCGTCACCCTCTTCCCCCTAAATGGACTGGAGCACTTGCGGCTTATACTGACTTTGCGTCCCTTTCCACTAACGGGAGAGAGAGTGGTTTCACCTCACCCTTTGCGCACGCTGCGTAGAAAATGAGAAATTGTGTTCATTCTTGTGTATACCCTGAGGAAGGACGGTCCTCCGTCCGAAACTGTCGGTATTAAATTAAGATAATTGCAAGGTTGTGACCCCTTCTTCTACAAGTCTTCCTGGCCCATTGAACGACAAGACCTCCTGCAACTACTATATATATATATATATATATATATATATATATATATATATATATATATATATATAAATTTTAATCGCGTATATCCCGTGAGAAATGGTCCCACGAATAACTGTTACTTTGCGAAATTTAGTGTCTCGAAATATGTCGGAACTGCGACAGTTTGTAATACTTAGCTCAAAAAAAAAACGTTTACAGTGCGCTCAGTAGCCTTCGTCTGTTATCGCTTGCTATGGCGGGATCGACATTGTACACTCAATTCAGTAAATATCCGCACATGCCAAATATTTTCAAATATTAAAGACATACAGCAAGCGCAAAACAAAACTACGTTAAACGCGCAGCTAAATAACGAAGCAGGCTTTCCAGTCTCATGTGCTGGCATCGCACGCTGCGGAGGCGAGCCGAGCGTTCAAGGGCGGTCGATCGCAGCGCCGCCGCTGCAGGGGACACGGCGTGCGCCAGGCTGAGAGGCGCGATATCGCGCCACTGGAAAATATTCTAGTTCACTGTAGCAGGGCTCCGCCCCGGAAGCATTTATTCGCACGACAAAGGGCCGTATGCTAATGTTTTGTTGTCAAAACGCGACAAATAAAATTAACAACATTTTATTTTCAAACAAAACTGTTTTTAAAACTTGAACACAGTAATCAAAATAAGAAGCGTTCTTAGTGTTGAAATTAAATTTCCTCTTTAGTAACTTTTGTCGCCGCGGAGATGTGCGAACAGCGGTGGAGTGTGAACTTATCAGCTGAAAAAGAAACGAAAACGCCATGAATAAAAAAAATATTTTATTTTGCTAACAAACTGTGTTGAAAACTCAACAACTAGAAGGAAAATTAGAAGCGTTCTCAGGTTTTTAATAAAATTTGCTATAACTTCTGCTGCCTTGAGGGCGCGCTAGTAGTGGCAAAGCGTCAACATGGCGGCTTGCAAGCTGATTCATGGAGGAAAGCTGATTCCACGCAAGTATACACCATTTTACGAGGAGCGAGCAGGAGAGGGAGAACTACTCTCAAACACGTGCGCTGCGCGACACCCCACTGTTGCCGTCCTCCTCTGGGCTGATAATCCGGCGCGCGGAGCAACGTCCGCGGCTGCTTAGCTACCGGTCAAGCGCGTGTTTGCGTCTGTACAACGAAAGCAGCAATGTTGTACGGAACACCAACGTCTTCTAGACATCATTGTTTATTGTCGGTTTCGGAAATAGTCGACGAAAGTACAAAAAAAAACTCCGCCAGTACGTACGCGCACCATGTTATGCGAAGGTCTCAGTACGTCTGCGGTGTCCATTTCTTCACCGCTTTTCCGCCGGTGCCGAGTTGCATTGGCAGTGGACGTAGTTGGTGAACAAAAAATACTTGCGCCAACGAAAAGCTTAAACGTTAGCGCACTTGGTGAACGAAACGCAGACAGAAACAAACTCACTGTCTGTGCCTAATATCGGGCGCGGAACGAAGCGCAGCGCCTGGGTTACCAAACTATAATCTGTGCATAATTTTAAGAGATCAAGTATTTCGACGGCCTAGGCAGAGCTCTTTTAATTCAGCAGTACACTATGTGAGGACTTCATAAATTTGGCCACAACTTCTTTTCGCCGCCCCACATGATCGTCAATATCGGGAGGGTGTGGGGATCGCCACCTGAAAAAAATAAACATGTCATTAGTGAAAAAATACTAATTTAATTTGCACAGCATGACATGAACAGAAGCGGCGACATGAACTTTTACCCAACTGCAAAGTGAGGAAAAATTCAGCCATGGCAACGTAAGATGAAAAAATACACGGCATGCACAGGACGGTAAACTCTGCCATGCATTGTAATAAATTATTCGATTGAAATCACATCGAATGCACTGTAAAAAAAAATCCACGCTGTGCATAACCGTGCCAGAGATACAGCAAACGCAGCGACTTGAGCAGTGCCCCGACCCGATTGAGATTGGAATTCTCAACACAGGTGCGGCGATTCTGCCTGTCAGTAAGTGGTAATAGCGTTCCATTAGCGTACCAACCTATTAGATCGTGTAATTGCACATTTTCTGGTATTTGTGCACCAGTGAGTACTGGCGGGTGCGGAGAAGGTGAGAATGCGAATTGCTTTCAGTCAACTGGCTTGTCTCGCTCGTAGTACGAACAGCCCGACGCAAGCGGCAGGAGGGGCCGAATTTCAATTTCATAGCGCGTATCTCCGCAAACAAACATTCTAATCACCAGAAGTGGATTCGTTTCGGTCATGCACTCGCTGTTTCTAAGATGTTCAGTTTGTAAACGGGGTACCATGTCGCAAGCTCAGCATCTAAACTGTCACACTCGCCATGTCCAAGCAGGCAGCGAAAGCGTTCATGAAAAACTGCGCTCCACGAAAAACTAGATAACCATTGCTCTCCGCGATCTTGTGTTTCAACACATTTTGCTTTCGTTTTTCTAACATGCAACACCGTGCCGCATTTGCCCTACAGGCAACCGGCGACAAAAAAGCACGCGTGAACTGCGAGCATGGCACTCACCGATGCTGATCGTTCGCTGCGTCGAGGAATGGTCGCTTGCTCCCAGTTGGTTATTGCAGGAGCTAATGGCATAGCACACACGAGGATGGACACGAGGCGAACGCCCACCCAAAATTTGTAGGCTTGGCAGGAATTAAACGGGCGAATGACACTTTCAGAGACCGCACACTGCTTCGGCTGCAGCCCATGGGCTGCAAATTATCAGCCCAAGATGGCGTCGGCGGTAGGCGGCGCTCGAGTAAAACAAACATGGCGGCGCCCAGGTATCGAAACTAAAATCATGTATAGTACAGAGGCTAGAAGGTTTTCCTAGTGTCGTTATAGTGCCTAGAATATACTGGCTAGTGTGCGCAGCGCGCGCGTTTCGTACGGGAGGGCGAGGCCCCCGCCGCGATGCCTGCGCGGAGAGGCCGCAAGGGGCGCTGCCGGTCGGGAGGGTGCGCAAAAGCCGGCGAACTCCTGTCGTCTGCTGTCGCGCCGATACCGCAGCCTCGCGCGATTGCTCGCGTTAAATCAACGTTTGACAGGCATCATCTCTTGGATTGTGAAGCTGGAAGACGCTAAATGTAAGCAAGAACATCCTGAAATGTTAAAGGCTAAGCGGCAATGCAAAGAGAGGGCGTGTATTGTTCCGTTGTGTCGAAGCGGTTATCGGTCTAACGAAGAAAAGGTGTCTTTGTTCACTGCACCGGCGGACCAAGCACGGCTTGCTGAATGGGAAAATAAGATCAAGAGGACAGACAGAAGGCTTACACTGAAGGCTGTCGTATGCGAAAAACATTTCCAGAACGAATGCATCGAAATACCTTTTAAGATTACGGTGAACGGCGTCGTGAACGAACTCGCCCGAGTGAAGCCGCCTGAAGCCCGATGCTGTTCCTACAGTATTCGAAAATTCTCCACCTCATCTTGTGCCTAAAAAGACGGTGAAAAGGAAGGTGCGAAACATTTGCGACCAAGGACCGGCACCTAAACGGAAGCGAAATGTCGAGCTGGTGGATCCCGAGTTGTACTCAGCAGTCGACGGTGATGGTACGCGGGTTGACTCTCATTGCGTCGCTCGTGGAGGCGCATCAGAGGAACTCCAGAAGCGTTCCGATTCCGAGCAGACAGACGTTGCTACAGGACCTATGTGTGACAGAGAAGCGATAGAGTGTCCGTGCCGAAGTGATGTTCGGCACCCGTTCGATGGAATTCTGATTCCGGTGACATGGATGAAGTTGCCTGCTGCGCCAAATGTCTCTTTATCTTATGCCTGTTGCGAGACCGAAGCTGGTGACTTCTCTAAACTATTCATCGAAAGAATGGTGACTTTTGGAAAACCTTTGCGTGAGCACGGTTTTGTAATTGCCACAATTTACTTCCGAGGAAGAAAGAGAAAAGGAAAAGCGCGTGCTTACAGCCCGCCATGAGGCAGAGACAATAATCAAAGAAATGGCTCTGCGTGGCCTCTGTAATGGATGTTGCATGATTCCTGTTGCAGGCAAGCACACTTCATACAGAGCTATGTACTTTGCAGAGAAATGCTTGCTGACCACCGATCGAAAAGGGGAGTAATGCTTGCACTGCAAATATTTACGGAAGCTCTCGCAGAACAACATGTGCAGAAGAAAAAGACGAAAGATCCTTGCAGTGACAAAAAAAAAATTCAAGGATTTTTTCTCGTGCTTTGAGAAAGACAGAGAAAAGCCTGGCCAATGCTCAGCGTGATGTGACTCAAATGAAGGAGCTACAATGCACTGAGCGAAGAAGCACTCGAGGCAAAAATGCAGTCACTCCCGAAGAAGCAGCAGTTAGCTGTGAGAGCTTGTTTCCTGGCCGCAAGACGAAAGTCTCTGAGAGGCATGCCTTATGAAGATGCCTGGATTGTGGAATGTTTGCTAATGAGGATGCGGAGCCCAAAGTTCTACGAGCACCTTCGGAAGCAGAACATCATGATTTTGCCTGGGCGAAAATGCTTGCAAAAATATCTGCAACGATTTAAGGGTGGCTTTGGTCTGCACACGAAGGTTTTTGAGGCTTTCAGCGAAAGGACCAAAAGCATGGACACGTTCAGCCGTAATTGTAACAAGTTCTCTTTACTTGGAACTTTTAAAATTTATATAAAATATAGGCTGCAATGGATTCATAATAGCGTAGTGTTTTATCTGTTTCCGTACTAATGCAGTCAAAAGCTGTAAGTTTCATATCCTGCCGCTGTGGCAAATATAAAATGTGCTACTCTATCAGACTCAAAGTTAATTTGTGCAGGTGAAGCCTACACAATGTCTGTCGGTTGCTGGCAACCTGTGACAGTGTCTCTCTGTTGCCACTGCAATTGAATACGCGCTTTTTCGTACTTTCTGTTGGCCAAAAAGCATTACCCCCACTCGCACTTCCCCTTTGATTAAACATGCTGCATTCATTCTATTAAACCGAATTGTGTGTTTTGTAAAACGTTTTTCTTTTTAGTTTGAATTCCATCAACCGCTCGCGTGTGCTTACATTTGGTTAGCGTTTGGTTTGGTTAGCCCTTTCCAACCCTCAGCGGCGCGACGCGTGCGAGAAACCGGCTCGCCCCGACTCGCGCGCTCACCCTGCATCCTCTCGCACCGCAGCGCCGCTATGCGGCCGCCGCGGCAGGCATCACCTCGGGTGCCACCGCGCCGCCCGCGCTCAGCACACTAGCCAGTATATTCTAGGCACTATAGTGTCGTGAACGGCCGCCGTTTCAAGGGGCCCCTGTGAAACCGGTTTGGATGCACAGCGTAGGTGGCGCTGCAGCTGCCAGGCGTGCGGCTTTTGGCGCGCTATGCAAGCCGCGCCGTTCGCCCAGCCAGTTGGCAAGTGCGCGCGGGCGATTTGTGACATTGAAGCTGATGCTACACATCACGCAATCACATGTGCATCCAAACGCATTCTAAAAAATGCGAGTAAACCTTTCATTTCAGCTGTTCAGTCAGGAGGCACTAAGGTATTTTCTTTTACCGGGACCATTTGCAAAGGGACAACGTCAGAAACATCGAACCGACAGAACGGTTTGTAAAACTAATGGAAAGACTAATTTTTATAATGTCATCTAGAATCCCATCAAAAGGCCTTCGTGCTGATTCAAGAAGTGCACAGTTTTTGAATGAGTTCATTGTTTTTCTCAAGGAATGGGAGGAACATGCTGCACAGTATGGTGGCGGCTTTTTAAGTGCGCGCAGGAACTGCCCTTGGGCTGCGTGTAACGCTGCAAAGCACACTGTCGCTTGTAAAATACCTGACCACGTCGCTGCAATACAAGTACTTGTTGACTGCAAACCTAAGCCAAGACAGGATGGAGAAAGTATTTGGGATTGTGCGCCAGTGCTTCGGTTGCAATGATCATCCAACTGTGGGGCAGTTTTTGATAATTATCAACAACCTTTCTTTCTACAGCCTCGCAAAGCCTCCAAAAGGAGCAAACGTAGACTGCCCTCTTGCAACCATCTGATGTTCCCAAAGAAAAAAATGAACGAATAACTGAACTTGTCGATAATTTACTGGATAGCGGAAACTTGGCTTCTGCTGCAGAGCTGCTCGAGGAGCACAGCAGCCTGAGCGATCATCAGGGCTGTGTAGACAAAAAAAGTGACAGCAGACTAATTTTTTATGTAGCTGGGTATGTTGTAAGAAAAATCCTTAAAAGATTTCCTTGCCGGGAATGTGCAACTTGTTTCAGCACTTCTCGAAATTTTGACCATGGAGGCTTAGTTTATCCATCAAGGCCAATTGAACAGCTCATAGCTAAGCTTGAGGACGCATTTACGGTGTTTTTCAGCCGCAATGAGCTACACGCAGATAGCATGGTCAGCTTTCTGCATTTTCTTCAGGGACGTGAGCTTCAAGGTGTGGGCTGCGCGGAGCATGGACGTCGAATTACGACAGAAGTGGTCAAGCTTTACGCCTTGACTAGGATGCATTTCCTTGTAAAGTCGGTAAACAAAGAGCGCGGCGCGCAGCGAGAAAAGAAAAAGTTGCTGAAAATGAGGCGCTGTCAGTAGCCTCGCACAGGGCACTTCGCACAAAAAAAGGCATTAGTACATTGTTGTCATGGAATCTTGTGTAATAAAGACGTTCCACCCTGCAATTTGTGGCGCTTCCTTTTCTCATTTCGGTATCATGTACAAAATGCGTTTTTACGCTTCTTTACGGCGCAGTAGGTGAGGCCCGACGTGGCGCTCGCATTTGCTCCTGCCGCGGCACACTGTCGGTGTTACAGCTAGTCCGTGTCGAATCTAAATGAGAAGAGAACCTATGCCAGTGTTTGCTCCGTCTTTAACACTTTAACGCCTTGTCAAAGCAGTGATAGCAACCCACACACGATCAACCGACTGAACCAGCGAGCACTACCCATAGGGGCTTCTTGCGCCCGCCCGCACACCAGTAACACGCCAGCGGGAGGCAGCGCCATCTGCCTTGAGCATAGCAAGTTATTTCAGCTGCGCCGGCCCGGTCGCGACACTAGGAAAACCTTCTAGCCTCTGTAAGTATTATACTGGCTAGTGTGCTGAGCGCGGGCGGCGCGGTGGCACCCGAGGTGATGCCTGCCGCGGCGGCCGCATAGCGGCGCTGCGGTGCGAGAGGGGTGAGCGCGCGAGTCGGGGCGAGCCGGTTTCTCGCACGCGTCGCGCCGCTGAGGGTTGGAAAGGGCTAACCAAACCAAACGCTAACCAAATGTAAGCACACGCGAGCGGTTGATGGAATTCAAACTAAAAAGAAAAACGTTTTACAAAACACACAATTCGGTTTAATAGAATGAATGCAGCATGTTTAATCAAAGGGGAAGTGCGAGTGGGGGTAATGCTTTTTGGCCAACAGAAAGTACGAAAAAGCGCGTATTCAATTGCAGTGGCAACAGAGAGACACTGTCACAGGTTGCCAGCAACCGACAGACATTGTGTAGGCTTCACCTGCACAAATTAACTTTGAGTCTGATAGAGTAGCACATTTTATATTTGCCACAGCGGCAGGATATGAAACTTACAGCTTTTGACTGCATTAGTACGGAAACAGATAAAACACTACGCTATTATGAATCCATTGCAGCCTATATTTTATATAAATTTTAAAAGTTCCAAGTAAAGAGAACTTGTTACAATTACGGCTGAACGTGTCCATGCTTTTGGTCCTTTCGCTGAAAGCCTCAAAAACCTTCGTGTGCAGACCAAAGCCACCCTTAAATCGTTGCAGATATTTTTGCAAGCATTTTCGCCCAGGCAAAATCATGATGTTCTGCTTCCGAAGGTGCTCGTAGAACTTTGGGCTCCGCATCCTCATTAGCAAACATTCCACAATCCAGGCATCTTCATAAGGCATGCCTCTCAGAGACTTTCGTCTTGCGGCCAGGAAACAAGCTCTCACAGCTAACTGCTGCTTCTTCGGGAGTGACTGCATTTTTGCCTCGAGTGCTTCTTCGCTCAGTGCATTGTAGCTCCTTCATTTGAGTCACATCACGCTGAGCATTGGCCAGGCTTTTCTCTGTCTTTCTCAAAGCACGAGAAAAAATCCTTGAATTTTTTTTTGTCACTGCAAGGATCTTTCGTCTTTTTCTTCTGCACATGTTGTTCTGCGAGAGCTTCCGTAAATATTTGCAGTGCAAGCATTACTCCCCTTTTCGATCGGTGGTCAGCAAGCATTTCTCTGCAAAGTACATAGCTCTGTATGAAGTGTGCTTGCCTGCAACAGGAATCATGCAACATCCATTACAGAGGCCACGCAGAGCCATTTCTTTGATTATTGTCTCTGCCTCATGGCGGGCTGTAAGCACGCGCTTTTCCTTTTCTCTTTCTTCCTCGGAAGTAAATTGTGGCAATTACAAAACCGTGCTCACGCAAAGGTTTTCCAAAAGTCACCATTCTTTCGATGAATAGTTTAGAGAAGTCACCAGCTTCGGTCTCGCAACAGGCATAAGATAAAGAGACATTTGGCGCAGCAGGCAACTTCATCCATGTCACCGGAATCAGAATTCCATCGAACGGGTGCCGAACATCACTTCGGCACGGACACTCTATCGCTTCTCTGTCACACATAGGTCCTGTAGCAACGTCTGTCTGCTCGGAATCGGAACGCTTCTGGAGTTCCTCTGATGCGCCTCCACGAGCGACGCAATGAGAGTCAACCCGCGTACCATCACCGTCGACTGCTGAGTACAACTCGGGATCCACCAGCTCGACATTTCGCTTCCGTTTAGGTGCCGGTCCTTGGTCGCAAATGTTTCGCACCTTCCTTTTCACCGTCTTTTTAGGCACAAGATGAGGTGGAGAATTTTCGAATACTGTAGGAACAGCATCGGGCTTCAGGCGGCTTCACTCGGGCGAGTTCGTTCACGACGCCGTTCACCGTAATCTTAAAAGGTATTTCGATGCATTCGTTCTGGAAATGTTTTTCGCATACGACAGCCTTCAGTGTAAGCCTTCTGTCTGTCCTCTTGATCTTATTTTCCCATTCAGCAAGCCGTGCTTGGTCCGCCGGTGCAGTGAACAAAGACACCTTTTCTTCGTTGGACCGATAACCGCTTCGACACAACGGAACAATACACGCCCTCTCTTTGCATTGCCGCTTAGCCTTTAACATTTCAGGATGTTCTTGCTTACATTTAGCGTCTTCCAGCTTCACAATCCAAGAGATGATGCCTGTCAAACGTTGATTTAACGCGAGCAATCGCGCGAGGCTGCGGTATCGGCGCGACAGCAGACGACAGGAGTTCGCCGGCTTTTGCGCACCCTCCCGACCGGCAGCGCCCCTTGCGGCCTCTCCGCGCAGGCATCGCGGCGGGGGCCTCGCCCTCCCGTACGAAACGCGCGCGCTGCGCACACTAGCCAGTATATTCTAGGCACTATAACGCAAGTTCCTTCATTTTTTACGTGTCGATCAAAGTACTGTGCAGGTGTCTCAAGCGCAGAAAAATGTGCGTGAAGGCAGTGAAGGCTGTGGGTACGCAGAGATTGACTTGCAAGGAGCTCTCGGCACGAAGATCGACGAAGACAACTTGTTGAGGTTAGTTTGTTGTCGGTGGTCGCTTACTATCGATGACAAAACTGAAGGAATACGACCGACCATGGGTACGAACGAGGGCGAGCAAGACAGTTAGGCGCGCAGTTTAAACCGTCCCGATCGCCTTTGCTGTTTTCATAACTCTGCTGCAAGTTGTTTCAATGCATCGCTCGTATTCCCTGCTATTCCCTGTCTACATAGAATTAATTTCCCTGGTTGATACCCAGGATTGGAGTTATAAACTGTTATCAGTTGAAATGGCGACTCCACCAAAGCGGCCTCGCATGTCCCTTGCCCAGGAGCTCATGCTCATCGAGTTCCTTGAGGAGCATCCGCCCTTGGCACGGCCAGCGTCAGAGCTCTCGCCTGAGTATACGGCGGCTCGTAGGCGGGAGCTCTGGGATGAAATTGCCGCCGCTTTTGATTGATTGTAAAACATTTTATTCGCCGGGAAGAGCTTGGCAAGAGGTCGCGTTAAGTGGTCGAGAGTACATAGCCCTCGACGACTTTGTCAGCCCACTCCACCGCCAAAACTTGCGTTCTGGGGTCAGAGCTAGCCAGCACGGTCTCCCACCGCTCGAGAGAAGGAGCTGTAACTAGATCACCCGGAGGTGGCTCTATTTTGCAGTCCCACAGGATGTGATCGTAGGTAGCACGGTGGCCACAGTGTTTGCAGTTTGGGTTGTAAAGATCTGGATAAATGTGCGCGAGGAGTCATGGGGTGCGTATCGATCTCGTCTGTAGACGACGCCACGTAACCTCTTGTTCTTTAGTAAGTCTTTTGTCTGGAGGGGGGAAAATTCTCCTCTCTAGTTTAAAATGATTGGTGAGATCATGATATGTGATCATGGAGTCCTTCGTGAAATTCAGGGAGCCAGACTCATCCACTGCCCGGTTGACGAAACCTCGGGCTTTATTGTGGGCTGCCTCGTTCCCCGGATTCCCCGAATGGGCTGGGACCCATATCAATTCGGAATAATTTGGTGAGAATTTGGTTGCGTTAAGGATTCTAAGGGAGGTGTTTGTAATTCGCCCTTTAGCGAAATTATTGATACCCATTTTGGAATCGCTGAAGATGATGCTCCCTTGGGTATGCGCTAGGGCGAGGGCTATAGCCGCCTCTTCTGCCGTTTCAGAGGATTTCGTTTTGATTGTCGCCGAGACGATGTGGTCACCATTCTCATTCACAACCACAATTGCAAAGGCATTGGTATTTTTGTATTCTGCCGCATCTACATAAAGTGTTCCAGCGCACTGTCTGTATTTGTTATGTAAGGCTTTGGCTCTTGCTTGTCTTCTACCCTCATGGTGTAAGGGGTGCATGTTTTTGGGGAGTGGTTTGATTAGTAGGGCCGTCCTATAGTCGCGGGGTAAATCTACTTTAGCATCGTTATTCGTAGGTTGAAAGTTAATTCCGAGCCTGGTAAGAATACTCCTGCCAGTTCTGGAATTGGCTAATCGCGCTGTTTGAGCCATTAAATGGGCTTCTTTCAGTTCATTGTAGGTGTTATGTATTCCTAACCTCATAAGCCTTTCAGTTGAGGCATTTAGTGGGAGTCCTAACGCAGCCTTATAGGCCTGCCGTATCATACTATCCAATTTGTCCTTTTCTGCTTTCGAAAATTTGAGATAAGGGGTGGCATAGAGTATCCTGCTTAGCGCAAAGGCCTGCACTAGTCGGCATAAATCTCTTTCCCTCACCCCTTGTCTGCGGTTAGCTATGCGGCGGATTAATCGCGCCGTCGCTTCTACCGTGCGTTTTAGCTTAGTGAGTGTGTCAGTATTCTTTCCATTTGTTTGTAAATACAACCCCAGTATCCTCATGGTCTGTACCTCTTTGACAGATCGTCCATTAACATAGACGTTTATTTGCGGGGGGGATGTCGTGGTACGCCTACCTCTTTGTTTACGACGGATCACGAAGAGTTCAGATTTTTGCTCAGAACAAGTGAGGCCGGATTCCCATGCGCATGCCTCAATGATGTCCACTGCTGCTTGGAGTGTGTCTTCTATGTAGCCTTCGCATCCTTTGGTTACCCAAAGTGTGATGTCATCTGCATAGAACGTGTGATGTAGGTCTGGTATTTGTGCCAGTTTGGGGGGAATTTTGATGAGGGAGAGGTTAAAAAGGAAAGGGGACAGGACGGAGCCCTGTGGCGTTCCTTTACTTCCTAGTGTGATTGGGGCAGACTCTATTGTTCCGACCGTTATCACTGCTGTTCTGTTAGTGAGGAAGGATCGGATGTAGTTGTACGTCCTTTCTCCGGGGTTGATTTCTGACAAGTTTGTCAAAATGGCTTTGTGGGTGACGTTGTCGAAAGCTTTAACAAGGTCTAAACCCAATATTGCTTTCGTTCCTGTTCCCTCGTCAGCTTCAATTATGTCCTTGTTAAGCTGCAAGAGTATGTCCTGGGTAGATAGTTGGGCCCTGAATCCTAACATTGTTTCAGGTAGGAGGTTCATGTCCTCCGCATAGTTTTGGAGCCTATTGAGGATGACATGCTCCATGAGTTTGCCTAGGCATGATGTTAATGAAATTGGGCGTAGATTCTCAGTGCTGAGTTTCTTACCCGCTTTAGGAATAAAAGTGATTTTCGCGTGTTTCCACTCTGGTGGTATGTTGCCTGCATGCCAGTATTTGTTCATAAGGTCTGTAACCGCCGCGATCGACGTTGCGTCTAAGTTCCTGAGAGTCTTATTTGTTACTTTGTCTGGTCCTGCCGCAGATGTTGTCCGCAGTTTTCCAATTGCGTACCAGACCTCTGCGTCTGTGATGTCTGCGTCTAAATTTGGATTAGGAGTCCCCCGGTAGTCTGGTTGAGTGGTACCATCATCCGTGTTTAGATAACGTTCTGCTAGCTCTTTGATTAGGTCTTCAGGTGTACCCTCATATTTATGTATGAGTCTGTACAGTTGACTTTGTTGCACGGGACGTGTTTGTTCTGGGTCGAGCAGGTGTCTTAGAAGATGCCATGTCTTCTTATTTCCGAGCTGCCCATTGACGCTTTCACATATTTGGTTCCATTGTTGTTTTTGGAGAGTAAGTGTATGTTCCTCGATTCGCCTCTCGATTTCAGCGATCTTTTTGCGTAGTCGCTTGTTGTGTTTTTGCTTCTTCCAGCGTTTTTGGAGGCCTTTTTGTGCCTGCCACAGGTGTAGCAGCTTTGAGTCTGCAATCTGCTCCTCCTTCTCAACTGGCACCGCAACGCTAGTGGAGCTGACATCCTCATTCAGGGAGATAACCCAGTCGCTAAGGTTAGAGATCTCCTTTGGAGCTGTTTTGTCGCGAAGTTGCCTGAACTTGTCCCAATCCGTGGTTCGTATTTCTTTTGCTTTGTTTTTAAGTTTTGTCGTGGGGAAGGTGATGATAAGGATGAAATGATCACTACCAAGGTTTTGCCCGGTGTTGACCCACTTTGCGTCCTTGACGTTTTTAGAGAGGGATAGGTCCGGAGATGTGTCGACACATACACTGTTACCCATGCGTGTGTGGTCGCTCGGGTTGTTTAGCGTTGTGAGCCCTAGTGACTGGATGATTTGCCAGAGCAGGTTCCCTTTCGGAGTTGCTTTGGTATATCCCCATGCTGGGTGTTGAGCGTTGAAGTCTCCCACAATTATTAGTTGAGCCCTAGCAGCCAGCTTTACTGTGTTTATCAACAAGTGTGGGAGTCCATTGCCTTTGTTTCTGGGCGGGTTGTATACATTAAGGATGAAGAGATTTGAGTCTCCTTTTTGCCTTGGTACTATTTCAAGTAGGGTGTAATCTTCTTCCGAATCATTTATAAAATGTTGAATGGCGGTGATATTTCTATGCACCAGAGTGGCTGTGAAGGAGCCGGCTGCGCTACTAGTATCATAATGAGGTGGCAGATATATGCTTTATAGCCTGGCAGTGTAGCCCTGCCGCTAGCTTCTTGCAATGCAATCACGTCTGGGGTTGTAACAGACGGTGCTTGTTGGATGTGGAGCTGCAAGTGGGCCCGCTTGCGGCGGAAGCCTCTGCAGTTCCATTGCCAAATTTCAAATTTTTGGCGTTGTGCCATGTTGGGTTATAGATGGTTGTGGCGTCGTGGACAGATCCAAGATGGGGGGTAGGCGGGCCTCGATAGTTGTAAGCCTATCCATTATTTGCTGCATGCACGTGGCTATTTGGGATACCTGTCCCTCTAGTGTTGCAAAGCGAATATCTATCTCTGCAAATTTGGTAGTAACGAGGCCTTGGAAGGTTGCTTGTTCTGTGGATATAGCGCTAGTTCTCTCTGACAGAGTATTGATGTCTGCCCTGAGTTTGGTAGGCGCTTTCGACGGCTGCGGGGTGTCGGCTTCCGAAGCCTCGGCCTTTCGTTTGGATTCCTCGCCTTCTTTTGTAGGAAGCGGTCTTTTAGTTGCTATTCTGGCGTCTGTGTCCGTCGCGTTATGGGCCGAAGACTGGGACGCGGTGGAGGGAGTGCGGCAAATGGCGTCTGTTTCCATCGCACTATTGGTCGAAGCCTGGGACGCGGTGGGTGGCGTTCTAGCCGCAGTGGCATTCTGTACCTGATGCGCTTGTAACAGGCGTTTAATGTCAGCCAACTCTTTTTTAAGGCTGGCAATTTCTCTGTCTCGGGATTGTAGTTGTATCTGAAACTCCTTCTCTCGAGCGTCAATAGATTGGGAGGCCTCTGCTGGCCAGCTCACCTTTTTGTTGGAGCGGCTATCGCTGCGTCCGCGGCTCGAGCTTCGCTTGTCGTTCCCTGCAGGGTTCCCCAGGGGCGGGAAGGAGCTGGAGTTGTTCCGGCTGTGGCTGCCTCCTTTTCCGGTAGCACCCTGTTCCTTCTTCCTGGGCCTAGATTGGTGTCCGTGTAGTGATGAGTCGTTGTCCCCTTGCTTGGGTGCCTGGTTGCCATGGGGCGTTCCTTGTTTGTTCCTGTTGATCAGCCGGAATTTGCAGTTCCGGCTGCCTGTGTTGTGGCCCCCGTTGCAGACGATGCAGACGGGTTGGCAGGTTGGCTGTTCTCCCTCAGGTGGAGGCGAGTGATTTTCTCCGCAGCGGCGGCAAAGGTTCGTTGTAGGTTTGTAGCAGACGTCGGCCCGGTGTCCTACCCTCCTGCAGTTGTAGCATACTTCATGTTGCTCCCTGAAGGGGTGGACCCGAAAGACGCCGCACTGATAGATTACTTGGCTGGGTAGCTTCTTTCCAAAAAAGGTGATTTGTATTGTTCTGGACTGTCCGATCCTTCGGGCATCCACAACTTCTATTCCTTCGTTTCTGTTTCCGAAGCCTTGGCGAACCGCTTCGGGCGAGTCTCCCGCGTAGGCGTTGTAAATGACCCCTTTTACCGAGTCTTCGGGCGCCGCCACGTACGACGTAACGTTGTAGGTTTGACCTTGGAGGTTCAGTTTTTCAATCTTGGCGTATGCAGTCGCCCGTTGACGATCGGGCGTGCATAGCGTGAAGGTGTTGTTGGCCGTATTGACTCTGATAATGTCTTCATTCTTCACCGTATCATACGGCAGCCTGGACACCTCGCAGGCGCAGAAGAGTAGTAGTCCGGGCGCAAAGTCCCTCAGATTCCAACCTTGTGGTCGGCAGACGATTTTGTAGTCATCGGTCGGTAAGCGCGGGAGAAGTGCTTTCTTGCTGAGTGCAAGTAGCTTTTTCCCGTTCTTTCGCGATGGAAAATTGGAATTAGACTTGCCTTGGCCGTGCCCCTGCGCAGGCTCGTCGTCGGTTGATGCGGGCCCTTTATTCTTCAGGCCTCGTTGTCGGTCGCGGTACCGAAGAATGGTTTCCCATTTTCCGTCCTCGAGCTCCGACGCTGATATTTTCTCGCCTTCCACGGCGTACTCCATCTTTGCAGGTCCCTGGGAGCTCAGTTCCCGGCGGAGAGGTGACGAGCTAGGTCGAGCTCGATGGCTAGGCCGGCAGTCAGCCGGCAATATGCCTAGGTGTCCGTAGATTGGCAAAATCCGGCTTCAGCAGGCACTGGACAATGGCCCGGATGTCGTCCAAAATATTCGAGCCCGAAGGCTGACTCTTTCTGCCGAAAAGTGGCTTCGAGGCGGGAGCCCATGCGAGACACGTCAGCACAGCTCCGTCCTCTTCCTCTTCCTCTGCCGCCGCTTTGAATAGAGAGGGCCCGGCAGTCAAATCGGTAGAGCATTGGCGCCATACCTGGCACGTGCTTGCGTGCCGGCGGCGCGCGGAGTTGGCGCGGCTGCAAGCTGTCCAAGGGTGAGCCTGTCAACATTTCCCTGTGGAGTACCGCTTGAACATAATTTTCCACATATCCTATCGCAGGGGTGGCGGCAGGCTGCCGAGAATGGCTGGCCGCGTAGTGCAGCTGGTCGCGCCAGTGAGTGCCACGGGCGTCGGGGGCCCGTACTTTCAACGGGTTTATGTCCACTGTCGTTAGTCAACTGCTATGACGTTACAGACTATTGCAAAGTTTGCAGAGGGTTCTTCACCGAAACCGTATGGCGAACTTCGAGACATTCATGTTTGAACGCGTGGCCTTGTGTTTCCTTGCAGGAGCAGCCCAGCCAACCACGCCCCCCAAGCCCAGAGTTTCAGTGGGCAGCGAGCCGGGCACAAGCGGCCTGCAGACCAGGGCCCATTCAGCCGCTGGTAGGTGAACTGCTGCTCAAACCATTTTATGTGTACAAGTTATAGCTGCTCTACAGTGCTCATGACCTCATCTGTGTTTTTTCTAACTTTCGGAGGTGCAGGAGTGAATAAACTAGAGGCTGCAAACGCAGCCTCAGCTTCTTTACCTTGCCTTTTCTGGTAGTGCGTTTTTGCCTTCATTGTGGCTCAGTGCCGAGTAACCACATATTTTTTTTCAATACATTTACTCCTCGCCACCCCAGGGCACCTCGTCAGCCCAGCCCTCCTCGCCCCACCCCCCAGAGTTTCAGTAGGCACTGAGCCGGGCACAAGCGGCCTGCAGACCAGGGCCCATTCAGCCGCTGGTAGGTGAACTGCTGCTCAAACCATTTTATGTGTATAATACCCGTGCCACACGGGCAGATTTAATGCCATTAAGTGCTTACTGCCTTAAGTTTTAATGGCATTCGTGCGGTGCCACACGCATAAATTTAATGGCATTAGCCTTACTGCCATTTGCGACCTACTGAGTTCGCCACAACTCATTCGCCCGTGCAATGTGTACTCTCGTTCCCATTCCACACGCAGAAAAGCATGCAGCTTTGTCAGTTACAACTGCCTAGCCCACTATAAAATGGTTAATTCTTAACTTTCAGCCAGATGAGGCACCTAAACCGCATTTTCGATGCGAAGAGCGCCATTTTAACCAGCCTTATTGACTGGTACTCTCGACTTATGTGCTGACATGCGAGTTTATGACTACTTTTTCGACTTGTAAAGCAGGAACAGCCGTATTTTCTGGAAAGTCGTTTTTACATTACATTTGAACATCATTCCCGATATATTCTGCTCATTAGGAATGTTTATATTAAGATGAAACTTTTGACTACCTCGCAAGCGTTATCGTCATCGTCACTTTCGATAATGGCATTAAAAGTGGACGTGTAGCACCAACTCCGAAAATAATGGCATTAACAAACTTAAGGCCTTAAGCATTTACTGCCATTTCTTGTGCGCGTGTGGCACGGGTATAAGTTATAGCTGCTCTACAGTGCTCATGACCTCATCTGTGTTTTTTCTAACTTTCGGGGGTGCAGGAGTGAATAAACTATAGGCTGCAAATGCAGCCTCAGCTTCTTTACCTTGCCTTTTCTGGTAGTGCGTTTTTGCCTTCATTGTGGCTCAGTGCCGAGTAACCACATATTTTTTTTTCAATACATTTACTCCTCGCCACCCCAGGGCACCTCGTCAGCCCAGCCCTCCTCGCCCCACCCCCCAGAGTTTCAGTAGGCACTGAGCCGGGCACAAGCGGCCTGCAGACCAGGGCCCATTCAGCCGCTGGTAGGTGAACTGCTGCTCAAACCATTTTATGTGTATAAGTTATAGCTGCTCTACAGTGCTCATGACCTCATCTGCGTTTTTTCTAACTTTCGGAGGTGCAGGAGTGAATAAACTAGAGGCTGCAACCGCAGCCTCAGCTTCTTTACCTTGCCTTTTCTGGTAGTGCGTTTTTGCCTTCATTGTGGCTCAGTGCCGAGTAACCACATATTTTTTTTCAATACATTTACTCCTCGCCACCCCAGTGCACCTCGTCAGCCCAGCCCTCCTCGCCCCACCCCCCAGAGTTTCAGTAGGCACTGAGCCGGGCACAAGCGGCCTGCAGACCAGGGCCCATTCAGCCGCTGGTAGGTGAACTGCTGCTCAAACCATTTTATGTGTACAAGTTATAGCTGCTCTACAGTGCTCATGACCTCATCTGTGTTTTTTCTAACTTTCGGAGGTGCAGGAGTGAATAAACTAGAGGCTGCAAACGCAGCCTCAGCTTCTTTACCTTGCCTTTTCTGGTATTGCGTTTTTGCCTTCATTGTGGCTCAGTGCCGAGTAACCACATATTTTTTTTCAATACATTTACTCCTCGCCACCCCAGTGCACCTCGCCAGCCCAGCCCTCCTCGCCCCGCCCCCCAGAATTTCAGTAGGCACTGAGCCGGGCACAAGCGGCCTGCAGACCAGGGCCCATTCAGCCGCTGGTAGGTGAACTGCTGCTCAAACCATTTTATGTGTACAAGTTATAGCTGCTCTACAGTGCTCATGACCTCATCTGTGTTTTTTCTAACTTTCGGAGGTGCAGGAGTGAATAAACTAGAGGCTGCAAACGCAGCCTCAGCTTCTTTACCTTGCCTTTTCTGGTAGTGCGTTTTCGCCTTCATTGTGCCTCAGTGCCGAGTAACCACACATTTTATTCCTATACCTTTCATGCTTTGCTGAAACTGTCAAATGAGCAGTTGTGTCTTGTGTAACGATTTCATACAGGGTGGCACCACCGAATCGCCCTGGGCAGCGGAAAGCGAGGAGGTGCTGGAGAGCGATGCAGAGGAGGAGCAGCAGGAACAGCAGCAGCGTGCTGACACAGCGAGTAAGTTGACCTGCCAGTATGCAGGCTCCACATTACCCTGTTTGTAAGGTGCTTCAAATGAATAGCATTTGCAGGAGCATCATACAGTCACAGTTGTTCTATAATGTCCACAAAAGTTTCCTTCACATGTGGCATTGGCACGTTGTGCTTTTTCTCTCTCACAACGGTGATGTGCACATTGAGTACACCGAAACAATGCTGCCTTTGTCGTATCACCGAGTGTTCCAAGTACTACTGCTCCCCTCAGACATTGCAGCAAACAGTTTGCTGCAATATGCACCACATTGTGCTGCATATTGTATGACCAGTGCACATTAAGTCTGTTTTCCCCTCTGACAGGCACCCACTGCGCCACCAGCACCGGCCACACTTCCCGGCCGCCCAGGAGAAGTCTTCACAGTGTTGCGGTAAACGAGCTGCTATACCAAACACGTCGCACAGCGGACCTCACTGAGGCACGCAACAGGCAGGATGCCGAATATCAGGCACGCCTCCTGCAGGTATGTGCTGACAGCATACACCACATTTTTTTACATGAGAAGCAGCTGCACGCAACATAATGTTGCTATATTCATGGTTCCAAACCTGTGCTTAACCTCTGTATGGCCGCCTCTTGTGGGACGTGGCCCAGTATATTTCAGTAGGTCATGAAAGAAAAACGAGCCTTGAACGTCTGTTAGGAGCACAAATTTGCAACTGAACCTTCTGGCGCCGGGAGAGACCTGGCCAGGGCAGAGATGGTGCGCCTCCAGGAGCACCTGGTGGTGGCCATTTGTTTCATGCTGCTGCTCTACAGCCATGAAATGGAATCTTTTTTGTTAGTGGCTGTTTTTTTAAGCCTTCTGCAAGGTGCAGAAGGCTATATGATATATGTATAGTTTGTATTATAGTTTTTTATTTTATTATAGTGCCTTTCTGCAAGATGCAGGTGTGTGTGATATGTTCTAGTCAGTTTACTTTTGCATATTTCCAATGGTCATTCTGCAAGTAGCAGATGTACGATGTCTAGTCAGTCTGTATTTTTCTGATGTCTCCAGTTTTCCATTCTGCAAGGTGCAGGGAGAGAGAGAGAAACTTTATTATTGCAAGTGTGTTCAGACCCCCCTTTGGTCCCTGGACCATCGCACGGTCCCACTTTACATCGGAACATCCATGTGGCGTTTGTTCATGATGCCGGCACCCCGAAGCACCACAGCAAGTTTTTGGTGGGGGTGTTCAACAACTCCCAAGCAGGGGCGTGAATCCTGCCTCTCGCGAAGTTGAAGAGAGCCGTTTTGGAGTCGCTAAAGATGTAGTTTGCATTGGAATGTACAAGGGCTAGGGCGATGGCGGTTTCCTCTGCCTCCTCAGGCGTAGAGCCCGAGGGAAGGCAGTGTATGAGGGGCTGTGCTAGGGCTGGATTGTAACCAACTGCTACAGCTTCATGCGTTGTGCACGCGGTGTCTACCCAGATGGCGTCCTGGGCTTGTCCGCAATACTTGTGAAGGGCCTTAGCGCGAGCAGTGCGGCAAGGGATGTGGTACTGGGGATGAACGTGTTGAGGAATGGCTATAAGGGATGTCTGATTAGCGGGAAAGTTGATGCGAAGGGAAGCGAGGATATGTGTGTGGAGGTGCGCGTCTACTAGTTCCTGAAAGGTGTTATGCATGCCTAGTTCAAGAAGTTTGGCTGTGCTAGTGCTGCGAGGTAGGTTTAAGGCTGCTTTGGTTGCTAGACGCACTGTTTCCATGCGGTCTAGCTTAGGATATGGGGTGGCGTATAAAATGCGGCTAAGTGTAAAAGCATGCTGTCCGCTTCGTCGAAACCTTTGTGCAGGGAGGATACGCGGCGTAGAAGTTGCAACACGGATTGCGTGGAGGCCTTGAGTGTTTTAAGGGTATGATCGTTGCGTCCGGAATCCTGCAAGTAATGGCCAATGATACGGAGGGTGGGGGTGACGGGGATTGGGTGTTCCTTGTAAAGCGATTTAAATGGGCGAGTTAGCGGCAGGTTTCGGTCTTATGAGGAGAAGCGCGGATTTAGAGGGGGAGCATTCGAGCACAATAGATGTGTGAGCGGAGATGGTGTCAGCTGCTAATTGAAGAGTTTCCTCAATTTCTCCATCAGATCCATGAGTGGTCCATGCGGTAATATCATCAGCCTACAAGAGCTCGCCAAGTGTATAAGGTGGTGTGCTCAGCTCAGCTATGTGCAGTGCGGCCCGAGAGAAAGGCGCGAACATAGTTGTAGGTATTTCAGCCTACCTGTAGTGCCTGCAGTTCCCGTGAGGTCAACTGCCAGAATAGCTTTAGTGAGGTGGGGGATCGTGTCATCAAGCACGTCATGTGTAATTTGTAGTAGGGCATCCTGTGCAGATAGATGGCCCACCATGCTGTGCGGGAAAAAATGGTTGCAGAAGTGGTGCAAGATGCCGAGGTGTTAACCATTGAGCTCCTGCAGCGGGGCTTTTTTTAGTGTGTTGCCTGCATTGCAACAAGCTGCAATTGTGTACAGCTTGTTTCAGTGAAAGAATACTTGCATACCACCTCATTAACACAGCTGTGATGTTTACACATCTATATGACGACTTTCTGCTCATGCTGCAGTCTTTGTGGCCACTGTGACTTGTACTAAATGGAATGCACTTAGTCACGCGCCATTTTCATTGCAACTGCTCCACTGTTCAGTGATAATGGCCATTTGTGATATGGACGCTTTTGAACATTTTTACAAACTTTTTACACTTGTAGTCATGTTAAATGTATTATGTAGCCCTTACTGAACATTATACTAGTTGTGCACTATGTTTGTGCACTCGCGCACAAAAGTGGGCTTCATGCCTGCACAAGCTGTGATACTTATGTGAGCATGCAGTCTAAAAATCTTTGTATTATCGTGACTGCGTGACGATTTGTGCTGCACTTGACAGGACATATGGAATTTGCAGTCAATGTTATGGCATGCAGAATGTTTTGCTAATGGCTGTACTGATTCAACCACCTATGTGAAATGGTGCTGTATGCAGTAAAAACTTAGTGATGTGCACTAAATAAATTCTTTGGTGCTACTTTCTGGTTACAACAATCATCTCGAACACTTCCTGCCTTGTTCAAACATTGCACTAGTTGTTCACGCACAGCACAGGCAGGTGGGCAACGGCATAGGAGGGTGCATGAAGTCCTCTGGCTTTCTGGGGGAGAAGGAGTGACTGTACGGCGAACTGGGAGGTGTAGGGTCAAATGCACTATCTTCGAAGTGGCAGCTGGCGTGCACGCTTGCTTCGTTGCCACTGCAGGCTTGGAGACACACAGCGCGAAAAAGAAACAATAAAGAAGCTGCCACTTGGCTAGCTGTAACCAAACACACGCGGCAGCATTCCCTCGACACTGCCTTCAGTGGCTGCGACGACTTGGCCGGCTATTTCATCAGCTGTGCTGGTGTAATGACACTTTACCCCGCAAGTATGTCAAGCGGGTGCATGGCAAATAGCCGGCAGGGAGAGGCGGGCCGTCGTCCTCTGGGGCAGGGGCCTCCAAGCAGAGGTTGTGCAGTGCGGCACACGCTGCGATGATGAGACCCGCTCACTCCGGCTCGTAAAGGAGCGTCCGGTAGGCACCGGAAGCAGCGGCTCTTGAGCACGCCAATGGTGCGCTCGACCACCGCTCGCATCGAGGTGTGTGCCGCGTTGTAGAGCCCCTCTGCAGACGATGAACTTGGGTGGCCTGGCATTGGTGTCAATAGCCAAGGCTCAAGAGGATACCCACTGTCTCCTGCATAACCAGAGTGATGTGCTGTTAAGAATGTCGTGACTGATCTCAGCAGCGTTCAAGTATGCCCTGCTACAGAATGAAGGATTCAGATCAAGCAGCCCACTGGCACGTTTTGCTGAACATGACATTCATGGGCGTGTAGGCAATGCACGACTGAGCTGTTAAACCAACAACATATGTAAGGCCACCCTTGTAAGCTGATATTCATGTAAACGATTCACTACCAATTCCAATACGCCACAAGTGCCGTACAAACGCCTTTTAGGGCTCAAAAACCATGCATTTAAACAATAATTTCTGTGCCTTGTGTTTCTGGTGCATTCAGTAACAACAAAGGGCGACAACTCGCACGAGGCGCATGTATCGTACCGCAGCGCGCATTCCCAAGTGCAACTAGTACGCTTCATTCTTGTAGCTGCAGTGCATGCGGACCACTGTAGCTCGATATATGTAAACGAGACGGGGCTTTCTTGCTGCTTACCCAGAAGAAACTCTCCGTCCTCCAACATGCCTCTCTCCACCTCACGCCGCAGCCACGAGTAGCGCCACGAAAATGCGTCGTGGCACGAGCCGGGGCAGCGGGGGTCTACTGCCAGGATTCGAAGGTTGGAGTCGCAGACCTGAAACAAAATACAATACAAACTCAAACATGAACTTCGGCTGTCACTGCCCGGACTTGCAGCTGAACGCATGCAGTCAAAAACAGCAGAGGAGAAAATGAAGTATACTCACTATCATGGTGTTTAGGGCGTAGTAGCCTTTGTGGCTCCAGAAGGCTGCCCTGTGGGCAGCATTGCCCCGCGGCGCCTTGATGGCGATGAGGGTGCCATCCACACACCCAACGACGCCGGGGATGCTGCCGAGGCGATGGAAGCCCTCCTTCGCCGCCGCCTTCTCTTCGGGGCTCGCCGGGAAGAGAACCCAGCCTTTTTCCGCTCCAACCTTCACAATGGCTTCGGCCACCCGCCGCACGCACCTGCTGACAGTTGGCTGTGCAACGCTGACGCTGGCCTCGTTGCCGACGGCGCTTTGGAAGCCGCCTGCTGCAAAAAAGCGGAGCGCGCACAGAACTTTGCGCTCCACTGACAACGCGCTCGTTCGCAAGCCGCCTCCCAGTTCACCGGCGAGCTCGTCACACAGCCGCCGCGCAGTGTCCTTCTCTAGCCGAAATTCCCGCCGAAATAACTCGCCTGGCATGGCAAATGCGTCGTCATGCACTCTCCGACGTCGTTGCTCGCGCCGCCGAAGCAACCCGTGCACCGTTTGAGAGCGGTTTATGAGCTGCCTTTTTCGCTCTCAAGTTTCAGCCCGCATAATTAGGTGCGCAACGTCACCACTTCAGCCGTGTTCACTACGTCACCATTGACGCAAAAAACCGCCGGCCAAGGCCGACCAATGGGAGCATTGCATGTGGCGGCATTGTGAGCGTTTTAGTAACTTTTTAGGATTGAGAGCGGTGCAGAATATGCCCCCATGTCCGAAGTTGTCGAAGCGCTCCTACGACACTGTCGGACTGTACTATCGCGCTCAATATGAGTTGCAACGCGCGGTCATCGACCAGGGTTCGTTCTGTGGTGTGCCTCCTCCAAACAGTCGCTCGGAATTCTGGGAGAAACTTTTTCCTGAGCGGGGGTGCTGTTGTTTCCTGGAACAGCAATTTCTCCCAGAATTCCGAGCGACTGTTTGGAGGAGGCACACCACGGAACGAACCCCGGTCGATGACCGCGCGTTGCAACTCATATTGAGCGCGATAGTACACCGTACTGAACGCTTCAACCGCACTCTTGGAGACACGATATATCAATGTATATTGCTTCAGATCACTCTAATTGGGACGACGTCCTCCCTTTCGTTACCTTCGCCTACAATACGGCCACGCAGACCACCACCGGATTCTCGCCGTTCTTTCTTCTCCATGGGCGTGAGCCCTCTTCAACGATTGACACTATCCTTCCATACAGCCCTGATCCCTCAGAATCTACTACCGTGTCGCAAGCAGCGAAGCACGCTGAAGACTGCAGGCGCCTTGCGCGATCGCTTACATCGGAACACCAGTTCCGTCAACAATCTCGCAGCGAAAGCCTCCAGCCGGTCAACACCTTCCCACCTGGCTCTCTTGTTTGGCTGTGGGTTCCTCCCGCTGCTCCGCACCTGTCCCAAAAGCTTCTCGCAAAGTACCAGGCCCTTACCGTGTAATTCAACAGACATCTCCAGTGAACTATGTCGTCGAGCCTGTCACACCTCCTGCCGACCTCCGCTGCCGTGGGCGTGAGACTGTTCACATGCAGCGACTGAAGCCGTACTACGACCCGGCCATCTTGTCTGCCCCTCGAGTCGCCAGGATGGCTCCCTCTTTGCTCGCGGGGCGATTGTGATGAAGAAGATGACTCGCAGCAGACCTCTGCGACTAGTTGAAGACGAGGAGGTCGAGGCAGAGTCAGCGGAGCACCGTCTGGACGGCTGCGCTCAGTGACCACGTTCACCAGGTCCTCCAAATAAACCTCCTTGTTACAGTAGCAACAAATGCATAGCATGAATACCCATGTGATGGGGTGTACCACGCAATACCGCGGTTTTAACCGTCTGCCGGACACTAACCGGCGTGTGTGGCCCAATGAGGTTATACGCTGGCAAAAAGTTTGGCCTGACAAGAGGCCGATCATTCAGCAACGCTGGCAGGTGGCGTTGGGCCAAGAGCTCGGGCCGGAGTTGATTGCTGGAATTCGGCCGACGTTAGGCCATTGTCAATATCCGACGCTGGCCACGTGTCGGTTGCCAAGGTCCGGCCAACGTTCTGCCAAACACTTTTTTTTTTGCTTGGGTAGTTCTCGGGCTTTGCGGCATGTTTTTGTCCCAGAGCACATGCATGTTCACTGAAAACCATGTTTACTTATCAATGACGCAATTTTATCACAAGTGTTTCCTAGTAGGCAAAAAGAAAACGTCTGTGATTTGCGGCACTTAGAACAGATGGCGCCACCTATTTACATAGAGTATTTCGTGAGCAACTCACTGAGACAGGTCTCGGCAGAGTCGCGCATTACTATCAAGCTGCAACATACAATGCAACATTAATCTGCCTGAAATAAAGCAAATTCAGCAGCTAGAAACAAGCGGATTGAGCCTGCAATCGCTCTAACCACCGCCCCAAATCCGCCTTTTGCATGCAACAGTTGCAGCTTTCTCTCATAATTTGATGCTTTCCGCGGCAACTCAGCAAACCTACAAGCAACTCTAGGTACTTGTACAGTGCACGACTTGGCTGCAGCGCCACTAGTTCGCGTGACCACCACCAAGGACACCTCTCCGGGCAGAGCTGTGAAACCGAGCTTGTTCAATGTAAAAAAAAATAAAAAAAAATCAGCAGTTGCTCACACTGGTCCACGGCATACTGTATTGCTCTGCTGGCTAATCACAATTGTGAACAAAATCAACTTTTAATGTTTGACTGCATTATCAACAACTCTAGAGCGTATAATTTTTCTCGTGATTAGCTTCTTGCAACAAGAAAAGTTTTAGTGGACTACTTTCTGTCATAGAGGAACTCTGCGCGGCGGTCATGAATGTGGGCGGAGCTTCGCTGCAGACTTACAGGAGTATAGACAACTAATTTTGGTGGAATTTTTTATTCTCTTCAGTGATGCGGAAGACACTACTATGCATAAATCACCATGTGGTATTCGCCTATGACCGCTGAATAGTTTATAATCGAATTTTTCTGTCAGGCTATTTTGGTTTCAACAGCCGAACGATGGCTGTGATGTTAAAGTGGTTATATGTCACATGAGGCATGAAAAACCGTCTATATAATCGCTGCTTCATAATTTTAATTCATTACAGTGCTGAAGCCAGCCCTTCTCAAGAGCTGGAATGACAATGAATGTAAAAGCAGCGATTGTATAGTTATATTGGATAGTGACCATAACCACACTTTGATGTAATAGTCATCGGTTGGTTGTTGAAACTGAAACAGCAAGGAAAAGAAATTCAATTATAAATTATTTAGCAGTCGCAAGAGGATACCACATGGCGATTCATGTACAATACGTTATGAATCATTGCAAATGAGAAAACATGCAACCAAAAGTTTGGTGTCTATACTCCTAAGTTGTATCATACTATGGTAACGTTGATACACACTGTTTATTACGTTTAAATTCCCAATATCTAAGATTCCAATAGACGATATGCGAAATGCGCAGCGCCATCTCTCGGCGCTCCGAGAACTAAGTCCTCCATGTTGGCACGGTACAGAAAACGAAACCGCTGCCCAGCGTTGGGTTAAAACGGCTGCGCTTCGTTTGAAAAGTAAAATGCCGATGCAGTGTTGCGCTACCGTCTCCACTGTGAAAAGATACTACGATGCGTGCCAGAATTAGGTGCGTTCAAGCTTTTCACTTTTCTATTTTTTTACTCCGTCCCACCGTTTTAGTAACACAAAACGCCATGCGAGGTATCATGTGTCAGCACGCGGATCAGTGCGCAGCTTTCGCTTTCTGTGCTGATTTTTGACAAATCTCTCGAGGTGATTTGCGTTTAAATTCAGATAAGGACCACAGCCTTTGTTGTCTCTGATCAAAATTAGAAGCCGATTTCGTGCATTTATCAACTCTCCGGTCGGGCGTGAATATATATAGACGCATACTTGAACAACGTAATAGAGAAGGTAATTTTTTTGAGCGGGCCAATCGCTTGTGCCGTGGCGAAATAAGTTCACTCGAAGAACCATATGCCGATTACTGCTTAGTTTTTCCCGTGTTCAGTTAGTTTTAGAAGGGCGAGCAAACTCTCTGGACCATATACGCATATGTTATGTGCGTTAAGGAGTCTGTGAAGCAATACACCCTACGTATAAAAACTGAGGTGCGAATGGTTTATTTCTTGAGGATTCCTATACCTTCGATATCTGCGGCGACGAAAATCTAAAAAAAAAGAAGCGAATAATATAGCTACTTTATTATGAAGGAGGGACGCATGTCTAAGCTAGAAAGTACGTGCAACAGTGTTCTGAAAACGCTTCAGGCCATCAGATTTTATTATCGTTGTGGCAAGCTCCAACAGCTTGCTTCGCAACAAAGCCATTTGTCCAAGTTTGGGAGTAAGCTGATTAAGTTTCGGAAGCAACCGAACATGCTAATTTCGCCCCTGCACACACAGCTTGACCAGCGTATCGAGTCCGTGCATGCACCTACAGCTGTAACATCTTTATCTAATCAAGCCGCCGCGGTGGCTCAGTGCTTATCTGAAAAAAAAAAAAAAGCTGCGTCTTTGCTTACAATATTTTGAATTATATGTGCATGCCTACTTTCCTCTTGTTAATGTCGACTGACTGCGTCTTAAGCAGGACGCGGTTTCAACGAATTGTGGCGAAAATCAACCGACGCCGGGCTCTGAAACGGTGACGTTGAAAACCGCGGATGCGCATTGCGCATTACAGTAAAGGAATCGAATTACGCAGCTGGTCGAGGGTCTTGTGTGATTATACTGCAATACACGAAGCTCCTGGCGTCGGCGCGAACGAAAGTTCGCACTGTCACAGAAGTTTGTCAACACACGTGCGCACTCACCGCAAAATAACCGCTCGCTACCCTACCAGATGAATTCGCGTCCACCTGGGAATAAAATAGCCATGATAATGCGTGATGCTTGAACTGGTGCTTTAATGCGAGCATTAAAACGACAACAGCACACGGTCACTGTTCGACTTTCCAACCCACTTTCGAGTGCGGATTATTGCGATCATCAGCGCCAGACTTCAAGCGAAGCTGAGGATGCGGTAGGAGTAAGCTGGCGCTTATTGAAAGCACCTACATTTGGTCGAAGATCAGCTGTGAAAACAACGCAGCAGCTGAAGCTTGCCTGTTGAAATTCCACTCGCAAGAAGAAAGTACGCATAGCAAACGATGCACCAGCTCGACGAGCTCGACCGCGCCAAGATGGAAACCGGAAGTTGTGGGCGCGGTGTTGCCAGACCGCCAAGCAATTTCGCATATCGTCTATTACCCGCAGTTTGTTTGCTCAGTCCAGTAGATATTTTTAAAATCTAAGATTCCAATTACCTTTAGTTCCAGTTTATTCAGTCCAGTAGATATTTATAAAACAAATATTTCATTTCTTCTGTGAACAGCTTGTTGGTGTGGCCAACATTACTAGATAGATGCTAGATTCGGTCTTGTAACAATTGGGATGGGAACGTTTGACCACTGTCTTCACAACGGCATTGTCTTCTGCGCGCTGTTCACTGCGTTGAGATGCTTGCATGCAAGGCGTGGACGGCGGTCGCTGAAGCATTTTTTTTTTTTAAAGCTTAACGGATTAAAATGCATTTTTTTTTCACAACCTTAATCCTTGGAAAAGTGGACTTGTTTATGGCACCCATCTTCAGAGTATTGAGGAAAAAGCAAACAAATGGGCCACTGCTTTGTATCAGCATGTTATTCATTGCATTTGCTTTGTCCCCCCCCCCCCTTATGTAATGCCAGGCCTTTAAGGGTAAAATAAACGATGATGATTCGTATGTGAGAGGTGGCATGTGCCTGCTGTGCGCAGTGAAGGGTGTGACTGTGGCGTACCAACGCAGACATTCTTGCCTGCTGTTCATCAGCTAGATAATACCACTTCCTGCATGACCACCTCAGCATTGCCCCAAATCACATGTCACGCTGCAGCCACCATTCAGCCGTTGAAACCAAACATGAGAGAAGAAATATGTAATTAACCATCATCATCAGCCTGACAAAGGCCTCTCCCATGTATCTCCAATTAACCCTGTCCTTAGCCAGCTGTGACTGCCGTACCCCCGCAAACTTCTCACTCACCCGCTCATGCACTATCAGCAAGAAATGAAACGCGAACAAGACAACTGAACCACGCACTGGAAAATGCGCAGCTCTTAGCCAGGGGAAGCTGAATACTAGCTCCTGCTGTTTTAATTTCGAAGGCATGAAGACTGTTCTTTAGAAGTGTTACTGAGCCACGCTTGTAGTTCCAATGCAGGAGCTAATACGTTGGCGTTTTTGTGTTGCCACCTCAGTTTTCTTGTTCGCGTTTCATTCGTTGCTGTGTTGCCACCTCCTCTACGCTTGCCTCCTCTTGGAATCCACTTTGTTGCCTTGCCTTCGTATTACATGCCCTGCCCAAGCTCATTTCTTCCACTTGATTTCGACAAGGATGTCATTATCCTGTGTTTGTTCCCTCAACCGCTCTGCCAGCTTCCGGTCTCTTAATTCTACATCATTTTCCCTTTCATAGCTCGCTGTGTTGTGGTTAACTTAAGCCTCCACGTTTCTGCCCCATAGGTTAGTGCCGGTAGGATACAGCTGTTGTATACTTTTCTCTTCAGGGATATTGGTAAACTGCCATTCATGACCCGAGAGAACCTGCCATATGCGCTCCACCCCATTCTTATTCCTCTAGTTATTTACCTCTCGCGATCCGGATCAGTGGCCACTACCTGCCCTGAGTAGACGTACTCCCTTACCACTTCAAGCACCTCGCTACCAATTGTGAACTATGCTGTCCCCTTGTGAGAATGTTTAATATTACTTTGATTTCCTTCATTATAATTTTTAGATCCCCCGTTCTGCTCTGCCTGTCTAACTGATTGGTCATGTTCTGCAGCTCATCACCTGAGTGACTTATCAAGGCAATGTCATCAGCAAATTGCAAATTACTAAGGTAATCTCCATTAAATCTTATCCCCAGCTGCTCCCAATCCAAGCCTCGAAACACCTCCTGTAAATAGGCGGTGAATAGCATTAGCGAGATAGCATCTCCGTGCCCGACACCCTAGTGAATTTCACACGGTTATCCATGCGTAATAATAGCTTATGCATTATTCACCCCCAGAAAAACAAGAAATGTGCAACCAAATACTCGGTGTCCCACACCCTTTAACCTCCATACCGAACTAGCTCAGTCTCCCTTCTTTCACTTGCGAAAGAAATGGGCTTGGTGGTATTGGTTCATTTTGATGGAAGGGCAGCGCAAAAAAGGGATGAGACATTTGAAGGCACACATAATGAGCGCTCGTGCTGTGCACTTTCAAGTGTCTAGTCCCTTTAATGCATAGTCCTTCCACCAAACTACATCACATAGCCCAACAAGCACAAATTTTAAATCGCAACTGTCTATTTTTGCTTTAATTTTCTTTACATTATGCAACACCAACTAGTCCGAGAGCATGCCCTTCTGAAGCACAAAATGATCCTGCTGAGAAATGCACTCGAGACGCCTGAGGAAGCGAAAGCAACGCTAAAGCCATCCAATGGGACACGAAAGCCATAGAGTTTCTTACTATCACCTGGAGGGAAAGCTGGCGGCGCTGCACTTCAGCCACCATGGGCGCTCAAAGCATCATGGGCCGGTGAGCTACCTGTTGCGGAACAGTCGTAATTTTTTGGGAACACGGAGTGGCACTACTAAGACGTTTCATTCCAAAAACTCTGTTCGTGTGTGCGCAGACGACTTTCGCGCGAACGCAGTGGGCAAAACCCATAGTAGTGAAAACGCGACGACACACAACGCCAATAAAAGGTTTCACTTTTCCGAAATGCCATTAAAAAACATCTTAAAGTATCTAAGCAACATTTTTTTTTAAACATATTTACTTTTAAAAGTGCGCCTGTTAATTACAAAATATTAGTTTTTTTTAGTGTTCATCACTTGGCCAATAGGAAAGCTAGTCATCTTTTATTTTGGGCAAACTTTGCACTTAAATGCTTTTCTGCTCATTTATTACAATCATTAGACAAGATATTAAATGTTAGGACGTTTGTAGTTATCAAACAGCTTTATTTTTTTATTATTCTTTGGCCAAAAGTTGCAGTTCCGCAACAAGTAGCTCACCGCCCCATGATGCTATGAGCGCCCATGGTGGCTGAAGCGGTCTCGAGGGGTCGCCATGCAAACTCCGATAGACGGGCTGCCAGCTTTCCCTCTAGGTAATAATAAGAAACTCTATGACGAAAGCCGTGTATTTATACTATAGTTCAAAAACCACATAGTATGTCAAGAGCTTCAATAAATGCCAAAGTGTGTGTGTGTGAAACAATTTTTGTATCAGCATTTTTTTTTGTTTTCAGCAGAGGAGAAAATGCGTAGCGAAATTTATTGAAGCAAAATACAATGAACACACCCCATTGCACAGCAAGACCAAAAACAATGAACAATGGTCCAAACTACACCTGCAACAGTCCTCTCTGCGAGACATGGTAATAAATAATTCTAATCACAAAGTCAGTTGAAAAAAAAAAGGAGAACATTCCGACGACATTACTGGAGCTTACGTAAAAGAACACTATAGCTTACAGGCATACAGAAGTCTGAAGCGTACAACTTCGACAAGAATCCAGAATTAACCGTACAGTCACAGAAAGCCATGCTGACACCAACATTTGCCGTAAAGACAATGAGGTCGCCTACAACGCAGACCTTTCACATCATAAAGCATATTTCACATGACAGCAACATGCGGCATGTTGAGCAGACTGAAGGTACATGCAGCCAACGCGGAAAATTTCAGCTGGCCAAACAAAACCACAAGTGATAAGAGTGGCTGCTTCTTAAGTACGATTTCTTTACAATTTTGCAAGAGAGATTTTCCTGGGTCCCCCTTGTGATCCAGGCCTTGTGACTCAGCCCCAGAGGTCTTCTGTGCGGCCAAACTTGAACACCAGGGCACTGTTGTGGGAAAGGGGGAATGAAGAGCCTCAGACGTATGCAGCAATGTCAAGCTTCGCCATTGGCCACAACTTGCAGTAACAGTTACTGGAAGCTGTCAGCAGAAGTTGTGTGTCCAAAATCTACCTAACTGTAATGGTTATCAGTGCTCATTAGAGAATCCAATGGCACCGGCTCCAGTAACACGGCCACAACCTACAAGAACAGCTATCAGCAGCTGTTACTGGAAGTTGCGCTAGAGTGACTAGAACAGCTGGTTCAAATACCAGAATGAAATGGGCAGTGACAGGACTCTCTAATGAGCACTGACAACATTACCACTATGTTTCGAGTAGTATGCAGTGACATTCCAAGCTGACCAAGGACCCATACCTACGAAAGTTTTAACTTAACTGTAAAACGAAACGTCATGGCCAGCGTGTGCTAGTGTTTACTATCAAATATGACGAAATTTGCCAACAACTTTTCCATTGCGATAAAAAATCATCATAGTCATCAGCCTGACTACGTCTCCTTCAGGACAAAGACCTCTCCCATATCTCTAAAGCTAACCCTGACCTGTGCCAGCCAGAAACTAATTTTCTGCCATCCCCTTCTCTTGGTATCCATTGCCTAGACTTCGCATCACACACACTGCCCAAGCCTCTTCTTGATTTACAATAGGGTGTCATTAACCGACGTTTGTTCCCTGACCCATTGTACCCTCTTGAAGTCTTTTAACATCACCCCTGTTATTTTCCTTTCCAGACCATGCTACGCTGCCCTGCCTCGCACGAGGAAGGTGCGGGATTCGATCCCCAGTGCGGCCCACCGCAGATGCAATGGGCACAAGCTTTCCCTGGCGTGGTGCTCTGCTTATTCAGGGTCATCGACCCCACCTTGAGCCACGACACTCTTTGGCCGCAGATGCCCCTGCCACACAAGAATTCGTCATAAAGCTGAACCCTCCACGTTACTGCTCCATAGGCAAGTACCAGTAGAATGCAGCTGTTATATACCCAGGGTTCGTAGCAGTTTTAGTGGAAAAAAGTAAAGGGTTTTCAAGGACTTTTAAGGCCCTGGCATAGTAATTTCAAGGACTTCAAGCGACGTGTTTAGTACTTTGGACAGAAAGAAATGCCTTCGACAACATGATCCCCGATGTTTATTTTAAAGAAAAAAAAGGAGATAAGCCATACATCACCTTGAAACAGACTAGAATTCACACACTGCACACTTCGGTTCCTTTGCACTTTTCCAGCCCTTGTTCGGTAGCACATTACAAGCAACGACTCTTGCTGCTAGTAATAAACTGCATTCAGTTACAGGCTGTTGAACAAATACATTAACAAAGCTCGTGAAGCTTCTCTGCTATTTCACGGTCGATGGCTTGAAAAGGCTGTTTGATTTCACAATATTGTTACGTGCTTAGCACACACGGGGGTTTATTTACAGAGGGGTTCGGTAGAAGCAGGATGGCGACGAAGCCTACAAGCGTCCTTCAACCCTTTTTCTTCCTTTTCCTCTACCGGTCTATCCTACTGTTGTTCTTCTGCCTCTTCCATCGACATTCTGTGAAAGCGCGCGACATTTCCCTCCTCGCAGACGAAACCCGTAGGACGAAACCGCTTGAGGCGGGCTACGTGCACCACCTGAGACTGGTGTGACTGTCGACCACTAGCATTTAGGCGCGATATAACGTAATTAAGGTCGCTTATACGCTCTAACAAAGCAAATGGTCCAGTGTAGTGTGACAACAGTTTCTGACACAGACCGCGCTTGCGTAGGGGTGTCCACAACCACACAATGTCACCAGGAGCATAAGAAACTTCTTGGTGTCGGACGTCGTAGCGGTTCTTAGAACGCTCTTGCGCAGATAAAATTCAAACGCGGGCAAGCTGGCAAGCTTCTTCAGCTCTGCAGAAAGTGGTCGCAAGAGAAGGTTCATCGTGGATGAAAAATGGTAGTATGGAGTCAAGGCTACAGCGAGGCGAGTGAGCATAGAGCAGGTTGAAGGGGCTGTAGACAGTTGTCTCATGTTGCGCTGTGTTGTATGCATGAGTAATGAACGGGAGGACACCATCCCAGTCCTTACGATCTGCAGCGACGTACATAGCAAGCATGGTGGTGAGCGTGTGATTAGTGCATTCTACCACACCGTTCGTTTGGGGATCATATGGTGAGGAGTGACGAAAACTGCAGCTGCTGAGGCGGAGAAGTTCTTCGACAACGTCCGCTGTGAATTGGCGTCCACGGTCACTAATGAGAACTGCAGGAGGGCCGTGCCGAAGAATGACGAATCGAAGTAAGAAGTTAGATACTTCAGACGCAGTAGCAGCTGGTATCGCGGCTGTCTCACAATAACGGGTTAAGTGGTCTACGCACACAAGAATCCATCGATTTCCTTTAGAGGACCCTGGGAAAGGTCCAAGGAGGTCAATGCCAACTTGCTCAAATGGGGCTGCTGGAGGTGTGATTGGCTGCAGTTTTCCTGGTGGACTTGAAGTCGGCAGCTTAAAGCGCTGGCATTGCACACAGCTGAATACATAGTGCAGGATGGTTGAACGCATGTTAAGCCAGTAAAATCGTTGTTTTGTGGGTGGAGTGTTTGGGCCACTCCCAAGTGCCCAGACGTGGCGTTGTCATGCATCATTTCAAGAACTGTGATGCGTAGGCTTTCTGGCACAACAAGAAGCATGCGTGTTCTCCCAGAAGCAAAATTCTTCTTATGAAGCAATCCCTCGCGAATGCAAAAAGTATTCTTAACAGAGTCTGGGGCGGCATCAAACAAAGAGGTTAATGTTTGATCTTTGCGTTGCTCAGTTCAGAAAACTTGGAAGATCGCGGAAGGCTTGTGAAAGTGAAGCCAAGAATTCATCAAAGTTGTCTGCGTCATCATCAGTCGTTTGAAGCAGCAAACGGGAAAGACAATCGGCATCTGAGTGTTTACGGACGCTTTTATGCACCACAGTGAAATTAAATTCTTGTAGGCGCAAAGCCCATCGAGCAAGCCGGCCACAGGGGTCACGAAGACTCACTAGCCAGCAAAGCGAGTGGTGTTCGGTCACGACGGTGAAAGCATTCCCGTACAGATAGGAGCGGAAGCGCTGTACAGCGAAAACAACGGCGAGACATTCTTGCTCAGTAACCGTGTAATTTCTTTCGCTCTTACTCAATGAACGGCTGGCATATGCTACCACGTGCTGATCGTGACCATGGCGTTGTATAAGTACAGCGCCGATACCGATACCACTTGCATCAGTGTGCACTTCAATTGGTGCAGATGGGCAGAAGTGGCGTAGGATGGGGCCCGAGGTCCAAAGAAATTTCAGATGTCGGAAAGCTGCATCACATTCGCTGGTCCAATTGAACGGTGCATCTTTATGCAGCAAACACGTGAGTGGGTAAGCGATGTCCGCAAACCTAGCTACAAAGCGTCGAAAGTACAAGCAGAGCCCTAAAAAACTCTGCAGCTCTTCTACAGATTGGGGCACCGTAAAACTTTTGAGAGCTTCAATTTGCTTGGGATCTGGTCGAACACCATCTTTATCAACTAAGTGACCAAGAACAATTTGTTTCACGGTTCCCAAAATGACATTTCTTGGAATTGAGGATAAGGCCAGCTCGTTCCATGCAATCAAGCACGATATACAGACGGCTGTTATGCTCACTAAATGTTTTGCCAAAAATTACAACGTCGTCCAAATAACAAACAAATTTGCCACTTAAGGCCACGCAGGATTGTATCCATGAACCGCTCGAATGTTGCAGGCGCATTACATAATCCGAAAGGCATAACGTTAAACTCGTAAAGTCCATCTGGTGTTATGAATGCCGTTTTTTCCTTATCTGCAGCGTGCATGGGGATTTGCCAGTAGCTGGATCTCAAATCAGTAGAAGAAAAGTATGAAGCGGAGTGCAGACAATCAGTTGCGTCATCTATATGTGACATTTTTTTTCAGCATAGCTGTCAGCAGATGTCATCAAGTTGGCAATTGTTCTTTCGAGTTTCCTCTTCTTCTGTCTAGTGCACTCAACTTCATCTTCAATACGGCTTCTCTTTGACTGCCTTGACTGCTGAGCTTCATGTTTTTTTTTTCTTCCTCCAGGAACGCTTGGTAACGGTGCCATGCGGATGAAACAGATTTCCGCAGCTCCTCTGTAATTGCAACTTTAAGGACTCCGCCAGCCTTCTTTACAGCGTCACACACAATTCTCTGGGATATGTGGGAAATTTCTTTCATGTTTTTGGTGGAGATTTGGCGATTAACGCTAAATCCCCTCTCAGCAGTAGCGTGCCCATGGCTTAAAATGAGCAGCACTTTGACTACTGCCCAGAGGTTTGAGCATGAAGCACGGAACTTCAAAAGACTGCCAGAAAATGTGTCCAACCTGTTGGAATGTCTCTCCAATAATCGAAGGCTGTGTTTTTCTTCCCACAGCAGCTCTGTGCATTCAGCAAGCACTGTATCGCGTTTATGCTCGCTCAACCTGTTTGCTGCAATGAGAGCACCCAAAACTTTGCTAAAGCCAGCAAGGCACTCGTCAGGGTTTGAGGACATGTGACGGGGATCTAGAGAAGAGAGGCCTCTAACAAGGGGGCATCTTAGGGGGCTCTTATCTGAGGTCATCTTTGTTGCACAAATTAGAAACTGTTTACATTCCATTTTAAAGGTAAACAGATCCTCCGCACTCAATTTGGCAGCCTTCAGTACTTGCTCTGCTGAGTGACCAGTATCCATTTTCTTCAAGGGGAGCATGATATTTTGTGTCCTCAGTATCAATCTTCAAGAGGCTCAACGATTCCATCAGATGCTGATAGCACAGAGCACTTTACAAACCTTGTCATTAGCTTCCTAACAACATTTTCAAGGTCCTCTGCTAAAAAGAACACCAGCGGCTGGTCAACTTGGTGTTCAGTCAAAAACGGCCTCAATATCATTGCAATTCCAAGAGCAAACTGAAGCCCTGCTGGTGTCAGCGGATCACGGCAGGCATCTGGAACACGTTGGAATGCCACACACTCAGGCAAACTAACTTGTGTCATTTTTGCATGCTGCACATACTTGGTCACATCTGGGCACAAAATAATAGCACGTTCAATAACAGGTACATTCTTAGCCCCATGATGCGACACAAAGCTGAGAGGGCACGCTGCAGGGCCAGTAACAGATGCAAAGTCTTCCCTCCGCGCAGGTGCGTCGTGGAACCGAGGCTTGAAAGGAGGTCATCCAGACTCCACTTACTGGCAGCAACACCAGCCCTGTAGGCATTACACAGTGTGTGAAGTCCCCAACTCCTGACATCGAAGTTGATGGTTGTCTAGCAGGTGAGACTGGAAATTTTCCATACACTTTGACTTTACATTAGGACCATCCACTGACAGGTGAACCATTTTTCCGGGTGGCAAACCCTCCAGGGCACCCAAAAGCCTTTCTTGGATGTCTTCACCTGTACAATGCCCCGTGGAAGCAGATGTGTAACACCTGGTAGACACATGCTCCGAAACAGCGTCCCAGTAACGGATGTGGATGTCCATCTGCTTTCGCTGCAGGTAGTCTTATAGCGACTCGTCGAAAAGGACACCATAACAGCTGCACTGTTCAATATGCCGCTGCAGACATGAGAGAAAAAAGGGCCGCAGGCCGTGACACAGGACGTACGCACATTTCTTTTCGCTGCAAGAGAAGGCTTTCGCAATATCGCTGCCCGGAAACATTTTTTGAGACAGTTCACCCGTGTGCGATGATGAACTGTACGAGTAGCGGCAAGTTGCCACTTTCGTAGTCCCTAATACCTTGTCATCGGTGACAAGCTCGTTTGTTCTGCAGGCATGGCGTAAGTCCGATGAAGTTGAGGGCAATGGTGCTCTCTGCTCGCTCACCGGTGACGGCCACCGCATAGCTCCGAATAGAACTATTTTGCGCGGCTGTTTTTGCATTTGCCGTCTGTTTTGCACTTTTCATGTGACTTTTGACTGCAGACTCTCCCATGGATGAAACGTCCAAGGCTTTACCGCATACCGTACACCTCGTGCGATGCTTGTCCGAAGGGTCCAAAGCAATCCACTACTGATACGCACCATGTTGCAGCCACGACCGCTGAAAACTGCACTTCCCTGGCATAGTGAAAATTCAGCTTTCCTCACAACACATGGAACACGCTACATACTCTGACCACTACACAGAGAGGCTTAGCGTACTGAGCAAGCATAGAGAGCGAGCGGCCGCAAATACTGACACTAATCGGATTGGACTGGCTTTCGGCTTTGAAGTGTGGCCAGATGCTCAGCCGAAGCTGCTAAACATAGCCAAGCGTAAAATTCAAGGACTTTCAAGTACCTCCGCATTTTTCAAGGGTTTTCAAGGCCTTGAATATGGGGTTTTAGAAATGAAGGGAAGGGTTTCAAGGACCGCTACGAACGCTATATACTTTTTCTTTGAAGGATATTGGTAGACTGCTATTAGTGACCTGAGAGAACCTGTCAAATGTGTTCGACCCAATTCTTATTCTAGCTATTTCACTCTTGTGATCCAGGTCTGTGGGCACTACCTGCCCTACCTAGATGTAATCCCTTACCACTTTTGACCAGTCCCAATCAATTGCGAACTGCTGTTTCCTTTCTAGACTGTTCAACATTACTTTGGTTTTCTGCATGTTAATTTTAAGACCTACCATTCTGCTCTGCCTGCCTAACTCATTCATCATGCTGTGCAGTTCATGTCCTGAGTGACTTAGCAAGGCAATGTCCTCAGCGAATCGCAAATTACTTAGGTATTCTTCATTAACTCTTATTCCAAATGCAGACCTCAGAAGTCAGAACACCTCCTGTAAACAGGTGGTGAATAGCATTGGCAAGATTGTGTCTTCCTCTCCGACACTCTTCCTACTAGGACTAGGAGGGTGAGCTTTTATAGCAGCATACGGCTGCTATGCAAGAATACTGGGAGATACCTTCAGTGAAACCCTGCTGTAATGGCAAATAGGTAAAAAATCGTAAAATAGTTCGATATAGCTGAAATTTGTAATCTAAAATTTTAATGAAAACACAAGCTGGAGAAACCATATTTGCTCAGTGAAAGAACAGGAACTGGAAGAGTCATTTCCTGTAGTTTCAGCACCACTTTGAAAACAGCAAAAGAAAAAAAAAAAAACAGCGGAGCAAACGTCAGTTAGGTTGGTTTGCCTGCACAGCTCCCCAGTAGCAAGGACAGGTCAAATGCCAGCAAGGGTGACTTCCTTGCATTACAGTGGTGTCGCGCAAAAAATCGAACACCACCACCTTCGCTCTGTGACAGTTAGTGGTGTGCGAATACTCGAATACGCATCGAATAGCAAATTTTCAAATTATTTGATTCGCGAATCAAATATCTAGTATTCGGGGTGACCGTGCCGGTGCGAGACCTGCCGTTCCTCCTCCTCCCAATTCTCCAGTGCAGTCGTTGGTTTTCTGATCGTGCGACGCAGATTTTTAAATCTACAGCCGCCACACAGCAGGCGGAAATAAAATTCTCAATAGCAAAAGCCTTATAACACTCGTGATGCAACCAATCATGAACAGCCGAAAAAAAAAAAATCCGCTAATTCAACATCGCTAGCGGCACAGGTCACGAGCGACAGCAACCACAGCACAACACAAGCCACGGTAGGTGTGCACATTTAAAGACTTGATCTCTCCTGCCGTCGACACACGTGAAACTAATTTTCCTGTGAAATTTTGTGGTGAACGCAGGGCTGCGAGGTCACTTTTAGTGACTACGAAAAGAGCAGCGTCTACTTTCATCATTTAGGTCACGGGCCATCCTATTCCAATAAAGATTCATTCATTCATAAGGCAGGAAACTGTGTTGAAAAGTTTAGTATTGAGAAGAGACAGAAGTATGCCGCAACTAAAAACAACAGCACTGAACTGAATAAAACGGGTGATGGTGAAGATGAATGCACGCAGCACCACCTTTCGAGTGCAAGAAGAAGTTTCCCACTCCTGGTTGTACGCACACCCACGCCGCCACGCTGTCAGCGCTTCACTGTTCCGTGTCTCCGCACTGTTTCGTTCAGCTCTGCAGACCACAGGTGCGAAAGGATTGTATCGGTTTGTGTGCAGTGCGTCTCAGCAACATGGCTGATCGCACGAAAAGTACGATCTGGAAACATTTCGTCAAGGACAATCCGCAGGAAGCGCCATGCAAGATGTGCAACGCCAAACTTCGGATGCAGGCGAACCACCTAAGAACAAACAGTACGCTTTGCACAGAGAGTTTTTGGTGGAAAGCGGGAAACGAACTAGTTTTGGAAGCGCATCGCAGCCTTCTATCAAATGTAAGTTTGACACGACCAAGGAGTTGTTGCAGCACCGAAGACAAGAAATCACGACGCGAACTGCGCAGTTGCTGGCACTCGACCTGCAGCCATACGACGTTGTTGAAAGCCGAGGGTTCAAGGAGTTAATGCATGACGTGGAGCCACTGTACACAATCCCCTCTCCGACAACTTTTTCAAGAACAATCGTCCCCGACCTGTACAGGGACACTGTAAGAGCTGTCAAGTGCCGAATTCATGCCGACGTGCAAGAAGGCGTAAAGTCTTTGCCGTTCACCAGTGACATGTGGACGTCGAGGTCAAATCAGAGCTACATTAGTCTCACGTGCCATTACTTGACCTCGAACTTCAAAATTTGGGCATTCACGTTGGGCAACCAGCCCGTGATTGACAGTCACACTGCATGCAACATCTTAGCACACCTGGAAACAATGACGAGTGAATGGGATCTGCCACTGCAAGAGGTACCTGGTTTTGTTGTGACGGACAATGCACAAAATTTCCGCGCAGCGCTTCGGGAGAGAGAGAGAAAAGGACGGAAAGGCAGGGAGGTTAACCAGGCGATGCCCAGTTGGCTACCCCACACTTGGGGAGGGGAACAAAGGGGAAAAAAGGAAAAAGAGCGGCAAGGAAACGAGTTTTCTAAGTGTCCAGCAACCACTATGTCACGGGTACAGAGGGTGTGCACTGCAAACTTCAAGATTATAGACGGGAATACAACCCCGAGTCCTTTAAGAATCTCGGGGGCGCTTTGGGACTTTCAGTGTACCCCAATGCAGTGTTTGGGCCATACACTGCAACTGGCCATCAAGGATGCCAACGAAGAAACTGCAGGAGTGCCCGCCATTCTTAAGAAATGCCATGCAATAGTGGGCCATTACAAGCACAGTGGCCAAGCTGCAGCAAGACTAAAGGACTGCCAGCAGCGGATGGAGCACTACTCCGGGAGCTCGTCCAGAATGTAGACACCAGGTGGAATAGAGAGCATGACATGCTGCCATGTCTCCTTCAGCTTAAAGAGGCAGTTTGCCTTGAACTCGCCACCTCTGAGACAGTGGTGGCCAACCTGACACCACAGGGATGGAAAACAGTGGCTGGACTGGAAGTGCGCAACCTTGCCTTCGGTGATACCATTCCTTTAGGAACGCACATGGTGATGAAGTGCTGCAGCGCATGACGACACGTCACCGTTCGCAAAAAATTTACAAGGAAGAGCAAACGCAAGATTTCCTCGCCACAATGAGCAAAAAGAGTACATCACGGCAACGGCATGTGACCCACGATTCAAAAACACCTTCTGTACTGAAGCTTTACAACAGACAAGGCTTCTGGAACTTGCAAGGAGTGAGCTGCAGAGCTCGTCAACCCCACCACCCAGTGACTGTGCTGAGCCCTCCACATCCACAGCACAAAAGCAGCGCAGTGCAAGCATATGGGACAATGTCGACAAACCTGCAATGTCATCTGGGAAGAGACACAACCGTGAACAAGGTACCATCGATGAATTTCAGCGGCACCTTGGAGAGCCAGTTTGCAGCAGGGATAAACTGTAGAAGTACGGAGAGTTGAGCTATTTGGTGCATGGCAGGATTGAACAGCGCAGAACAGAACGAGGACACAGAGCAGAAGCGACAAGACTGTCGCTTCTGCTCTGTGTCCTCGTCCTGCTCTGCGCTGTTCAATTCTGCAGCAGGGATGAAAACCCTTTTGCATCCTGGAGGAAGACAGGCAAGCAGAACTTTCCCGGTCTGTACACATTGGCCATGAAATACCTCGCTATATCAGCAACGCAAGTTCTATTTTCTACAGCTGGCAACACTGTCACGTCCAAGCGAGAAAAGCTGTTGCCAGATCACGTGCAGCAGCTGCTTTTTTTTTGCATGAGAACTTAAAAATTATAAGCATTTCAGCACATGCTTGAGTAAATTTGTTAGTATTTGGTATCCAATTAGATATTCGGGTTTTTTTTATTGATTCGATTTGATATTCGATTCAAGAGGTACTATTCGGTATTCGCACACCCCTAGTCACAGTCTACGTGACTAGAGAATGCCTGCTGGAAAGCCACAACAGACTACGTCACTGGTTCCCGGGGACTATGACGGGTGCCAGAGGCGCAAGCGGGCGCCAACCACTTGGCCACTAACTGTTCTCGCTGTGGTGCTATTGGCAAATGCAAGATAAAGTGTCAACCGCGGCGCGAACGCCTGCATCACTGCCAGTCACCTTTCCAACCTGGGCGCTGCCATATTGTTTCCGGCGGCGGAACCGGTTTCTAGCAGTCCAGAGAGGAGGCATTTCGCCAGTTCCACCGTGCTAATATGGCAGCACCCAGGGAGCCCTTTTTGGAAAGGTCTATAGTACCTGTTCTATGGCAAACCACACTCAATTATTAATAAAGTAAGAAATGCATGTGTTTGATAAAAATGCTTAGGAACAGTTCGAAATAGCCCATAACTTGTAATATTCGTGTCTGTTATAAAGAGGTTTGGCTGCATCTGTAACGGCGCGCTCTTTATGCGAGGTTAGAAAAACTCGCAGAATGGTTACGAGCGCGCAATGCAAATGTTTAAAGGGATACTGAAGCAAAATCTGAAAATTGAACAAAAACGCTGAAAATAGATTCTCGGAATGTGATTACACCGAAATCTAGTTGTCACTGCGTATATTTTTCAGCGGATGGTTTTATTTTTGATGTTTCATGAGCGCGCGCCAAGCCCTCCCGGTCAGCGCGAGGTGAAGAGCGTGACGTCATGACACCCTCCCGCGGCGACAAATATGGCGGCGCCCTTCGATGCACATGAAACCTCGCTTCGGACTGGTTACGTCGTTGTTACTGGCTTCTTCAGCGCGTTCACTGGCCATAAATGGGCCACCGGTCTTTCGCTTCGTCTCCTGTCGCCCATAAGAAAACTTACGAGTAATAAATTTGCTTTATTTTTTATTTAGAGTGACGATTCTGCCCCCTTTAGGCTAAGAGGGGTGTCGGTTTGTTGACAACAATGCTTCCCCTCCTAACCACCACATGGCGCCACTAGTCTGAACATCGTTGCGCTTCTGTTTTAAAAGTGGGAATGTTAAACATGGCATAAGGTCCGGAGAAAGTAGCTGCATTTAGCGGACGTAAGTGTGCATACGGTTATGGTATGTAGAGAGCATCGATTAACATTTTGACATATCTGTGTACGCCGTGAGCAGACGACAGACATGGGAAAAGCCGCGAGTAGCGATGGCAATTGTGCTTCTGCGGGAACGGTGGGCGCGCGGGTGTGATGACGTCGTGATGATGTCAAGTCGCAGCTTCCACAGGCGGCCACCAGGTGCAACGATACGGCAATAAATAGCGAAAAAAAGCATGTTATCCGCCTTTTTCTCTAAAATGCTTGTCATATTTATCAATTTTAGCAGTCAAGCTCTTGTTTACATGCAAAAGAGCAGCTCCAAAAGTTTGTTGGTTCAGTATCCCTTTAAGGCTCAGCTGTGGTGAGAGGTGCCGCCGGGTACCCACCGGTGATACAATGGGTTCAAGCTTCCCCTGGCCCAGTGCTCGGCTCAATCACGGTGAAGTGCTTGGGGAATGAGCCTTTGACCCCACCTTGAGCAAACAAAAAATGCCTTGTGGCAGATGCCCTTGCGCCATAAACATTCCTCATCATCATCATCATCATCAGGTTAGGCATTTTTTCTCCTCATCTCGAGCCGATCAAATCGCTTGGGGGTCTGAAGGTCCTGCTTGCTTTACAGTACTCGTATAGCGTTGTGGTTTAAACTGCTGGGCTCTGTTTGGCCACTGTCAAGAGCACACAATGTCCTGGCGCTCTGTCCAGTTTGCCAAAGCGCCACCCCTATGGCAGAAGGTCCTGTAACAAGAGAAACCCCTCCTGATTTTATCGGGAGCAGCATCTAGGCAGGCTGCCGAGGCCTGGGTTGTGGGCGGCGCGAACACTGAGGAACGCGCTACGAAAAGCTAAGGGTAAAAAAAAGAAACAAACTAGATTCTCAACGACAAAAGTGGGCAGTGGGCTATGAGCAGAGACAGTACATATGCACCTCCACCACACTTCCCAAACACTCGCAGGTGACAGAGCTCTGCCGATACAGCAAAACACCACGAGAGCATAAGTTGCTGCCCGCTTTATGCTTACCCAAGGAAGATGAACGAGTTTTGCAGGAAAATAGCGATGCCTGGCCACTGGATCTCCCTCCCTGCATTGAAGCACATTCCTCCGTTGACAGAGATGTTCTCACAAGTGACCTTTTGCGTGCAGAGGCCAGGCTACACTGCCACACTCACATCTACACACTGACTGTCCCTTTTGGTGAAAAATTTTTCCTGGCAATGGATGATCATAAACATAGCTGGAAAGAGCCAGAGAAGCAGCATTTCGTAAAAAACAGCTGGTGAACTCCATTTTCGGCAAAGGCAGAAAGGGCAGTCTCACCTTGCTTGACACGCTACGAAATTCTAAGGCATGCGGTCTGATCAGAAAATCAAGGGACCTACAGCCTTCAAAATCCCTGCCCTGACACCTTGAAGGCAAATCCAACTTCTTCACAAAGGTCTTCAGCGAGAAAAAAACTTGCCAGTGCTGGGTTAGTACACTGCACACACTCTTTTGCATGGCTCAGGCAGAGAAGTAGCTGGCACCAGCATTTCTGCAATGCAGTACGTGACACGGCATAAACAGGAGGATGAAAAAGTTTTCTTCTGTGACATGCCCCATATCTGTTGACATATTTGTTATACCACTCCCCTCTTTGTTGCCTTTGGCTCTGAAGGTGCAATAAACAAACAAATTAAAAATTACAAGCACCATAAGCAAAGCAGAGCAAGAGCAGAACCCCACACCACCCTTTCTCTAAAAGCAGCACACAATTTCGCCTGCCCGCTCATGTGAAACAGTCGTCAAGAGCGCAGCGCTAATGCCCCCTCTGCCAGGTGGCCCATCCTTGCTCCCGTGATGCAACGCCCCGACAGTCTGGGCCCGTACTTACTGACTGGCACAACATGGGCCAGCTTTGGGTCGTCCAAAAACCTCTCATCTCTCAGACGACCTGCACACAGGGGCCGCAGCAGAAGCACAACAGTCAGCACACGACTGCTACGCGGTAGGCACGGCATTACACTGCAGTCGAACCTGCGTATATCCAACTTGCGATACAACAGGTGATTCGATATAAGAGCAAATTTAACGTTACAAATGCTCACTGAGACGGGAAAAAATGTATTTCTATGACAGTAACTTACTGCGCACAGGTTACGAAGCGAAACAGTCGCGAATTTTCAATGTTTCTTCATACTGCCTCGAAGCGAACACATTGTTCAATGCTATGGATGGACTCTGCACAGCTGAGACCACAGCCTTCTATTGGCGCGCAATAGTGACAAACCATGCTGAGCACACGGAGCATGTCCAAGTACAGGTCGTGGTGGGTTCTCCCAAGTCCTCGTCCCAATTCACATGAGTGGTTTCCTAGTTATCCGCAACATTGGCAATCTTGTCTTAATCCACAAGCTCTCCCATGTTTTCAACATTGTCGTCGGCGAAGACAAAGTTAGCAGCGTGTGCCCAATCACAAATTGCACCAGGAAATACGGACAACTGGTCCCACAAATCATCAAGAACCGCGGAGGCTTCGTCGAGCTCACTGGACAAAGACGCTGCTTCATCTTCTCCGGGAAAGCAGAGACCAGAATGCTGAAAGCAGTTGTGTATAGTTTCGTTTTTGACATAACTGCCCTCAGCATCGACACGATGCCTACTAAGAGGTCGATATTTAGATCCCTTCCAGTCCTGAGGTTCGGCACGAGTTGTTCAATCAGACGTTTCCTAAAACCGACCTTCACCACGCGGATTATACCCTGGTCCAATGGTTGGAACATCAACGTAGCGTTTGGTGGCAGGTAGCCAAGTGCCATGTTGCTGAGCAAAGCCAAAAGTTGGGCAAGTTGGACAACGTTCATGATGAAACAATAGCGCACAGGGAACACGAGGGACGGAAAGGAAACGACGCACACAAGCGCTAGCACTGCTGAGACTAGCACCGCAGCGGCGGGCACAGCCACTGCCTTCGATGAGGCAGACGTTGCGATCTTGGCCCATCAGGGTGTCAATCCAACACTGCAGCCACTTTGCAAATAGTTCACAAGTCATCCGCGCTCTTTGAAGGGACTTGTAGGTCATCGGAATCGGAAGCATGTTCTGCTAGTGTTAAGGTAGAAGCCTACGGGGCCAGTAGCTAATTCCCCCCTACCGTGTCCGCCTGAAGTCGGGAGGGGTTGACAATGATGACAGCGCGTCGCGCGCTTCGGACGCTGTCGTGGACCGCGGGAAACGGGGACCAATGGGCTGACGACCGTTTCCCATTGAGAAGAGATTAGCTCTCAAGGGGTGGGTGACAGTAAGGTCGGCGCCTGCTGAAACCACCCGACTGTCGCGCTAAGCGGTGGAGCTCGGCTTTGCTGGCGCCTCGAAAAGTGCGAAAGTTCCAGGAAAAGTGCGCGGTGCACCGAGTCGGGCTCTGGCGAGCACTGGGCCCCACCCACTTGTATGTACAGTGTCATTGTAGCAGTACTGGTTGAAATTGGGCGAGAGCAGATTTAATAAAGCTCCGCCCAATTATCGAAGGTATTAAAACCCGCTGCAAACAAAGAGCGGGGGAAGCGCGCCGAGTCTCAGTCTCGGCCGCTTTTCTACAGCCCTTCTTTTAAAAAGCCTTTTTTTGAAACCGCCGTTTCCTCTAAGTTCTTGTATTTGGTCCCGTCTTCAATAAACAAGTTTTGCCTCTCAAGAAGTTTGGAGTTGCTGCCCCAACCGGCAACGTGTCGCCGGACGAGCGGACAAAGACGCGAAGCACTTCGTGCCATTGTCATTCGTCGCATCGCCGAGCATCCGACACGACCAAACCGGCCATTCCCACGACGATCCGGAGGAGAAACTTAACTGGTGCCATGACCAGGAGGACCAGAGTTTCAACTTAACTGGTGCCGTGACCAGGAGGACCAGAGTTCCAACTTAACTGGTGCCGTGACCAGGAGGACCAGAGTTTCAACTTAACTGATGCCGTGACCAGGAGGACCAGCGTTTCAACTTGACTGGTGCCGTGACCAGGAGGACCAGAGTTTCAACTTCACTGGTGCCGTGACCAGGAGGACCAGAGTTTCAACTTAACTGGTGCCGTGACCAGGAGGACCAGAGTTTCAACTTAACTGGTGCCGTGACCAGGAGGACCAGAGTTCCAACTTAACTGGTGCCGTGACCAGGAGGACCAGAGTTTCAACTTAACTGATGCCGTGACCAGGAGGACCAGCGTTTCAACTTGACTGGTGCCGTGACCAGGAGGACCAGCGTTTCAACTTGACTGGTGCCGTGACCAGGAGGACCAGAGTTTCAACTTCACTGGTGCCGTGACCAGGAGGACCAGAGTTTCAACTTAACTGGTGCCGTGACCAGGAGGACCAGAGTTTCAACTTAACTGGTGCCGTGACCAGGAGGACCAGAGTTCCAACTTAACTGGTGCCGTGACCAGGAGGACCAGAGTTTCAACTTAACTGATGCCGTGACCAGGAGGACCAGCGTTTCAACTTGACTGGTGCCGTGACCAGGAGGACCAGTGTTTCAACTTAACTGGTGCCGTGACCAGGAGGACCAGAGTTTCAACTTCACTGGTGCCGTGACCAGGAGGACCAGAGTTTCAACTTAACTGGTGCCGTGACCAGGAGGACCAGAGTTTCAACTTAACTGGTGCCGTGACCAGGAGGACCAGAGTTTCAACTTCACTGGTGCCGTGACCAGGAGGACCAGTTTCAACTTCACTGGTGCCGTGACCAGGAGGACCAGAGTTTCAACTTCACTGGTGCCGTGACCAGGAGGACCAGAGTTTCAACTTCACTGGTGCCGTGACCAGGATCAGTGTTTCAAGTTTAACTGCTAGCATCGCAGAGATGTGCTTTTCCCGCTGCGTCTCTTCTCCACTTTAGCCCGAACATCAGCCTTGTTCTTCAAAATGGTGCTCAGCGTGCTCCTAACAATCTTGTAAGCTGAGGCTACTTGGGATTTCTTCTCACCATTTTCAACTCGCTTAATAATGTTCAGTTTCATGGAAAAGGGGAGGTTCTGCCATTTTACAGCTGCCACAGAGTCAACGAAAACCATCCGAAATGATGGCAGCATGGTGTGAACTGCTTGACAGCATGGGTGCCACTGGTGCTGAAAATGCATCTTCTGGTTGGCTGGGAGCGCCCACTGACTGTGTCATGGAAAATCAGTGCCATCATTGGTACGCACGCACCCCAGGCAGAAAAGCTACCCTTCAAAGATGTATCGAGGGAGGAAAGCCAGCTTCTCGAGTTATCTAAGAGATGTGGTGGCAAATTTTTGTGAGATTCTTCCTATACACTGACACTGTAGCTTTATGGTGCTCTATTCAGCACCAAGGTTAATTCGATCTAACCGAGATCGGTATAATTGGGTTCGACTGCACACACACAAACAACTCGGTGCTCCCCAGACATGGTGTTATGGACACATGCAGGTACAATGTTACGAGTTATACACGCAACTGCGCCCTGCCAAGGCACTGAAACAGGCTTTAAGGCAAGTCACCCAGCGCATGTGGCGAGATGATGCTTCTCCCTTCCTTCTGTCAAGCCCTGCCTACATGCCATTCTAAATTCAACTGACTGTACTGCACGCACAGGCGAATGCATTCATGCCTCTCCCACAATCAACGCTGCCAGTTGTGGCAACCAAAATATCCCCGCAAACTTCCCGGCCCCCTCCACCCACCTGCTGTCTCTCAACCAGGACTCGTTCCCTGACCCATCCTGTCCCCAGAAGCCACTTCTAGGCTGGGATCCCCACAACAAAAGGAGGAGGGGACTGACCTTGTGTGACGTAGTCGCCAAAGAGGATCCAGCAGGAGGCGATGAGAGACCCAAAGCCAAGGGCGAACCCCAGGAAGAGCCACACCCGTGCACCTGCACAGGGGAGGCCAGCGTGACGCTGTGCGCTACACAAAGCTAGGCCCTGTGAAGAAGAGGACACCCACTGAAATACAGGTATTGTCACCACCCACCGCTCCTTTTGTAAGCAAAATGCCATGCAATGCGCACACATCCCTGAGGTCATTCACCCAGTGGTCACAGAGTAATTCTCAGTGTCCCAAGATTGAATCCAGTGACAGGAAGAAAAGATGTTGAGTTTCTGAAACCACTTTTCTGGGCCATACATCCGTCTTTTACTGCCAAACTCACCCCAGCTTAACTCGGAAGAGAAAAACACGGCTAGTAACCTGACAATGAGAGATGCTCCGGCTGCACACTGTGCTTCAAATCATCATCATTTATTTACCCTTAAGGGCCCCAGAGGGCATTATATAAAGGGGGGGGGGGGGGGGGATCACAAGTCACATAAAAAAAATTTAGACACATGTAGATACGGCTGTCAACACTTCAAAAGAAAAACAAGCGAGTAAGTAGGTAAACAAAAGAAAAAGAAAAGAAAGAAAAAGTGCCTTCAACCGGAATTATTAGGGGTATAAATCAATCAACATCTGTTTAAATTTTGGGGAATTAACTTAATTCACAACACTCTATGGAAGGTCATTCCGCTCCGCTATGGCAGCTGGCAAAAACGAGGAATTGAACGCATTGGTTGAACCATGGATGCATTGAACACTACGGCAATTAAACAAACGTTGCGATGATCTTAAAGGGGGCAGAATTAGGCTCTCACGCAGTTGGGGAAAATTATAAAAAAGTTTAAGAAATAGACAAAGTCTTGCTATCTTACAACAGGATGCCAAGGAAGGTAAACCAAGAGGATTTGATATTAGTAACACTCATCCAAGAAAGGAGTGCTTGTGGATTCCTGGAAGCCTGACTGAAACAGACTTCCAGGAATTCAAAAGCACTCCTTTTCAAGCTCAAGTGCAAGCAGTGGTCCTTCAATACTGGTGGAAGATTTTCACGCCAGCCAAAGAATCAGGTCAACCTTAGACGTTAATCAACCAAATGACCAGGCAAGCTTTCGTAAAGGACACACGACAATAGACCATATTCACACTATCAATCAGGTAATAGAGAAATGCACAGAACATAAACAACCCCTATATGCAGCCTTCATTGATCACGAGAAAGCATTTGACTCAGTGGAAGCCTCAGCCGTCATGCAGGCACTGCGGCATCATGGTGTAGAAGAGTGTGATGTGAAAATACTGGAAGATATCATTTAACGATTGCACAGCTACCACAGTTTTCTATGAAGTTGGGAATAAAATTTCCCATAATGAAGGGTGTCAGGCAGGGAGACACGATCTCGCCAATGCAATTCACTGCCTGTTTACTAGAGCCTTGGACTGGGAACAGTTGGGGATAAGAGTTAATGGAGAATACCTAAGTAATTTGCGATTTGCTGATGACACTGCCTTGCTAAGTCACTCAGGACATGAAGTGCAAAGCACGTTCAATGAGTTATAAAGGCAGAGTAGAACGGTGGGGCTAAAAATTAATATGCAGATGACCAAAGTAATGTTCAATAGCCTAGCATGGGAAGAGCAGTTCACAATTGGTAGCCAGGTGCTGGAAGAAGTAAGGGAATATGTCTACTTGGGAGAGGTAGTGGCTGCTGATCCAGATCGTGGGAGGGAAATAACTAGAAGAATAAGAATGGGACAGAGCGCATAAGGCAGGTTCTCTCAGATCATGAATGGCAGTTTACCAATATTCCCCAAGAGAAAAGTACATAACACCTGTCTCTTACCGGTACTCAAGTGTGGAGGCTAAGGAAAGGGTTCAGCTTAAGTTGAGGACAACACAGCGAGCTATGGAAAGAAAAATGATGGGTGTAACGTTGAGAGATCGGAAGAGGGCGAAGTGGGCGAGGGAACAAAGAAGAGTTAACGATATTATAATCAAAATCAAGAAGAAGGAATGGGCTTGGGCAGGGCATGTAACGCGAAGGCAAGATAACCGCTGGCCCTTAAGGGTAACGGAGTGGATTCCAAGAGAAGGCAAGTGTAGCAGGGGGCGGCAGAAAGTTAGGTGGGCGGATGAAGTTAATAAGTATGCGGGGATACAGTGGCAGCAGCTGGCAAAGGACAGGGTTAATTGGAGAGACATGGGAGAGGCCTTTAACCTGCAGTGGTAAGAGAGTAATTACTCATTGGCATCCACCCAAGTGCAGCCATACGGCTACAAAGGAAAGCTAAACAGCTTCCTCAGAAACTTCACAGTTGAAGAAAAATTTGTCCTGGTCCGGGTTTCAGACCCGGGACCACCGCTTCACCGGAGCAGTCGCTCTACCAACTGGGCTAACCAGGACGGCAAGCTTATGGTAGGGCGAGAGCGAATTGATCAATAACTCAAAGTGGGAACAGTGTTGGTAAAATGTTTAGGGGAATCCCCCAAGGTGGAGTAAATTTGTAATAAGGGAGTGATTACTCATTGACATCCACCCAAGTGCAGCCATACGGCTACAAAGGAAAGCTAAACAGCTTCCTCAGAAACTTCACAGTTGAAGAAAAATTTGTCCTGGTCCGGGTTTCAGACCCGGGACCACCGCTTCACCGGAGCAGTCGCTCTACCAACTGGGCTAACCAGGACGGCAAGCTTATGGTAGGGCAAGAGCGAATTGATCAATAACTCAAAGTGGGAACAGTGTTGGTAAAATGTTTAGGGGAATCCCCCAAGGTGGAGTAAATTTGTAATAAGGGAGTGATTACTCATTGACATCCACCCAAGTGCAGCCATACGGCTACAAAGGAAAGCTAAACAGCTTCCTCAGAAACTTCATAGTTGAAGAAAAATTTGTCCTGGTCCGGGTTTCAGACCCGGGACCACCGCTTCACCGGAGCAGTCGCTCTACCAACTGGGCTAACCAGGACGGCAAGCTTATGGTAGGGCGAGAGCGAATTGATCAATAACTCAAAGTGGGAACAGTGTTGGTAAAATGTTTAGGGGAATCCCCCAAGGTGGAGTAAATTTGTAATAAGGGAGTGATTACTCATTGACATCCACCCAAGTGCAGCCATACGGCTACAAAGGAAAGCTAAACAGCTTCCTCAGAAACTTCATAGTTGAAGAAAAATTTGTCCTGGTCCGGGTTTCAGACCCGGGACCACCGCTTCACCGGAGCAGTCGCTCTACCAACTGGGCTAACCAGGACGGCAAGCTTATGGTAGGGCGAGAGCGAATTGATCAATAACTCAAAGTGGGAACAGTGTTGGTAAAATGTTTAGGGGAATCCCCCAAGGTGGAGTAAATTTGTAATAAGGGAGTGATTACTCATTGACATCCACCCAAGTGCAGCCATACGGCTACAAAGGAAAGCTAAACAGCTTCCTCAGAAACTTCACAGTTGAAGAAAAATTTGTCCTGGTCCGGGTTTCAGACCCGGGACCACCGCTTCACCGGAGCAGTCGCTCTACCAACTGGGCTAACCAGGACGGCAAGCTTATGGTAGGGCGAGAGCGAATTGATCAATAACTCAAAGTGGGAAAAGTGTTGGTAAAATGTTTAGGGGAATCCCCCAAGGTGGAGTAAATTTGTAATAAGGGAGTGATTACTCATTGAAATCCACCCAAGTGCAGCCATACGGCTACAAAGGAAAGCTAAACAGCTTCCTCAGAAACTTCATAGTTGAAGAAAAATTTGTCCTGGTCCGGGTTTCAGACCCGGGACCACCGCTTCACCGGAGCAGTCGCTCTACCAACTGGGCTAACCAGGACGGCAAGCTTATGGTAGGGCGAGAGCGAATTGATCAATAACTCTAAGTGGGAACAGTGTTGGTAAAATGTTTAGGGGAATCCCCCAAGGTGGAGTAAATTTGTAATAAGGGAGTGATTACTCATTGACATCCACCCAAGTGCAGCCATACGGCTACAAAGGAAAGCTAAACAGCTTCCTCAGAAACTTCACAGTTGAAGAAAAATTTGTCCTGGTCCGGGTTTCAGACCCGGGACCACCGCTTCACCGGAGCAGTCGCTCTACCAACTGGGCTAACCAGGACGGCAAGCTTATGGTAGGGCGAGAGCGAATTGATCAATAACTCTAAGTGGGAACAGTGTTGGTAAAATGTTTATGGGAATCCCCCAAGGTGGAGTAAATTTGTAATAAGGGAGTGATTACTCATTGGCATCCACCCAAGTGCAGCCATACGGCTACAAAGGAAAGCTATACAGCTGTCTCAGAAACTTCACAGTTAGTTAAAAAAAATTTGTCCTAAACGTTTGACCAACACTGTTTCCACTTCGAGTTAAAGATCAATTTGCTCTCGCCCTACCAAAAGCTTGCCGTCTTGGTTAGCTCAGTTGGTAGAGCGACTGCTGCGGTGAAGCGGTGGTCCCAGGTTCGAACCCTGGACCGGGACCAATTTTTCTTTAACTGCGATGTTTCTGAGAAAGCTGTATAGCTTTCCTTTGTAGCCAGATGGCTGTATTCGGGTGGATGTCAATGAGTATTTACTCCCTACTCCACAAATCTACTGCACCTTAGGGGGATTCCCCTAAACATTTGACGTGCCCTGCAGTGGGCATAGACAGGCTGATGATGCTGATGATTGCTTAGGATAGCCAGAAACATGCTCTGCAATTAGAGTCATTAAAAGTGAACTTGATAAGCAGTGGCAGGGTAAGAGACAGCAATTGCACTGCCTACATCCAGTACCATTCTTTGGTAGAACTGCCTCTTCCTGGCCAGAAGCCCAGCGCCGGTTGTTCTCTGCCAAGTCTACGTGACGTGTGTTGATAGCTGACACGTCGCCTGCCTGCCCAACCACCACTCCAGTGGCAACAAAGTGCTAGCACAAAGCCAGAAGAATACGGTTACAGCCAGTGCTTCAACCCCTGAGCGGACTTGGACGAGCGAGGCTTGTGTGTTTGCAGCCGCTATGTGCTCGGTATAAGATGGGTTGGGCTTGTCCAAAGCATTTTCTTGCTCCGCCGAAAGACAGGCACTAACAAGATTAATCCAGTACGAAGAAAAGAGCACATAAGAAAACAACACGTGTCCTTGTTCTTTCGCGCTGGATTAATCTCCTGATTGCAATGAACTAAGTAGGCGAAGAGACCAAAGCTCTGATTTGCAGGTACTAAATGACAATTTGGGTACCATTTTGGAAAACATATGTGTCCTTTAGGGGGGGTTAAAAGTGAGTGATATGGTTTTTTGGCCGGACAGCGGAAATGCAGGCAGCCATGGGAGGAAGAGGACGTGTGCAGCTCGTCTGGCCAGTCGCACTGATTCCTTCCTCGTGAAGAGTCTCGAGCCTGTCTCACAGCGGTGGTAAACACAAGCAGATTCACGCACTCCGACAAACAACCACTGGAGCAACACAGCCCATCTTTCATGTGACTCGAGAAACCAAAGATTGTCCAGCACAAAGGAAAAAAAAAATATTTCAACCATATTTGCAGCCTCCAGCTATCGCATCCTGAATGTCTGCAGGAAATCGGTGACACAGTTTACGCTCTTTGTCTCCGGAGTGTGCCCCTGCATAGATTGCACTGAGGAGGCAGTAGTCTGTTTCTAAGCTCCGAATATGGTATCTGCACAACCCCATCTGCTAATGACTGACAGAAAAATTAGGGTGGGTAAGTAAAAAGGAATTAGGAATAGTAGTGCCCAGCCCACACCCCTTAGAGCACAACGGGCTGCTAATGACTGACAGTTGCGTTGGTAGTTAACATGACCAAGTTTCATTTAGACCGACTGATGCAAACAGCAACAGACCTAGAAGAACGTTAAGTTGGGCGAGTTGGTATAGGTTCATGGTTGAAAAACAGCGCACAAAAGACTAGACACAAGAGTAAAGGCGACGACAGGACAAGCGCTGATCTCACAACTAAGGCTTTATTGCGAAAACCTGGGTATATAAGGAAGGCATAATCATGAAAACAAAATTGAACAAACAAAACTATGACAATGATAAAACTAGTGTGCGCCCGAAGCCCACAATCTGCCAAGAAACGTGATCTCGTTATCACTTAAAGCAACCGAAGGTTTGCTAACGCAGCCCCGTTGCTCCGTTGCGATGTAGTATGCTTCTGCTACTTCCCGCGTGGTTTGATCTCTGTGAGAATACAACACCTTTGCTTGGCTTAACAAAGCAGTGCACTTTTTCTTCTTGCTTTTCATCACTGCGCACCCCTTACAGTGGGTAACAAGATAAGATTGGTCATTGCCTTTATCTAAATTGTTGTTGTGTTCTTGCAAACGCTTATTCAAGCAACGGCCGGTCTGTCCGATGTAGCGGGCTCCGCAGGAAAGGGGAAAGCTGTAGACGACACACGTGCGGCAGTTGACACTGCTTTGCACTGCTTTGTTAAGCCAAGCAAAGGTGTTGTATTCTCACAGAGATCAAACCACGCGGGAAGTAGCAGAAGCATACTACATCGCAACGGAGCAACGGGGCTGCGTTAGCAAACCTTCGGTTGCTTTAAGTGATAACGAGATCACGTTTCTTGGCAGATTGTGGGCTTCGGGCGCACACTAGTTTTATCATTGTCATAGTTTTGTTTGTTCAATTTTGTTTTCATGATTATGCCTTCCTTATATACCCAGGTTTTCGCAATAAAGCCTTAGTTGTGAGATCAGCGCTTGTCCTGTCGTCGCCTTTACTCTTGTGTCTAGTCTTTTGTGCGCTGTTTTTCAACCATGAGCAACAGACCGTTTACATTTGACTAAGGGCCACCCCTTACGTATGAGCCACTCCAAAACTTATGTGGGAAAAAAAAAAGATCCACACAGTACCACTGCATTTCATATGTGTACACACGTAGTGTATATAAATGGAGGCGCATGGTAGAGTGTAACAATGCAAGGCAATTTCCCACGAAAATCGCAAAGAAAAAGTGCACTGTGCCACTTGCCAATCAGGCTGCACTGCAGGGTGGCAATGAACTTGGCTGTTTTGCTAATACTGCACTGCATACGTTTCTGAGGGTGGGCAGTACACAGACACATAATGCATGTGCCTCATGTAGATTACGGTGTGGAATAGGAGAATGGAACTTCAACCGTGTTCTCAGCCACCATGGGGAGAGCCTTCTGCATCAACTGAGCAATTAAACCAGGTCAAATAATTGATTCTTCAACTACTGCTAAAATTCCAGTTCCAGGGCAAAAGTGTACATACAACGCCTGATTCATAAGTTCACAAAGTGTACAAGGGAGGAAGAAAGCACCCCGAGGCTTTCCCCTACCTTGTTCACTTTGTGAGTGTCAAAAATCCGCCTTTTCTCAACCAGGATTCATCCAATGCTATTCCGATATCAGTTTCGGCTTCGTTTCAGAAATAAAGCCCAAGAAATCATGCACTCCCGTGCCGCAACAGCAGTGCTCTCACACAAACACCTGACATACAGGTCCTACCCCCAGCCATAAACACTGGCGCTGTGAAAGAGGCAGTGAATTTGGAATTCTAGGCAGATTTCATGAAATTTGCACACAGTGTGGAAAAGGCCGATGCGGCAATCCACAGCTGGGACACGAAGACCGCAACACAGAGGAGCAGTTCTTTGCCGCTGGCCAGTGTGTCCCACCCCTGGCGTCAGTGGCTTGCCTGCAGCGATGCTGACCAGCCCAGGAGAGCTGTGGCCTTTCCTGCACTATCGAGCCCTGCTCCCCTGTGGAAGCCACACAAGCTCTTCGAAAACATAGCGCGAGAAGGACGTGGATGGCACAGAACAGGACGGGACAGGCGCTAACTTGCAACTTTAACTTGCAAAAGCCACAAAAGCTGTAGCTGCTTTGGCACACCACAGGGAGACGTCTACTCCTGGCAGTATCTCACCTCTCTGACCAATGCAGCCGGTGGTATACGAGTCGCCACGAATTTGGCCATTGGAGACGGCGTTGATCCTGCAGTGAAAAGTGATCGTCGCTCTGACCCAAGAACACCACACAAAGGCTGCCCACATTTTTAAAAAGGGCAAGGCCAATCCAATCACAAAACGACCAGTTTCGCTTGTACCAGAGCCTCTGTAAGCTAGAAAAGACCAAACAATCAACTACAGGCACAACCGCCCGCTTTCGCAATCAAGCTGCGGCGACGTCCCTTTTTAAGTCTTCCTGACTGCGTCACAGGCCGTCGGTCACCAACGTTTTTGAACCTCCGCGAACTAGTTTGATTCTATAACACCACTACTTCAGTTCCGGTTTTCCATTTTCGAATGTGAGGAGGTGACGTGAAAAATGAAACCTTGACTGGACACAGTCCGCCTGTCCGCAATCACAGCATCCGTTTCGCCACACGCTCCTCAAAGGCGAAAGGCTACACCGATCACTTTAGTTAATTCTGATGTAATCTTCTTTTTTTTTTTTTAAAGCAGCAGTGGTGAGTTAGACAACAATGTGGAATGACCGAATTTCAGTTCCGATAGCGAGACTTTGTCTCACAGGTCCGGGACGTCAGTGTGTGCTTGCACCTGTTTTGTTCTACCCTTCATGTATTTAATGTAGTGCACCTGATTTGTAAATGATGAGAGTGGTTTTGGTGCTTTAGTGTCTTTGCAACATACTGTTACGATATTTTACCAAATGCACCAGCAGATTTTTTTTTATTATGATGATATCAAGGAAGGCCACACACCCTTTCATCCACAGAACGCATTTGCTACCCACAAAAAAGAAAGAGAAAACGAGGAACTGCAAGCTCTGCGTTAAAAAAAAAGAACAAAACTCTAAACGAGCATAATGTGCAGCACATCCCACATACCTCCCCTTCACGTCCCCATACGACTCCATTCTAGACAGCAGTCATATTCCCTATCTTGAAAGACCACTATTATGTGTGCAGCTGGAAATTATAAGAACGGTAACTAAAAACCTGTGCAATGTTTTGTATATATAATTTTTTTTTGTAATCAACTTCTGGCTCAGTGCAGTGGCTTATCTTTGTTTTGCCTGCATTCTTTTTTGTCTTAGCAGCATATGTCATCAATAAATTTTCAAAAAGTTTTGTCCGCACAGCTGCGGTGTTTTTTTTTTTGTTGCTAGAAAGTATAACCCTTAAGGTACAGTCTGATGTATTACAATGCACAGTGCATTTAGCACTTCTTGAAGAAATAATATTTATTTTAAAACCCTCGAAACCAGTCAATTTTTCATGGTAAGGAAAGAGTTGAAGGGGCATTACAATGTTTTCTTCAGTGCCAATTAATCTGATTAGACGGATTCATCATGGGTTCCAGAGATCAGTGCAAAAATAATTACTGCAATGGGAACATGGAAACGGAAGTCATTCCCCTTAGAAGATCCAAAATACAAAGATATGAGGAAAACACGTTTCACTCACCCATGCTGAGATTGGGCGCCACCAATCAGAAACACGCCTAGCACACACGCAGTGCAAGCTTGCATGCAATTGTTGCTTTGCTGGGGCAGCCCGCAGCTGTGCATTTTTACAGCGTTGTACAGGGCAGGGGTGACTAACTCTACAAAGTAAGCTTGAAAGGCTAACCCCCCTCCCCCAACCTCGGGTCCTGTCTCCTGTACAACCTGTCTGTTCGTGTTCTTCGGCAACGCATGCCGACTGCCTTTTTTTCCTTTTTTTTTCACAGCCTTCTTGTGTGATTTGAACAACTACACTTGCTTGCACGGAAGTCTGAAGTGGAATGGAAAGCGTCGCCCCTAGCATTATTCTTGTAAATTTTCGCTTGCATTCACAGCTTCTTCTCAGTATTAGTAACACACGAAAAGCTTACAGCACTCAGAGACAATATTTTGGACACATTTCGCGAGTACAAAGGAAGGAACAAGATTCAGACTGGATGCCCAACCAACCCGAACCAATCTGGATGCCGCCCCATTTTCGCTGCTGCAAATGGGCGCTGCACTGCGACACCATATATGTTCAAAATTACCACTTCTGGGGAAGATTGAAGTATTAAATATTACAATTTCGGTGACCTCTTTAGGGCATCCAGTTGTCACAATGTCCATTACTTTGCATACAAAGTACAAAGACCTCACGCTTGATCTACGTCACAGGGCCCCTTAAGTGCACGGATTCTATCAACTTCCAGACCGTGATAAAGAGACCTTTTCAGTCTTAAAGTAATTGTGCGAAAGATGTTGATTTCCATTTTGCACAGCTCATCTGGTCTTATTACTCGTTTTTAGCTGCACTGAATGGCAAGAAAACAACTGGCAAACAAGCGTAAACATAAGCACAAAGGTCAAGAACTCGATGCAGCTGTCCACTTACATGAACAGGGATAACGTGCTCATGACCCCGCAGACGTGGAATGCATGGTTGAAGTCTTCATTGGAAGGGTAGTGCGCTGCCACGTCGATGATGACCCACCAGCCAACAAAGAACTAGACAGGACACGGAAAAACATACACTAGGAACAGCACCCTCCACATTGTTCTTTCATCGCAAGGAGAAAAGCTTCTAGCCCTTTCACGCGGCACAAACAGGAAAAAACTTACACACTGCTCAGAGTAGCCACACATTCGGCCTTTGACCCTGGGTTTAATTTTCAGTATTACTTTACTGCCTTTGATACTTTAAAGACGTTGCCACCGTGGTAGCCCAGTGGTCACGGCGCTCGGCTGCTGACCCGCAAGACGCGGGTTCGACCCCGGCCACGGAGATCGCATTTCGATGGAGGCGAAATTCTAGGGACCCGTATACTGTGCCATGTCAGTGCACGTTAAACAACCCTAGGTGATCGAAATTTCCGGAGCCCTTCACTACGGCGTCCCTCATAGCCTGAGTCACTTTGGGACGTTGAACCCCCACAAACCAAACAGCATGCCCAATGATCCTAAGCAGCCGCAGCAGTAGAATGCCCTGCATAGTATTGCCACCGGTAAAAAGCATGAACCATTATGTTACACAACCAGGGAAACACTGTTGCAGCGGACAGAAGTTGGACGCATTGCGCCCAGACAAAGAATTTACTAGCACTGCAGTTCCCTCTGGTTCCTTTTAAAAAGGCACCGCAATTGCTGCCTGGGGTATTGTTTCCTCCGTCATTACATTTTATCATGCTCAGTTCAGCCTTGTCACTGAACTACAAAGATTTGCTGCTGCACGTTCTGTTTTTGTTCGGTAGCGGTTTTCAGCGCGTCTTTAGCCTAAACCAAACCCGAAGTGCACAATGATACACAGAACGAGACTCCTCAATCGACCCAGGGGTCTCGAAAGCGCGGGCTGACGAGGCAAAACAGGAGAAGCTCACCAGCGACCCAGCGACAACCGACGCTATCGCGTTCCGTTTTTCGCCCAGTTCCATCCACTCGGGCCGATTGAACTGGATGTTATCGAAGCACCCAGCCATCGTTGGTGGCCAGTGTTTGCGGCGATGGACTCGGCGATACTGCGCCTCGACGGACGGGCCTTTTTCCGCCGTCCTACCGTCAAGATCGTTGTCACCGCGCGGAGCAGCCCACGACTACGGCGACCAGCGTAGCGGGCAGCGCAGCTTCAGCGCAGCAGCGGCGGAAGGGAAAATGCCAATGGCTTGACTCGTCTTGCTGCGCAGCTCGTGCATCGACCTCGTTTCAAATTTCCATTGTCAGCGGCATCAACGGCTTGGGGCTGTTTGTCGTCGTAGTTCGCTGACGGACTTGCGAAGATAATCGCGCGGATATGTGCCGGTTTAACGTGTTGTTTGCAAGGAATTGCTCCCCATTTGTCGTTATTAATCCCGCATGAAGAATGGAGGATGAGGCGGATGCTAGGGAGCGCTTGTTCCACAACGCAGTCCGGGAAATACTGGTGTGTGCCCAGCATTGGAACTTGTCAACTGAGCGTTAACAAGTTGTTTTGACACTTGAGCATTTCTCTCGGCCCGCCTTGTGCTTCGGCTGGCGCTCTTCTCACTTCATGAGCATGTTTTTTTCCCTTTAATTTTTGGTAACTGTGCCAGCTGGATGATCAGAGGGCGCGGAATGTTTTGGCCACTATCCGGGTCGAGATAACGCTCTTGAAAAAGTTGGCGACGCGCAGATGCCTCGCGCATTCTTATAACGCTGCGAGCCTAGGCTTTTACCGAGAGCCCCGGCGAAAAGTTTATTGGTGCCGTGCCAGTTTTCGACAATGGACACAGCTCAAAATAGCGCTCGCTTTCCATTTCAGATTCACTTTTTATTTTTTGCTGTCCTGTACGTATTTGCATACGTGTTGATTTCCAAGTTTAAGAAGAAGAAAGAAGACTACTTTGCTGGTGAGTACTTTCGTTTCTGTCGGAAAATATGTGGGGGATGTTAGGAATTCACGATGAGATAAATATGTGAGCGTGGATTACAAGCATTTTCTGGAGAGCATACTTGAATTCCCGCTTGGTGCTTTCAGATGACGACGAAGATGCCGCTGTCTATCGGATATCGTGAGTAAACATGCTCCTCGTGTGTGCTGCTTGCCGTGTCTTCTGTGCGGGCAAAAAACCGGCTCTTTATTTTTTTCCATTCACTTCAAGTCATAGTGGACCTCCAGTTTCTGTTGTATCCCGTGTGAATTGTTATCCAGTGCGGAGAAAAATTTTGCATGTTTAGATTTTTCTAAGGAGCATGTCAAGGTTGCACAGCAAAAAAAAAAAACTCTCACCTTTCCTGATGATTAATTGGGCAATTTGTCGGGTCTTCATATGTCCACATCATAACTCAACACTGCTTTCAAGGTCCCAATTATACTCATTTTGATTCATTTCATTCATAAGAAGGCATTATGTAAACAAACCAGCATGTTGAAGGCACTTTAAAGTGATCATTAAGGTTGCGGAATGAGGCGGAAATACCCACTGCAGCGATACAAGAGCTACCATAAAACAGGCATCCATTAAAAATTTTCGGCATTCATTTCGGCTGTCTGGCTTGATATCTTCCTGCATAAGTTTTCCATATTTCAGTGCATTTGGCAGGTTCTCTCAGGTAATGAATGGCAGTTGACCAGCATTCATTAGCAGAAAAGTATTCGACTGCTGTATCGCATTGGCACTCACCTATGGGGTAGAAATGTGGAGGCGAACAAAGAGGGTTCAACTTAGTTGAGGACAGTGAAGCGAGCTATGGAAAGAAAAAATGGTAGGTGTGACGTTAAGAGATCGGAAGCGGGCGCAGTGGGTGAGGGAACAAACGTGGGTTAATGACATCCTAATTGAAATCAAGAGAAATGGGCTTGGGCAGGACATGTAATGCGAAGGCAGGATAACCGCTGGTCCTTAAGGGTAACGGAGTGGATTTCAAGAGAAGGCAAGCGTAGGAGGGGGCAGCAGAAAGTTAGGTGGGCGGATGAGGTCAACAAGTTTGCGGGGACACGGTGGCCGCAACTGACAAAGGACAGGGCTAATTGGAGAGACATGGGAGAGGCCTTTGCCCTGCGGTGGGTGTAGTCAGGCTGATGATGGTGATGAGGTTATGCGTACAAATGTACACCTAGCGTCTGAATGGAGTGTTGTGGAGAGATGGTGAGTTTCACGTTTTTGCTGCGTATTTCGGGTACTGTTTGTCCTTCGGGAAATTCTCCTGTCTGCTAATGATTGTGATTGAGGGAGCACTGATCATGTCGTTTATTGGTGCAGCGCGTATGACAAGGTCGAGAAGAGACACAACGCTGTGTGTCTCTTCTCGTCGTATGCGCTGCACTGGTAATGTCTAACCAGCATGCGCAAGCGTCTACCTTGACCATGTCCTGACTGCCAGAATTGAATACAGAAAGCCTGTGTATGCGACTTTAACATAGTTCAGGTTGAAAGTAGATGAGTTTGAACAGATAATGAAAAATTGTAAAAATTGTTGCCTTTAAAGCCCATCAGTCTGGTTTGCTTTTCTTTGGTGAAGTTTGTGGCTACTTTTAACGGGACCATGAAATTATGTTTGCTAGGGTTAGTATTGATGTTCCATACCTCGTCACTGCTCTGCAAAAATTTGCAAGCTGGCTTCATGAACACCGAACATACCGGCAATTAAAAATGATGCTCCTAGTTGTAATTTCCTTCCCTCTCTCATGATGTTATCGAGAGGGAAAGAAATAAAGTTGACGATCAGGAATATGATGCAAATGTCTTCCAGGTTCGAACTTGCTCAGTTACATTACTCAGTCAGCTTCGGTAAAGGTAACTGTTTATTTACACTTAGAAAAAAACAAACAAATAAAACAATGGAAGAACAGCAAGGAGAAAACTATGCACAGATGACTGCCTCCCTTCTTCCCCAGTCCCCGATTCCACCAAAGCCTTTTTTTAGTTCCTATGTCCCCGTCCACACTGGGGACAACAACCAGTTGTGTAAATCTCAAGCGCTTGATCAATCGCAGCTTGAGGAAAGGATGGAGCAGCAAATCAAAGATATGGGAAAGGAGATAAGCATTTCCCATTCAATATTGCACAAGTAATTTCTTTTTTCACAAGCTTCGGAAAACACATTTGTGTTCCCACGGTTGGGCATATTTACACACTCACTAAAGACAAGCGTGGTATGTACAGATTCACCGAAAAACCTGTCCCCAAGGCGAACTGCATCATCACTGAAAACCTTGGGGACCCTTGCATGCACAGTTGGCGGGCAGACACGGCATGTCCTTCAAAGCACGACTACCGAGTTGCCTGTGCGTCTTACTTGAGAAGAAACGAGCGCTCCTTGTCACTTGCGAAGGTTTCGTGCAAACCGACTTGTTGACGAAGCGCCATCTCAGGAGGCCACAAATGACAACGTCCGGTTCCAGCAGCGGCGCCGTCGCGCAATGCGGACGACTCATTCCTTTCCGCAAGCGGCAGTGCTTAAAGGTGCACTGAAGAGGAATCTCAGCTTGTCTTCTTGCCACAGGAACTCGATCTACATGTTACAAGCTTTCTTAGAAACTCTGATTTATTGCCCTATGTGGTCGATTTCCCTAATTAAATCGAGTTAACGTGCGGCTCCCGCCTTTTTTTTTTTTTTAATTCTCCCTCGTATGGTGGGCGGAGTCGACCAACGCGTGGAGCGCCTTTCACCCAGTCCCGTGGCGGCTTGCCGCTCTGCCATTGGCGGAGTAATACGTAGTAGTCCGTAGTAGCAAATAGTCCGCGTGTATTTTTATTTCTTCGGGCTTATTTTGCGGCTATATTATCTGCGAATGAAACTATTTATTCATGGAAACCTAAAAAACAAAATAAAGCGAAAGCAAAGCCTCCACGGAGCTGGCTGAAAGGAACTTCACGCGTTGGTCGACTCCGCCCACCGTACGTGGAGAATTAAAAAAATAAAAGCGGGGGCCGGATGTTAATTCGGTTTAATTAGGGAAATCGGCCACATAGGGCAGTAAGTCGCAGTTTCAAAGACTGCTAGGAACGTGCAGATCGAGTTCCCGCAGCAAAAAGACAAGTTCAGAATGCTCTTCAGTGCACCTGTAAGGTGGGGACATCATGGATGGAGGATGCCTTCTCCCGGCTTCTTGGAGTGGAGTGCACGTGCTTCCTTGTCCTGCGGTCAAACTGACAGTAGGGGAGTCCAAAAGAAATGCAAACGCACATACACACATTGTGGAAAACCTGTTCCCCCCCCCTTCATTTTGACGCGGCGACCACCTTCGTTGTGCGTCAGGACAGCACCGGCTGGGCGAGGAGAGAAGTTTTTCCTTGTGGGGGCAAGCGGAAGCAGCGACGGGAGCGCCCATAGAGTTTCTTACTATTACCTGGAGGGAAAGCTGGCGGCGCTGCACTTCAGCCACCATGGGCGCTCAAAGCATCATGGGGCAGTGAGCTACTTGTTGCGGCACAGTCGTAATTTTTTGGGAACATGGAGTGGCACTACTAAGACGTTTCATTCCGAAAACGCTGTTCGTGTGTGGGCAGACGACTTTCGCGCGAACACAGTATGCAAAACCCATAGTAGTGAAAACGCGACAACACACGACGCCAATAAAAGGTTTCACTTTTCTGAAATGCCATTAAAAAACCTCTTATAGTATTTAAGCAACAACATCTTTTTTGAAAACATATTTACTTTTAAAGGTGTGCCTGTTAATTACGAAATATTAGTTTTTTTAGTGTTCATCACTTGGCCAATAGGAGAGCGAGTCGTCTCTTATTTTGGGCAAACTTTGCACTTAAACGCTATTCTGCTCGTTTGTTGCAATCATTAGACAAGATATTGAATATGAGGATGTTTGTATTTATCAAACAGCTTTATTTTTCTATTATTTTTTGGCCAAAAGTTGCAATTCTGCAACAAGTAGCTCACCGCCCCATGATGCTTTGAGCGCCCATGGTGGCTGAAGTGGTCTCGAGGGGTCGCCATGCAAACTCCCATAGACGGGCTGCCAGCTTTCCCTCTAGGTAATAGTAAGAAACTCTATGGGAGCGCCACCTCGAAGGCTACGCGGAGCTCTGCAGAGCTGTGGACAGTCGGTTCGGGATCCAGCGAGTGTCCCGAGTGGTTGCAGCCGCACGCTCTCGTCACCTTCCGCATCGGGTGGACGGAGCTCTGTTGCGCTTTGCCGCTGGACCTCTGGCTCCAGGCAGTAAGCAAGCGCAGCAAACGCTTGCTCCTGTCTCCGCCCCCAGCAAATGCTCGGGGATGGCTTTGCCCCAAGAATGCGGCGCGCACGTGAAAACCCGGCCGCCATTGTCGGCACGTGCAAATGTTCGCCGCCGATACCCCCGAAGTAGCGCCCCTGCCCCAGTTGGTAAGTCGGAAACCCTTCTTACGTTAGCCGTCTATTTCCGACGAATGCCTCGTTGATGTTTTTGTAGCTAGCTGGCCTGCTCTGTGTATTCATTGCGAGTGTAATAAATAGCATATGAGTGTTCGCGCTTTGTTCTCCCTCCCTTTGTCCCTCGAGCACGAACCCCTCCGCGGTTAGCGAGTGGGAACGAACGCTGCATCCGCGGTGTGGAAGTGCACGGGCGGAAGACATGACATCCGATATTTCAACATGACCCTCCATCTGTCCTCCGTGCTATGGGTGGAGTGTGCTGCATACCGTCTTGGATTGAAGCACACACAGCGGTCGCTGTGAGCGGGATTCCTCTGCTGGCACACACCTGGACCTGCCCCATCCTGCCTAATGAAAAGGCTTTCCCAGATTGCCCACTCTGTGTCACGGGGCCATGGGCAGCTAAGAACGCCTGGTGAGGTGTGACGAGCAGCAATTTTAGAAAATTATTTCTTTTAAGGTTCCACGCTGAACCTTTAAATTTGACTCAAGTACTCGCAACGACCTCCTCAACGGGTTTGTTGCGTTAGAATGTGGCCACCGAAATAATTTCAGGGTCCCTGTAGTTAATGGCCTGTGCTGCAGTATTCTCTTGCTAGCGAAAAAGCTGTCTTGTCTAGGGGTTAACAGAAGAGTAATTCCCATTTCATCTTGTAGGGGAAAGTTGAGAGAGACACGACTCTGATATAACGAAACACTTGGATATAATGAACATATTTGATGTGCTTCTCGTTGCTGCTCAAGTGGATTTGAAAGGACGCATGCTTTTGCATTTCCTCCGCATCAATAAAATTGGTCGTCCAAAATTTAACCCCGGCAGCAAATTAACGAAGCTACGCGAAGGTAAACAAAGTGCCTGTGCTAGCACACCTGTGTCACATTTAACAAGTAAATCTGGGATTAATTTTTTTATTTGTGATGTTATGAATTCACTTTTCAACCATGGAGCCGCCACTGTGGCTGAGTGGTTGTGATGCTCAGCTGCTGATCTGAAAGACGCAGGTTCGATCCTGGCCGCGGTGGTCAAATTTTGACACCAAAATTCTAGAGGCCCGTGTACTATGCGATATCATCATCATCAGCCTGACTACGCCCACTGCAGGGCAAAGGCCTCTCCCATGTCTCTCCAATTAACCCTGTGCTTTGCCGGCTGCAGCCACCGTAACCATGCAAACTTTTTCATCCAATCTGTCCGCCTAAATTTCTGCCGCCCCCTGCTACGCTTGCCCTCTCTTGGAGTCCACTCTGTTAACCTTAAGGACCAGCGGTCATCTTGCCTTCGCATTACATGCCCTGCCCAAACCCATTTCTGCCCCGCCGCGGTGGCTCAGTGGTTACGGCGCTCGGCTGCTGACCCGAAAGACGCGGGTTCGATCCCGGCTGCGGCGGGTGAATTTCTTGAAGGCGAAATTCTAGCGGCCCGTGTGCTGTGCGATGTCAGTGCACGTTAGAGAACCCCAGGTGGTCGAAATTTCCGGAGCCCTCCACTACGGCGTCTCTCATAGCCTCAGTCGCTTTAGGACGTTAAACCACAATAAACCAAACCAAAACCAAACCCATTTCTTCCTTTTCATTTCAAATCGGATGTCATTTACGCGCGTTTGTTCCCTGACCCACTCTGCCCTTTTCCCATCTCTTAATGCTACACCTATCATTTTCCTTTCCAAAGCTCACTGCACTGTCCTTAAGCTGAGCTGTTTTCATTAGCCCTTACGTTTCTACCACATAGGTGACTACCGGTAAGGCAGATCTGTTGTAATACTTTCCTCTTTAAGGATATTTGTTGACTGCCATTCATGATCTAAAGGACCCCAGGTGATCGAAACTTGACTACGATGTCACTGATAGCCTGAGTTGCTTCGGGCCGTTAAACCTCTATAAACCTAACCATTTCACCATGGGAACGCAGTGTTGGTTATGCATGTTGTTTTTTTTGTTTCAGTAAGTGTTTGCAGTTGTAAGGATTGTTTAGATGGAGCTTAATCAGCAGAAGACTGTTGCAGTGAGGCATGGACTAGGTCGTAAACAGGTGTTCAAACACGTGGCATGCACAATGAGGAATATTTATGGTTATGGCAGTCTGGGCCACTGCATCCGAAATTTCAGTGTGTGCAAAAGGTATGCAGGTGCCATTGGAACTGCTTGCAGTGCGGGGCTCTGTTGTGCAAGAACGAAGGAAAACTGTAGCTCCTTATCCTACCCTTCCTTCCATCTTTCACTTTCCTACCTTCTTTCTCTCAACTGTCCTGTCTTCTCCTCTCTTACTGGCTTTTTCCAGGTGGTGGAGGTTAACCCTGTGTGAGTAACTATCCTGAGTTGTGTCATATTGGGCTGTAGTTGGGGTGTGCAGGACTTCCTTGCTAGTTCCTGTCCCGTCCCCTCGTTGGACTCCATGGTGGGTGGCTGGCACCGCAGCTGAACAGCATACATATTTCGTGCCTCCTCCCTCTTCGCCAAACAATCGGCACCCTAAAATAAAAACAGAAAAGGCGCACCAAAGTGATGTCTGAATTCCTCACCAGAAAGAAAGAGCCGCCTACACTGAAGCAAAATAGGACAGCTAGAATGATCTCGCCCATCCTCGTTGAAATTCTCTCACAGAAGCCTTGGGCCCTGGCTACAAGGCGATGAAGTTAGGCAGTGGTAACCTTCTACTTGAAATCCCAAGTCCAGCTGCCCAGGTTTTCAAACATTGTCGCGTTTGGGGAAACCCCTGTCACTGTAACACCCCACCGTTCCCTAAATACTGTGCGCACTGTAATATCTGGCACTGACCTGACAGGAGAAGGAATATTGGAAGGACAGAAAGAACGACACACAACAAATGTCTACGGAACAAAACTCGAAAAGAAAACAAGGAAATTCCCACCAAGCACATAGTCCTCACGTTTTGCTTCTCTAACATTGCCCACCTCAGTAGACATGGGAAAAGTATCTGTCCGTACGTACATCCCCACTGCGGCTTCAGGTACCAACGGTTAGTCCATGGCTCGCCGAGCTGCCAAGAGTGGTCAAGAACGAAATGCTTCTCCAGTGATGTCTCTGAGAAATGCTCTGCTCCACCTCATTGTACGAACTGTGGTGAGGATCACCCAGCCTACTCGCTATCATGCATATCTTGGAAAATAGGGAATGAAATCATTACACTCAAAACAAATGAAAGTACCACATCCAGAGAGGACGCGTCACAGTGGCCAAGTTTTTCTTTACTCAAACTCCAACTACAACGATGCACTAAATTGTTGCACTGTGCGAAATCGAATTACTGTCGTCCTCTGGCTATTGATCTGATAGCAGGATGGTGTGCATTGAAGTTTCCTGCTATGATGTGCGGTGCAGGGGTACTGCCTACGATATCTTGAAGGTGGTCAACGTCAAAGGTGACACGCTGGGGTATGTACCCGACGATCACTGTGAAGGACAGATTCGTGATCTTGGTGGTGGCTGCAACATATTCATTCCGTGAGTCGGCGGGTTTGGTTTGCGGAAAAGATGTGAAGTCTTTCTGAACAGCTAGAACAACTTTGCTGATGTCAGCGCCGGTCATCGAGTTCAGAATGGTATAGCCTGAAAGACGGATGGTAGTACGCAGACGGCGCTCTGAAATGGCAATGATCGGGAAACTGTGCTTTAAGACAAATTGTCGGAAATCAGACAGTCGTGGACGAAGGCTGCAGGCATTCCATTGAAAGATGGTGGCCTTGTTACGGATGCTTTGCACGCTAAGGAGAGTAGCTGGTCTATTGACTGCTACCGCCATTGTGCAAGTAAAATGAAATAAAATCCAGTATTGTAAGGATGGCCTTCGCCACCAGCAAGGAGTGTGCTGTAAGAAAAGTGCGGACAGTCTGAACAAGCAAGCACAGTAGGGAACTGGTACTGTCAGAGCTTTGGCGAATGGATCCTTCACTCGGGTAGTCCAGGGGCCATAGTCTGTACCGCTCTCAATATCGCTCTCCTGTTTAAGAGCGTGACGTTAAAATGACAACACTGCGAGATGCGAACTGCAGAATCAGCCAATCAGTGGTGGCCAGTGAAGTCCCTAGATCAGATTATCTAGGGGCTTTAGCTGCTAGTAGCAGGGCGCCGCCCCGGAGGCATTTATTTGCTCAACAAGGGACCTTAGGCTAATGTCTTGCTGTAAAGACGCAATGAATAAAATTAACAATGTTTTATTTTGCTAACAAGCTGTGTTTGAAACTCAACAACTCCAAGAAAAACAAGAACCTCTCTTAGATTTGCAATTAAGTTTGCTCTTCAGTCACTTTTGCTGCCGCAAGGGTATGCTAATGACGGAAAAGCATTGGCTAGGTGGCGTGTACTGCCCGCCGATTCAAAGGATTCAGCATTATCCATCTACCCACATACCCTTCCATCGTGAACTAGGCAGCCAGAAAGAAAAACAGCTGATTCCACAGCCGTGCAGCTTTTTTTTACACGTCATTTAGAATCAACGTACTGACCGGATGTCTTAAGTGCGCGGAAAAATCTGTTTGAAGGCGATGATTACCGCGAGTCTGCCAAGATCGACTTGCAAGGAGCGTTCGTGTGGAAAATCGACGAAGACAACTTTAGCCCCTGTTCTCGGTCGGCACCTACTGTCGATGAGAAATGTGCTTTAAGGGCAACGTGTGGTTCTGTTTATTTTTGTTTAGAAAATAACGGACGACCCTGAATCATCACGCTGCAGCAACTGCCGATAGACGGGAGCAGGCAGTTGCAGCTGCTGGGAGCGTGCAGTCTCAGTGCGAGCCGACACGCCCGGCTACTGTGGCAACAATCACTCATCTGCCTCGTAACCAAGTGATGCGGCTCAGATCGGGCTAAGCACTGGATTTTCCGTTGGTGTTGTGGCTGTTCTGTTCGGTTGATGTTCAGTTGCTGCAGTTTTTTTTTTTTTTTGTGCCTCTGCGAGATTCAGAAATTGTGATGTTTGTTAAGGTCATTTGCTGATCTTCTAACTGGTCGGGGGTCAACCAGGGAAGTAGGTTGGTTGTATGGCTTGTGTAAAGACTTATTGCAACAGGGTAGAAAGTTGAGCCAATTGAGTGTTGGCTAGTACACAGCAAACTGAATTTTCCACAATGACTGTGCAGATTTTATTTATTGATTTATTGGGGTTTAACATCCCAAAGCAACTGGGGCTATGAGGGACGCCGTAGTGAATTAAGGGCTCCGGAAATTTCGACCCCCTGAGGTTCTTTAACGTGCACTGACATCGCACAAACGCGGGCCTCTAAGATTTCGCCTCCCATCGAAATTCGGCCACCGTGGCCGGGATCAAACCCGCGTCTTTCGGGCCAGCAGCCGAGCACCGTAACCACTGAGCCACCGCGGCGGACAGTGACTGTGGCAACGTTCAAGTTCGCATATGATCCAGGGCAGTGAGGTAGTGCGGAGGTGATACAGGTAAGACGGTGCAGTGGTGTGCAATATGTTATTGCATTTTGCAGAGCAGGTGGAGTGATCGTGTTGGTATTGCTGGGTTTGGTGGGGGCAGAAGGGCTTTACATACTTCCCATAGCTTCTAACATGCACTTTCAGCTCAGAAGAAGACGGGTTTTTTTTACTCATTGTCTTATGCCGTCATCACCCTTCATTCGCACTTTCCCTTTCCCCTGTGTGGAGTAGCAGGCCAGGGCCATGTTGCCACCGGCCGATCTCTCCACCTTTTCCTCTCATTAAAATTCCTTTCTCTCTCTCTTAAATCTTGGTGCCTCGTAGCTGAGGCACTCTGCATACAGGCCCCTCCAATAGAAAAGGGAATAATACACTGCTCATAGCTTCTGACAACATCCACTTCCTTTCAGCTCGAAAGAACAGTTAGGTTTTTTTTTTTTAAATCTTGGCCCATCTTAGCTGCGGCACGCTGTATGTAGGCCCCTCCAGTAAAAAAAAGGGAACAACCAGTTTGTACCAAAAACCAAGCATTAAAGTTGAAAAAGGGGTATTAAATACCAAGAGGAAAAGTATTCTGAAAGCAGTTAAAGGTGTACTTGTTGCACACATTATCCGACAGCATAAGGAGCTTGTCAGTCCATTTGGCAGTGTCACAGTCTCATGTCATCAAGGACAAGGCTTCATAGCATTGTCCTCTCGCAAGCCAAGCTAGGTGTCAGTTATGTGGGCAGTCATTGAGTGCTCAAGCTTTCCCATTATGGAGCTGCCTGTATATCCTTTGAGCTGTAGAGCATTGCATTCCCAGTAATGGTATTGCATGTTTTGTTATTGTAAAATAACCTCTACTCACACACCATCTCCTCATTGATGTGTCAGTGATGTTTACACGCCTTTGTCTATCAGGGAGGATTTTCTAGTCATTCGGCATTCATTGTAGCCACTGCACTTTACAGTATTTATCATGAATTGGTATACAGCATTCTCCTTGTTGTAGTTGGATTTTAGCACAGAGCAAAACCCCTAGTCACATATCGTCAAGCTAAAAGCTTTTCTTTGGTATTTACGCATTTTATACATGCAAAAATGTTTTCTAGTCCTGAAATTGCATTATGTGCACTGTACCATGCAGTACTAATTGAACAGGCAGCCTCAGGCCACCGCGGTGGCTCAGTGGTTATGGTGCTCGGCTGCAGACCCGAAAGACGTGGGTTCGATCCTGGCCGCGGCGGTTGAATTTCTTTGGAGGAGAAATTCTAGAGGCCCGTGTATTGTGCGATGTCAGTGCACATTAAAGAACCCCAGGTGGTCGAAATTTCCGGAGCCCTCCGCTACGGCGTCTCTCATAGCCTTAGCCGCTTTGGGACGTTAAACCCCAATAAACCAATAAACCAAGAGGCAGCCTCTCTATGAAAGAGAACAGGCACTTTGAACACAATTTTTTTTTAATTGCATTTGAAAATGCCATACGATCATTGTACATCAAGGTAAAGCATGCTTGTATATACACTGTTTCTTCTGCGATAAGAATGGTCATGTGAAATGCTGTGGCTAAAACAATAAACGCACTTACTGAATGTATGTTGCACTGAAAAAAGGCATTGGTGGTGCTTTCTGATTCCAACAACCATCATGAACATTTAGTGCCTTAACTGGCCACTACACTTTTGCTTTTATGCATGTCCATCACACGGGTAATGACCACAGGCACTGTACCAAGGCGGAAAGTGGTAGCGGGGAAGGGGGGTCGACGCAAGCGTTGGCAAAAGGGAGTGTACACTGCTGCGTTTAACATTGTTTCAACACCTGTTTTGCTTTCAGAAAGAGACTGTGCAACACGCTGCTGAGGGACTGGGAGGTATACTGGCAAACACACTGTCGATAAAGTGGCAGCTGGTGGGGCACTTGTTCAAACACGGTTATAAAGGCTTGTACTTGGAAAATCCATTCAGACCACAAGGCTGGCTGTGGGCAAGGGCACAGCCACATCACAGAGTTTCTCACACACTTGCAAATGTGTGTGAGCAATAGTTGATGACTATTTCCTCAGATCCTGCTAAATTTTCGGATGCATTAGTATCGCGAATGCCATAGAACATAAGATTATTGCGACGCGAGCGATTTTCTGCATCCTCTATTCACACATCTAGAATATCGATCTGTCGAGCCATCCCAGCACTCTCAGATTTCATTTCTTCGAAATCGGCTTGAGGATCTGAAAGAGCTTGGAAATGGGCCTCCAGATCGGTCATTCGCTTAGTCAAGCCAGCTATGGCACCTTCAGTGGAATTGATCTGGGTTTTGCGGTCCTGTATTTCAGAAATGAGCTTCGTTTGACCGGAGGAGAGATTTTTTTTCTTCAGCGAGCACATCCTCGATAGTGTTAGGGGCCTGGGTTGGATTCTACACCACCTGCCAAGAGCAGCAAGGCACGCAAAACATTGCTGCAGTCAGCTACGAGAAAAGCGAAGCACTGTGGGCTCGGCAGCTGCACTGAGAAATAACTGCCAGTTTTTTTTGCAAACAGAGAATACTTGTCACCAACCTGCGTGATGAATACCAGCGGATTAGTGACGTGTGCTCGCTACAGGAGGTAGCTCAACGTTTTGGCGTTGTGGAAGAGGAGGCAACTCAACCACGTCCTTAAAGCGCAGGTCACTGCCTTTATCGTCGTCAGGCGGTTGAGGAGCTTTCTTCCCCGGCGATGATTTTTTCCTGCGGTGACTTCCCTGGATTTGGTCTTGCTCAATTAGAACAGTTTTCGCTGACTTCTAGTCTGTATTATGGGAGTTCTTGTGCTTGTAGATGATTTTCTCATTCTGGTTGGCAGTGCAGTGGATAAGTGTCGCCTCCTGCTGCTTGCCGCAGTTAGGACAAAAGGGGGTCATCACTTGCACATTCATATCGGTCATGGCTGTTACCACAACGGGAGCAGCGCAAGGAAGGTCGGCAAGCGCTGACATTTGGTGCATTGGCGGGGTTTTTGAATGTATTCGTACACACGGTACCTTGTATAGCTGAGAATAGCATATTGCCACGTATCATTGTAGTGTCCGACGAAGACAGCCTCGACGTCGCCGCCTACCTTCATCGCGCCGAGGAAGCCCAAAGACTTGCGCGGCTTCGCATTCAAGACCAGCAGCACACCAACGCCCTATGCTGCAATCTGCGCTGACGAGACACGCATTACAAGCCAGGTGATCATGTTTGGATATGGACGCCAGTTCACCGTCGTGGATTGAGTGAAAAGTTGCTGCGACGCTACTTTGGCCCGTACAGGGTTCTCCGTCGCATCGGTAACCTCGACTATGAAGTCATCCCCGACGGCACGACAGCATCTCAGCGACGCCGCACACGCCCGGAAGTCGTACATGTTGTACGCCTGAAGCCATATTATGAACACTAGAGGACTCGAAGTTTGCATTCTCCGTGTTTATTTTCATTTTAAAGCATCGAGACGATGCTTCTTTGAGAGGGGGGTAATGCCGCATATCATTGTGGTGTCCGTTCGTTCGCGCATGGCTGCAGGAAAGGGGTGTTATCATTTTTGTTCGTGACGCCAGAAGCGACTGGACTAATCTCGATTGATCACAGCCATGCCGAGCTGCATCTGCGTGTTTCCAGATCACTCTAGATGATCTTTTCCTGTTATCTCGAAGTTTCCTTGCCGGCCTTAAATTGAGCGATGCCGCGAGCGGCAGGCATTTGTAGTTCGATGACCGACAAGCATGTTTGTTGCTTACACCGCCGCCGAGTGATTCAGTTCTTTTGCGGGCGCAAGTCAGCCCAAATAAAGAGCTTCGTTTGCAAGTCTTTCTGGTGTCTTCCTGACCGCTGGACTGCCGTCACTACAACGTGACAATATTGCGCCGCAGATTCTATAGCAAATACAATGTGTTTGTTTTCTGAGTTACCAAGGCAGCGGACAGATTTGATCGGAGCTCTCTGTAGCAGTGCAGAGTAGATGTCTGATTGAGGAAGATCCAGGGGGACACCCTTGATGACACCTACATCGCAATTGCTGGGACGGGGCTCATAGGCTTGAACTGCAACCCCAGCTATGCTTGTTATTTGCAAGAGGCGTTCAGTAGCGTGCGCTGTACAGGTGTCAGCTGCCAGAAGGTTTAGGCTCTCGTTGGGACGAACTTGAAGAACACCTTCTGGAGCCACAGATTCTGATCCTTGCCTCCATGTGAGTGGATAGAAGCGGGTAATGCGGCGCACAGAATCCACAGGCTTGATAAGGTTGTGCCTAGGTGTTTGAGCTACGTTCGGAGTGTTTGCACTTCAAAGTGGCCGCTTTGAGGGCACATAGGTGAATCTCTGAGAACCTTATCTGGACTTAGAAGTAGTGTCCATGTAGGTGACAGTAGAAGAATCGGACGTATCAGAAAAATCGTCCTGACCTGGAGTCAGTGGCAGGTGATTGCTTCAGTTGGAAGCTTCAGCGTTGCGATGTCCATGAGGATCTGGAAATGATAGTCCTGATGCAGCTTGAGCAGAAGAGTGACTGCAAGGCACCCGGTTTGAGGCAGCAGGTAGGCCTTGCACCGCAGGCATGGCCAGCTGAGTTAGGCCTGACGGAATGTCAGGAGAATATTCAGGTGTTGAGCCCGGGTGCGGCACTGGCAGAGCTGCACCGGCCGCACCTACCGCAGGAATCGTGTCAGGACACTGCAGTGCAGTTTATCTCAATAAAAATGTTTAGCACCGATGAGATATCCTCCATGAAGAGTGGCAGAGACGGTGATGATGATGATGATGTCCTCAGGCTTAATGGCACATACCCACAGCGGGGGATTGGCCAGGGCACATAGCGGATACAAACGCGCGGACACAGCCCGGCAGCTTTCCGACTTCATCTTCCTTCTCTTCTTTGGGTCACAAGAGTGACATAACTAGAAGAATAAGAATGGGGTTGAGCGCATTTGGCAGGTTCTCTCCGATTATGAACGGCAGTTTTCCTCAAGAGAAAAGTATGCAACAGCTGTATCTTACCAGTACTCACCTATGGGGCAGAAACGTCGAGGATAATGAAAAGAGTTCCGCTTAAATTGAGGGCCACGTAGTGAGCTATGGAAAGTAAAAAGATGGGTGTAACGTTAAGAGCGAGGAAAAGTTCAGAGTGGGTGAGGGAACAAACGCGGGTTAGTGACATCCCAGTTGAAATCAAGAGGAAGAAATGGGCTTGGGCGGGGCATGCAATGCGAAGGCAAGGTAACCGATGGTCCTTGAAGGTGGAGTAAAGAGGATTCTAAGCTCATTTTTTTTGCCACAAGAACTCGATCTACACGCTCCGAGCATTCTTAGAAATTTCGAATTATTGTCCTGTGCGGCCAGTTTCCCTATTAAATCGAATTAAACGTCCCGGCTCTCGCCTTTCCTTGTTTTTGTTTTTTTTTAGCTTACCTCCGAAAGTAGGAGTCAACCAATGCGTGGAGTGCCTTTCAGTTAGTGACGCGACGGCTTCACTTTTGCTTTTATTTTGTTTTTTAGATTTTTGTGAATAAGTAGTTCGCAGACAACAAAGCCGCAAATTAGACCCCCCAGAAATAAAAATATGCTTGGACTATTTGCTTTACGTATCACTCCAAGCGACTGGTTGAAAGGCACTGCACACGTTGGTTGACTCCTCCTACTTGTGGAGCTGAGTTCGAAAGAAAGGCAGGATGTTTAATTTGATATAATAGGGCAATCGACCACAAAGGACAATAATTTGAAGTTTCTAAGAATGCTTGAAGCGTGTAGGTCGAGTTCCCACGGTAACAAGAGAGCTCAGAATCTACTTTAGGGCACATTTAAGAGTAACAGAATGGATTCCAAGAGATGGCAGTGGTAGCGGGGGGAGGCAGTAAGTTAGGTGGGCGGATGAGATTCAGAAGCTTGTGGGGATAGGGTGGCCGCAACTGGCACAGGACAGGGTGAATTGGAGAGATACGAGATAGGCCTTCTTCTTGCAGGCTGATGATGATGGTGGTCATGTTTAATGTAGTAACACGCCTTTCTTAGATTGAGAAATATTCCAATTATATACAGCTTGTTCTAAGAGTTAGCTACAATTTTTTCTTTAATGTGTAGCAGCGCTTTCCGTGGATAGGTCTTTTCAAAAGCCATATTGATTTGCTGTTATAATATTATTTTCAGTGCAAAAATTCATAATACATTGATTTATCACCTGCTCAACTAATTTTGAAAACATTGGTGGCACTGAAATTGGCCTGTACTTGTTAGTGTCTTTTCTTTCACTCCCCTTTACCACTGAGTGGAAATTGCTGAGTGATAGCCTTTTCTTTTTTTGTGTGTGTGGTTTGATGCTTGTCCAGTCTATGCAACTTAGCTTTCTCTTATTGCATCAATGGCTGTGCAGAAACATCTGTGCAGCTTGTGGCAGCTGTCCCCCAAATGAGTACAAATATGTGCTAGTGGCTCAAGGAATGGGAACAGTTGTAACGGGAGATACGTCAGCACGTCACGAGTCCCATAGACTACTAAGAGTTTCAAGCTCTATTGCATTATTTGAGAGTTAATGGGATGCTATATATATAGCCCCTATATATTGCGTTCATGGATTATGAGAAAGCATTGACTCAGTAGAAACCTGCTCTGTCATGCAGGCATTGCGGAATCAGGGTGTAGAAGAGTGTTATGTGAAAATATTGGAAGATATTTATAACGATTGCACAGCTACCATGGTTCTCCATAAAGTCAGCAATAAAATTCCAATACGGAAAGGTGTCAGGCAGGGAGACACGATCTCGCCAATGCTCTTCACTGCCTGCTTACAGGAGGTATTCCAGGGCCTAGAATGGGAACAGTTGGGGATAAGAGTTAATGGAGAACACCTGAGCAATCTGCGATTCGCTGACGACATTTCCTTGCTAAGTCACTCAGGACATGAACTGTCAAGCATGATCAATGGGGTTAAAAATTAACATGCAGAAAACCAAAGTATTGTTTGACATTCTAGCAAGAGAGCAGCAGTTCGCAATTGGCAGCGAGGTGCTGGAAGTAGTAAGAGAATATGTCTACTTAGGACAGGTAGTGACCGCAGATCCGGATCGTGAGAGGGAAATAACTAGAAGATTAAGAATGCGGTGGAGCGTATATGGCAGGTTCTCTCAGATCATGAATGGCAGTTTACCAATATCCCTCAAAAGTAAAGTATACAAAAGCTGTATCTTAGCAGTACTCACCTATGGGGCAGAAACGTGGAGGCTAACAAAGAGGGTACAGCTTAAGTTAAGGACAACGCAGCGAGCTATGGAAAGAAAAATGATAGGTGTAACGTTAAGAGATCGTAAGAGGGCAGAGTGGGCGAGGGTACAAACGCAGGTTAATGACATCTAGTTAAAGTCAAGGGGCAGAAATGAGCCTGGGAAGAGCATGTAATGCGAAGGCAAGATAACTGCTGGTCCTTAAGGGTAATTGAGTTGATCCCAAGAGAAGGCAAGCGTAGCAGGGGGCGGCAGAAAGTTAGGTGGACGGATCAGATTAAAGGTGCACTGAAGAGGATTCTGAACTGTCTTTTTGCTGCGGGAACTCGATCTACACGTTCCTAGCATTCTTTGAAACTGCAACTTATTGCCCTGTGTGGCCGATTTCCCTAATTAAATTGAATTAACGTCCGGCTCCCACCTTTATTTTTCAAATTCTCCGCGTACGGTGGGCGGAGTCGACCAATGCGTGAAGTGCCTTTTAGCCAGCATCGTGGAGGCTTTGCTTTCGCTTTATTTTGTTTTTAGGTTTCCATGAATAAATAGTTTCATTCGCAGATAATATAGCCGCAAAATAAGCCTGCAGAAATAAAAATATGCGTGGACTATTTTCTACTACGGACTACTACGTATTACTCTGCCGATGGCAGAGCGGCAAGCTGCCACGGGACTGGGTGAAAGGCGCTCCACGTGTTGGTCGACTCCGCCCACCGTACGAGGGGGGGAATGAAAAAAGAAAGGCGGGAGCCGGACGTTAATTCGATTTAATTACGGAAATCGGCCACACAGGGCAGTAAATTGAAGTTTCTAAGAAAGTTCGGAATGTGTCGATCGAGTTCTCTTCAGATTCCTCTTCAGTGCACCTTTAAGAAGCTTGCGGGAGTAAGGTGGCCGCCACTGGCGCAGGACAGGCCTAACTGGAGGGACACGGGAGAGGCCTCTGCCCTGCAGTGGGCGCAGTCAGGCTGATGGTGATGAATCGGGGCCTGTGTGCAGCCTGTGGATGTGCTGCTTCAGCCTGGCGGTGTCCCTGGGGGCGGCCCTGCTGCTGCCGGTGTCCATCATCAGCAACGAGGTGCTGCTGCTCTACCCGTCCAGCTTCTACATGCAGTGGCTCAACAGCTCCCTCATCCACGGCAAGTGCCCTTCACGCTCGCTCAGCACTGTGGCCGCCACTGGTGGCAGCACCTACCGTCACTTAACCGCTGTGCCACTGCGCCAGGGTGGAACTGCCAGCAATTTATGAACGTAGGGAAGGACTGGTTTCGCACGTTCAGATTCAGATTTATTTGAACAACACTCGGTTGCCAAGGAGGCGAACAGAAAGGCAAGCAAAAGTTGCCTGACGAAGCGTCCGCCCCCTTTGCACTCTACCACCGACCAGTGGGCAGGTTTAACCAAAGAAAACAGACCATATCGCCAAAGATACATTGCATAAAACATTATACACGAAAACATCAAAAAAAGAAAAACAGCACATATTCACGTAAGGCACACAATTAAAAAAAGCTGCAAAAAGTAGATTTGTGAGTTAACATTGTTACACGGAATTGCACATAAAAATACAATATCGGTGTCACTGAACATAACAGAAGGCATGAAGAGCTTAACCAAGCCGGCCAAAGTAAGGTTTTCTTTTCTAATAAAACAGAATTTTTTTTATGTAGGGCAGATATGTGCAGAAACAGTAACTCATTGCTATGTCACAAAAAGAAATGGGTTAGCTTTTTGCTAAATGCTTTCATGGAACGACTGTCGTAAATGGTTTCTATAATACCCGGGTACTTATTTAGAAGATCAGCTATTCAATATTTTAGCGTTTGTGTTCCGTAGTTTGTACGCACTAGTTCTTTTCTACGGGTCATATGTTGAAGGTTATGGTTGTGGTCTCTAAAGAAGAAAGTTTGCGAGAACCCAGCCGGATCCATTTTTATTTGGTCATATATTTTGAATGCTATTCTTTTGTTCATGATATTCATGATGGTTAATATCTGATGTTATTCGAAAAGTGGGCCTGAGGGGGCTCTATATGAAGAGTTATCTATTAATCGTATGACTCGTTTTTGTAGTATAAGCAGGTTCTCCATATTTGCTTTTGTCGTGGTTCCCCATACAAGAATGTAGTATTGCAGACGAGAATAAACTAGACCATAATGCAATTGCTTTTTTAACCACATTGGTAGTAAGTTCTTTACCTTGAAGATAATTCCGATTGATCTGGAACGATATTTTCATATTTTTTGAATGTGCATAAACCCTCCTCCAGTGGCTGGTGTTGAAGATGTCTTATCTCCGCTGCGAGTGGCTCGTGCCCACCATGGCGTTAAGAAGAGTTGAGACATTGTAGGGCAGCTTTTGAATCGCAGAAGACAGAACACTTCCGGGGTGTTTGTGGGCCGCTGTACTGCACAGCCGCACGAAGAGTGGCCAATTCTGACCCGGTGGAGGTTGTCCGATGCGAAATTAGCGTATTTACTCGCATAATAGGTGCACTTTTTTTTCCAGAAAATCCGGCTCAAAGTTCGGGGTGCGCCTGTTACGCGGGGTAAAATTTGTGGAAATTTTTCGACTCGCGAAATTATAACATACCACATAAACGCACTCGTGTACGGGCCGCACCCCGTTTTCCCGAAGAAAATATTTAAAAAAAAAAAACATACGTGCAAGGGCCGCACCGAAACTTTCCACGACCCACGCGGGAATAGCCTTCGAAATGCACGCGCCGAGGCCTCCGCGATCAGCTCCGGCATCGCGCAACGGGCGCTTGATCGCGGAGGCCACACACGCGCACAGGAGCTTCCAGACGCCGCCCACGGAGGGCACCCAAGGCCAAGCTCGTCATCATCATCGTTTTCCTCCGCCGTGAGCTTTCGCTATCCATATCACCATCAGCATCACCAGCTCCAGTTTTTTGTTGCTGTGAAGCCTCTATAGTCAAGTGCCGGGATCTGCGGTAGCGCGTTAGTTCATCGTGGATGTGGCTTTGCCGCCGAGCGTTGCTGTTTTAGCTCGACGGGCAAGCGTGCAGCAGGCCGTGAACTCGGCATGGCCGAGAAGTGCGGCAGTTGCAACTGCGGCGTGCCCAAATTTTCGTATGCGACTCCAACTGCCAAGGTTTTCGCGGGCCTATGTCGGGAACGTTTCCGGTTGGAGATGAAGCTTTCCAAACAGACGTTTAAAGTGAGCATCCCTGAAAAGTGTGTGCGGCTGTTCTACGCAATGTCGTTGTACATGCTGTGGGTCCGCAGCAGCTGCGACGGCAGCATCACTAGTGAGTAGTAGTCAGTTCAGCAAAAACTTTGTTAAAATAAAGATTGGAGGGCGGGGGGCGATGAGGCGTCAGCTTGCAATCGTGTAAATACAGTATTAATCACAGTGCCAAGTTCGGGGTGCGCCTATTATGCGCAGAAATAAAAAAAACCTGCTTTTTCGCGACCCAACTAGAGGTGCGCCTATTATGCAAGTGTGCCTATTATGCGAGTAAATACGGTAGTTGGATAATACTGGCCTGTCTTACAGGAATGGCTACATGCAAGCTGAACTAGTAGATGAGACCGAGCTGTCTGTATTACATGTGTGGTCACTATATTTGGCGTGGAGAGTGTCAGCTGTTTAAGGGCTGGCGTCGATAAGTTTGATTTCTTCGCTATCCCTGGAATTGTAAGGTGCCCCACAGTGGAGGGGAAGTCCGTGCCGCCGGGGCTAACTGCGATGGTCTGCTGTTACCTTTGAAAACATTGCCTGTGGTCTCTGCATCGGCACTGACTCAAGGTGGTGGTGGGAAATCCGTGTTAGATGATGTTTGTGAGTCCGCAGTGCGTCGAAGGCTGTATGCGTCGAAAGCGGGTAGCCCTTGGTGACAGCAGTCATTGCAACTGTTGATGCGCTGCGAGGGAGACCCAATCATGTGCGAAGAGTGTGACCTTGTACAGTCTGGAGCCCACTCAAATTGTTCTTGCATGTGCTCAAAAGCATGGTTGTACTGTACCACAAATATCCCAAGAAGAGGGCTCTGTACAGCATTGACTGGACCGGCGAGCCCCATGATTTTCTGCCTAGAGTAGGTGAGCTTTTTCATTAACCAGGTGCAGTGCAGGCCTTGTGATATTTTCCAGTCTATGGTAATCTCCAAAAAGGGATTGTCTGTCGTGGATGATCTCCATGATAATCCCTAAAGTCTATGATAATCCCTAAAACGGGAGATGAAAGATCTGATTAAGGAACACCAAAGCATGAGGACGTCAAATCCTACAGACTGAATACAACTGGCAGAGCTATCAACAATAATAGATAAACGCAAGGAAGTCAACATAGGAAGTCCAATATGGAGAGAATCGAGCATGCTCTAAAGAACGCAGGTAGCTTAAATGTGTTGCAGAGGAAACTAGGCCTAGGTAAAAACTGGATGTATGCGTTAAGAGACAGAGGGCAATGTCAGCAATACTGATAGGATAGTTAAAGTAGCAGAAGAGTTTTACACAAATTTATATAGTAGCCAATGTAATCAGTACATTAATAAGAAAGACAGTAGTGCACAGCAATGGGATATCCCACCAGTAATGAAAAAGGAAGTAAAAAAAGCCTTTGGAGCAATCCAGAGGGCGGAAGCAGCTGGTATCAGGTAGCAGCAGGTCTGTTGAAGGATGGAGGGGAGGTTATGTTGGAAAAACTAGCCATCCTGTATGTGCAATGCCTTATGACCTTGAAGCTTGGAAGGACGCTAACATTATCTTAATTCATAACACAGGAGACGTCAAAGACTTTGTGACAGTGTGCTGCGCGTCCTCGGAAGGCCACTATCTCCTGCGACATCTTCCCTTTCTTTTGAAGAAATGTCGTGCACTAGAAAACCGGATACAAGAAAAAAAAAAGCAATAGGACAGATGTACCTCTGTCTTGTTGTGTGTTTTTTCCTGTATTCGTTTTTTTTTTAGCGCACAATATTTTTCCGAAATGATGCACCAGCTAACCAGCCGAAAAGTTCTGCTACTTCTCTTTGTGGGTCCTAGATGTGCTTGAACAACAGGGTGTATGATGCCAGGAATCTTTGGGTGTCAAGAGCCAAGGCTTATTATAGGTTGTAAGGTTGACAGCCTGGCCGTCATCTTTAAGCAAGAATTTTGATGGAGGCAAAATTCGAGAGGCCCGTATATTGTGCGATATCAGTGCACGTACAAGAATCCGAGATGGGTGAATGCAAGGCTCTGCCCAAACGTGTGCCGATGGACGCCACAAACTGAAGCAGGGGAGACCCGTCCCAAGCAAGGCTGTAGAGAAGCTCCACGTGCTGTGACAAAAAAAAACTAGGAAGCCCCCTCCCAATCCTGAGAAGCGTGGGGAGGGAACAGGGGATGATGAAGTGGTGGTGGTGGTGTGTGTTGCTGATGAGGCTTGCCCTGTTGTGCGCTGCGAGATGAATGGCTGCCCGGAATAGCTGATAGACACAGGGTCACTGGTGGTGACCTTGCTTAAGGAAAGCGATTTAAAGCTTCGAAGGAAACGGGATTGCGAAGTGTCTGGCAGTGTTCCAACCATGTTTGTAGGCATAACGGGGGATCCTCTTGGTATAAGCGGTGTCTGCTGGTTACACTTCACGCTCAGCGGAATTGCATTAGATCAGCCTTGCTACATATGCCCGGACACAGTGTCTCTGAGATTTGCATTACCGACACTGGCACCCAACAGACTGTGGGAGTGGTGGAGGAGATGTCGTGAGTTTCCGTAGAGGGGGATCGTCTTTCCCTGGTCGGAGCACGTTTCGTGCGCATACGTGTCTTCAGATGTACACTGCGGCACTGTGGGGGTGCTGAATGAATACTCGGAGGTGTTCGCTGCAGCCAACTTGGATTTGGACTGCTGTGGCGTTGTATAACACAGGATAGAAACTGGCACTTTGGTGCCCATTTACCAGCGCATGTACCGATTTCCCTACTCCCAATGTGAGATGGAGTGGCAGGTGCAAGATCTGAGTGATTGCGGCATAGTCGAACACTCAAGGACGCCATGGGGGCACCTGCCCTACTGGTGGAGAAGCCAGATGGTTCCTACCAAGTGGTAGTGGGCTATCATAAACTTAGTGCTGTGACTCGGATCAGTCCGTAACTCACCCACAGTAGACACGGTGCTCTTTCTCAGCTGGGCTCTGCTAGTTACTTCACAGGGGTGGATCTGGCGGTGAGATTTTGGCGGATAGCAATGGACCCGGCAGATGCCGAGGAAACGGCCATCAATACTCCTGCAGGGCATCATGAGTGGAAAAGGGTGCCGGTGGGCCTAAAGCCCCTCAATGAAACAAAAGTAGCGAAAAGCCTTGAACTTTCCGACACTCCTCCTCTCCTGGCGCTCTGCTGGAGAATCGAGCCTCCCATTGGCCGAGGCGCCGTAGTCACGTGTTAGCGCGCGCTTTTTGGCTCCGCAGCAGACGCCGGCGCCATTGCCGGGGCTGGGAGTCGCACTTTGTTTTCTGTGGTCGTTTTTCAGTTGCCAGTCGTGTTTTTTCGGATGATTTGGTGTGAAGCGCCAGCGTCTGCAGTGTTTCTTCACACTAAATGCCGTTTGGCATGAATTTAAACAGACGCTTTTGCTAGCGGGCACGAAATCCGTGCTGAAGTGCAGGTTTAATGTTGCTCGCATTGCGCGGCGTGCCGGCTTGGTTGCAGTCTGGCTCGTTCGCAGGCTCCTTCGCATGTTGAACCCCGCCGTTTACGTTGCTCGCTATGCAGGTCTAGGCTTGATGTTGCGCGCATTGCTTGCCGTATTTGTGTTGCTGCAGCTGGATTCCTGGGCTCACAAACTCGATACTAAAGGGGCAGTACTCGCTGTTTGAGCCTACGCTGCTCATGCTGCTCGCGGTGCAGGTCTAGCTTTCAAGCTGAACGCATCTCTAGACGTATTTGTTTTGTTACAGTTGCACTCCTTCGCTCACGAACTCGACACCAAAGGTGCGGTACTTGCTGTTGAAGCTCCTGCTGCTCATGCTGCTTGCGATTAAGGTCTAGCTTTCATGTTGCACGCATTGCTGAACGTATTTTTCAAGCAGGGTTCTAAACCGAAATCGGTCGTTACTGTGCACATTAACGCACCTGTCGCTTGAATACTCGATATCTGCGTGGATAATACTTGACAATGCAAGCAAGGACCTCTGTAAAACATTGTTTCAGACATTTTGGGTTGAGGCCGTCGTCGCTGCCGCGAATTCCTGCGAAAATCACACTGCGTGGAGCTATGTAACGTGGATAGGTGGTGTCAAATGAATCACTAACGCAGGGGCGTGCGCAATGATCCAGACCATTTCCAAAGTTCGACATTGGAAAAGCTCCTCATGGACTTTAATGCGGAGTGGTGACGTGTTAACACTTGCGTATTCTTTTTTCAGTTATGAAAGGTCACGCTCTATATTTTTTTTTCGTGCCTTGTATCTCCCACGCCATAATCTCAATGCGGCCGAACCTGAGGCAGAAAATGCAACAAAAATCATGCGGGCGCGCGGTCCGCTGCACGTCAAAGCGCGAGCGACGAGAAAGCCACTCGTCGAGCGTAGGTAGTGCTCCAGTGCCGCAAACTCGCTCGCGCGCGCCACTTCCACCGTGTGCTCCGCAGCCAAAGCGATCGAAGAACAAAAAGTTTCTATAAAGCAGTGCAACGTTGGTCTGGGCAGTTATTACAGTAACTGATTTTTCGATCTCTCATTCCATGATGTTATTTTGACCCAAGCCAAGGCAGAAAACGCAACACAAAGTTCATTCGGGCACGCGGTATGCCAGGCGCCAAAAGGCGACGGTTGCGAGCGTCTGCTAGCTTCTCCCGGCCTAGGTGCCGCCACCGTCGGCGCCCGGGAGAAGCCGAGAGAAGGAGCGCCAGCATAGGAGGAGGAGGGAGGAGATGTCGCTACTTTTAGTTTACTTAGGGGCTTTAGGTGGGCCTGGTGAGTAACCCTGCTGTCCAGGAGCAGCGGACCGCTGATGTTATCCTAGCAGGCCTTCTGCGAAAGTTGTGCTTCGTGTATATGGAGCGCAAGCACTGCGAGGAGCAGGCCTTAAGCTTAAGCCTTTGAAGTGCCAATTCCTCAAAAAGGCCTAACCTAACCTAACCTCTAACCTAACCTAACCTAGCCTAGCCTAACCTAACCTAACGTAACGTAACGTAACCTGGCACACTGTTTCAGCTGACAGTGTCCGGCCTGACCTGGAGAAACTAAAATATATCTCAGACTTTCCAACCCCGACTATAGTCCGTTTCATACTACATGGCAGGCAACGCCGCAGAGGTTTATGAAATAGTGCATCCGCAAAACTATATTACTCCACCACGTATCATTCGTTCTTCTCGAAACTCCGGCCATTGTTAGGACGAATACAAAGAGCGGTATAAGACGATGTAGGATTGAAAATCACGGTCAAGGCTGTGAGGTGCACAGTGTTGGGGCTCTCTGGCCATGATTTTCACAGAGAGTGAACTACTTTTTGGACGTGGATTTAGTAGAAGCGATTCACCCTACCAACCGTGATCATAACGCCATGCGTACTTTTTTCTTCTCAAAATCTCGGCGAGTCGCAGGACGAAAATGTGGCAAGAGGTAAAACGAAGTCCGGGAGGTGCCAGAGACAGCACTTAAGATTTGTCGCTACAAAATATGCTTGTGTTCGCTGTGGTTGTATGGCGTACTACTTTTTGCGTGCGGACTTGGCCTGCGCGAACAGGCGCGCCAGCTTTGGCAGCGTTGCCTGCTTTGTATGGAACGGATGGAAGGAACTATGTATGGAACTATGTATGGAACTATGTATGAAACTATGTATGGAAGGTGTCTGCCAGGTCCAGTGGTTTCTTGGCCTGATTGGCTATTACCAAAGGCACATAGAGGAATTCGCCAACCTAGCTAAGTCGCTGACTCCCTTAACCGCCAGGTCAAAAGATGCGGCGGATGCTTTTAGGTCTCTGAACAGAAAGTTAATCAGTGCACGGCTGTTGCGCCACCCAGATTTTAATTAGCCCTTTTGTTATGGCCACAGGTGCATCAAAGTTCGCGGTTGGTGCTGTGCTTTCGCAGGTTATCGAGGGTAGAGAACATCCTGTAGCTTTTGCTAGCTTAGCCCCACAGAGCCACAGAGTACGGAGCCACGGAGAGGGAATGCCTCGCGGTTGTCTGGGGAGTAAAGCACTTCAGGTGCTACATTTAGGGCCACTGCCATCCTCTGAAATGGGTAATGAGTGTCAGGGACCCCAGCCCAAGGGTGGCTAGATGGAATCTACAGCAGCAAGAGCATTCCTTTGAGGTCGTCAGGCAAAGCTCACATGAACGCTGACGCACTGAGCCGCCAAGCCACCGTCTCAGCTGTATGTGATTTTGTCCCTGTAATTGACTCCGCCGAGTTGTGCGAAGATCCCAACCTCAAGCGAATCATCAAAAGCCTAGAGGGAAAATCATCTTACCCTGAGCAGTTAGGCTACTTCAGTGGCAGTGACTGAACCCTGTGTCGGCGGATGCGGCTAGTGAGGAAAGAGAGACCAGAGATGACCACTTTGGAGAGGGTCATCACACCCCTAGGTCATGTACCATCAGCAACGAATGAAGCGCGAACAAGAAAACTGAGGTGGCAGCACAAAAGCACGAATGTATTAGCTCCTCTATTGGAAGTACAAGTGCGGTCGAATAGCATTTCTAAAGAAGAGTCTTCGTGCCTTCGAAATTAAAAAAGCAGGAGCTAGTATTCAGCTTCCCGTGGCTAAGAGCTGCTTATTTTGCAGTCCGTGGTTCAGTTGTCTTGTTCACGTTTCATTTCTTGCTGATAGTACAGAAAGGGTTTCACAATGCACCTTGGACCGGCCATTTTGGCGTAGTGAAGACGCGCAAGCGGGTGGAATGGTTCTACTTCTCAACTGGCATGCAGCAGGACATTAGGGATAGTTGGCCCGTTGCCCACGACCACTTCCTGGAAAAAAATTCAGGGGGGCACTTTATTGACCTAAAGTGCCATGAGGCGAAAGCCTTAAACGTGGTGTTGCTGCTTGTGTCACTGATGTGTGGTTAAGATGTTAAGCTTCGCCTCTAAGAGTGAAACGCGACAGCGTCTTGCAACGCTGCCAGGGAGTCCACAGAACGCCATCGCCAATTCGGCTCTATGCCTTGGTCGACCATAAATTGGTTTTGAGGAAAGGAAATGTGTCTGTCTCTCATATCTTGGTGGACACCTGAACCTCGCCGTAACAGGAAGGGAGGAAGATGGGAGTGAATGGAGACACTGTATTCATTAGACACACCTTTGTTCATTCCAAACCGTCATGCTGGGATGGCGGAGTGGTTAGCGTGCTCGTCTCGCACTCTGGAGACCGTGGTGCGATTCCCCAACTCGACCAATTTCGTACTCGGCTTTATTTTTCTGGTCTGACTAGAAAGGTTAATTAGGCTAGTTGGTTAATTAACTAATTAACTAAACTCAGTTCCACTTACTTGGAGCATCACTATACGATCCCTTTAACTGGTTGCATGGTTACTAGCCAAAGTACAATTGGCCCCGTTTGAAATTCGCGCGTCGTGACGTCACAACCGTTTCGACCAATTGAAAAGCGTGACATTTCTGTCGACAACTCCTGCTTACAACAATGAGGCATTAAAGGCTTCTGCCTTAATAGGTGCATGCTAGTATTCAGAGATCACCTTTTGAAATACAGTGCCAGACCAAAAGGCAGACGCGGTTGCACGAGCGTTTGTCGAACAGATCGTGCTCCAACATGCACCCCCAAGGCAACTCTTAACAGGCCGAGGAACCAACTTCATGTCGCAGCTAATGAGGAGAGTATGCGGGCTCCTTAAGATAAATAAGAAGCAGAGAGCACCATACCGTCCTGCTTGCGATGCCACTGTGTAGCAAGTAAACCAGACCGTGACCGGGCCCCTGTCGCATTTTGTGTTGCGCGACCAGCGTGACTGGGACTTGTGGCTCCCCCGTGCAATGTTTGCATGTACCGTATAAACGCGTTTAAGGGCCGTACCCGTGTATGGGCTGCACCATTTTCCCTGTTACGAGCACTGCCGCGTCCCAAAGCATACAAAAGAGCACAGACCTACCCGGTACTACTCCTGAATGCCGATGCCAACTAAGGAAGCGGAAAGCTAAATCAGACTAATGGCATCTGAGTTGTAGGCCCTCTACACAGCCGGTGATTTTAAAGGGTCCCTGAAAGGGGTGTCTGAGGTTGGCAAACAAATACTTGCATTATGTAGAGCGTAGGCCACTGAACGTTCATGCCGCGTACAATACATCAAAGGCGAGTAGATAATTTACAATACATTTTCAAAAACTACCTCTCCCGAGCCTCGCGGCGACCAGCGGCGGTGAACTTCCGCCCGAATCCGTACTCATTACGTCAGTTTGTACTCTTTACGTCACAAGTGCTGGGCTATGATTGGTTCGCGGTGCCAACGTGAAATCACGCATTTAACAAACTAGAAGCTCTAGATACTTCACACTCTTACTCTTTTCGGAAACATTTCGCATTTCAGCAAGCAGAGTTGTCGTTTATATGCATGTTTACGCAGTTATTGTGTGTTCGGTGTCAGAAATTAGTACTGCACTTCCGGTTTACAATGTTTTCGTCTGCTCGTGCCGCTTGTGTCACTCCGCCGGCGCCGCCGTCGAACCGAATCGAGAATCGAGGTGCGATTTGGAGTCACCGCACTACTGATTTCTGTCGCGACCTCCGTCGCATGCGCAATCAAAATGGACCGGCCGTGCTGTGTCGTTGGTTGCAAAGCCAGGGTTCGGCAAGATGTTGCCCTTCGGCACTGTCTGCCGAAAGATGGAAGTGAGCGAGCCGTCGTCGTCGTCAGGATTCAGTGCTCGATTTCTGAACGGCGTGTCCTTAAAAGCTTGGCCGACGCGCTGCACCGATCGTCGCTTGCGAACTGCCGCCCCACTACAAGCAGGGAGACACGGGGCGGTGAGCATCGCTGCGCCGCCCTACCCAAGCTCCGCTCACAACCGGTGTCGCGCACTTCGCCGCCGTGCAGCAATGCCTGAGCGCTGCTTGGGATGGTGTACAAATATCACAAGGCTAGATCGCCTTGTTATCAGAAATACTTCTCGAGCAGCGACAAAGCACGCCTGCTTATGTTGCGAGCTTTCGGCAACGGCACCGCTCGCGGGCGCTCAGGGCGACGAGCTCTGCTGCTGCCTGGCTGCCGTGGTCGTCGCGAAGCCTATTGCCTCTTCGGCATCGAAGCTGCAGCGGCCGGCGCTTCGGAAGTCGCCTGAGCTATAATACAAGGCTTACTCTACATATCGCTTTGCAGTCAACAGCATCATCTCTCAATAAAATAATAGTATGGTCACTTTCCGCGACTCCTTCTGCAGCGAAGCGAGCGGGCGCCAGGCGAGTCGGACCCCACGTCGGGCCAGCGGCAGCTGCGAGACGGTTGTGGCAAGAAATTTGCTCAATCACAGTCGTTACCTTTACCAGCAGCTCAGTATTGGTCAGCGATCCTCAAAAATGACACATTTTTCACATTTCTTATCCCAGGGTTTATTATTTACGTCAAGAACACACTTTAGCTCGTTTTTATGTCGCTGGCAGACGGGATCCAGGCTGGCCGGCCGGCCGGCATGCTCGGCGTACATCACGTTCGCACAAGAAAATGCAAAACAGCCATGATACCAGCGAGGATGCTTCCTAGATTCGAGCAACGAAAATATGTCTGTGCAAAAGTGGATCTTTCGGCAACGACACCGCCTGCGGCAACGCCGCGCGACGAACTGCGCGCTGGTCCCAGGCTGCCCTAGTCGTCGCTAGGCCTATCTGGTTTCGCATTGAAACCGCAGCTGACGGCGCTTCGGAAGTTGCCTGCGCTATAATAAAAGGCCTACTATTCACATCGCTTTAATGCGAACTCGTCCCATAATAAAAGATATGTTCGATTTCCACGATGCCTTCAGCAACGGAGCTAGCAGACGGTAGGCTCTAGTACACTATAGGTAGGCGAACCGCACCAAGTAGCAGCAGCACCAAATCGGCTGTTGGATGAAATTTGCTTGTATCGCAGTCATCACTTTTACCAGCAACTCAGTATTGGCCAACGATCGTCAGAAATTATGCATTTTTGACATGCATCTATCCAAGGGCTTGCTATGGACGAGAACAAACAATACTAGCGCGTTTTTCAGTCGACGGTGGCCGGCATCAAGGCTGGCAGGCCGGTCCGGCGTGGCTCGGCCCCGAGCGCCCTGAGCAGCGCGCTGTACGGCATCATGACGCTGCCGCTCTCCGCACTCGTATTGGCTCCCGCTTCCCGTCGTTGCGTTTTCCGCGCACGGCTTGTCGTAGACATCCAGCAGGTTGGACGCAGGCGACGAGCTGCGATCGGTTGTTACGACGTCGTTCACAACGGCGCGCCGCAGCGAATCGCACACACTTTTCGCACATGTGTCCCCGCCTTAAGGCTGAAATCCCATTTCGGCACTCATCCGCAAAAGTCGTTCCTTCAGCTCGGGGTCTATAGTACGAGAGAAGCCGCAGCGAGGGTTGCGAGACACAGGTGAACATAGCAGACAGCGGGAAAGCGAGCGAGCGAGCGATCGAGCGAAAGAGCGCGTCAACCGGAAGTAAACAAACCGATCTCGTCGATGACGTATTTGTGGGCGGAGCATGGTCCCGGCCTGTAATCTTTATTTTTTTATGGTTTGCTCCGGTGTACGAGTTGAGAGGGAAAAGGCTGGTGGTCATTTTTAATAGCCATTATCTCTGGTTCCGCACAAGGTAGATCAAAAATTTTTGCGGTAGGATGATGGATCGTTCAATGTCTATCAATACTTCGACTTCTCTTTGCCTACACGGACACCGTTTCAGGGACCCTTTAATATTTCTAAAAAATTTTTCAGAAAACAGTTTCCGTATACCTTGGGCTAGCTTGGCGTATGATGGCCTGGGTTGCCTGTGTGCTGTCAAACCCAACACAATACTAAAGGCCGAGTCACACTGCGGAAACAGTCCGCCAACCCGTCCGACAAAACAGTGTTTTCGTCGGGTTGGCGATCCTGTCACACCACGTCAACACGAACAGAGGGTAAACATGTCGCTGTCTCCCGCCAGCCTGTGTTGGCCACATGTGCGCCGCTTGTTCACAAACTCTCTGTCACACCGGAAAAACCACCTCAATCGCGTTCCCCGGCGCTTCTCTGCCTTTGCTCGCGCGCTCTCCTCCGTGCGTGTGCACAGCCGCGGAAACTGGAGACACCTTGCGCTGTTGTAGCTACTGGCGGTTTTGCAGAATGTCGGACGAACTATGATCGTGCGCGGCGGCTGAGGTGCAGCCTTGCTCGATTCTGACTCGGACGACCAGCCGCCACCGCAGAGAAACCGCGCTGGATGATTGACTGGCTGAGAAGGGCGCCTGAGAAAGGCGTTTTCGAAAACTTCATGCGAAAGAATTAAACACGGACTATATGCGTCTACTTTCTGTGCCCTGTGTCTACTTCTACACATTTTGTGTTTTGCGCTGCTGTTCCACAATGCATTATCAACCCGGCCGGTCACTACAAATCACGCCACAATCTCGGCAGATTCATCGAGTTTGTTCCACGCTCTGAGAGTACTAAAAAAGAGATATAATTGTACGCATCATTCTTGCAATCAAATGGGAACCCAGTAAAGTTATTCTGATTGCTATCTCAAAGAAAAAAATGCAGCACTGCTTTCTTCTTCATCTCAAGTTCAAAATTAGCAGGACAGGTAACTGGTAACTCGCGCTCACCTGTGAAATACAGTCCCAACTAGCGATCTCTTGAAACACAGATTCCTTCAGATCACACCGTTGATATTTTGGGTCTGTTATATTCCATGGAAAACGCTTCTCTTCAATCATCGCGATCAGGTCACTTTCCTGGCGGCACGAGTACGACGGCAGCATGTTCACGCGAGCAACTGGCACGCTCGTATGCCGGCTCCTGCTCGGGTGGTTCTCGCGCACAAAGCCGTCAAGAAACTTCTGGAACTCGCAGCCGAGGCAGTCCCTGGAACAGGACATTCCTTTTGGCTCCCTACAGAACCGCGTTCGTCAGAAGTGTACGCTTACTCACAAGAATGCGACGGGGATCGAACGTGCTTCTCCACGGCGGCCGCACCTGCCAGCCGACGGTGGCCAGGGCAGCCTTCCCGTCTGTATGCACCCGCCTGCAAGACGCCGTACCGCAGCAGACAGCATTCCAACGAAAGGAAGAGCTCTTTTTTGCACTTTGCAAACGAAGTTTCCAAGCACGAAAGGCACAAAAGCGGTGAATCACCGCAAAGTGCTTGGTTTGTTCGTGCGGTGTCGCCAGGAAATTCGCCCGGCCGGCGAACAGCGCCAACCGTGTCCACGAACGCTGTTTGTTTGTTGTTCCGGTTCCCGGAAGCTGTCATACCGAGGGAACACCCCAGAAACCTGTCTCGTTTCCCTGCCGTTCGTGCAGTGTGACAAGAAGTTGTGGGACAAGTTGGTTGGGCGACTTGTTGACGGCTCGCTTGCGAACATGTTTGGTTCATGTCGTTGTTGTGTTTCCGCAGTGTGACTCGGCTTTAAGATATTGATTTCCAGAGAAATACTTTGATGCGGCTGATTGAGGCTGTGATTCAGAATGGCAGAAATGTAATCGCGCTACTAAGGGAACCTGCCTTGAGGTGCCCTATCACTTGGGCTTGAAAGCGCCTGCTGTAACGGATGCTACCCCAAGTTCGTTGTTCTGTGCAGTCCTTTCAAAACAAATCCGCCATAGACGTTACTGCTGGCACGCTGCCAGTAGGAAATCACTTTCTTCTTTCTTCTCTCTTTTGCTCACTTTTTTTTTTTTCATGGAAAAACTTCATAAGATCAGGTTTGGTGGTCAAGATCATTTCCTTACTTCAGGTTGATGAGAGCATTGAACCCTGCGGGTACCCGCCGGGTAATAAAATTTGTTTGTTACCTCAGAAACTTCGTGAAATGAGGTTTCGTTAGATTGTGGCTTTTAACTGCTACTGAGGCTGCCCTTAGCTACATGTTTGTGTTTGATTTCTTTGATGGCATCATGTAATAACCGCTCGGGCACAAAGTGTGGGGTTGCTTCACTGTGCTTAGAAACAGCCCTGGCCCGAAGCGAGTGCCTTGACCACGTGAACCCTTGCTGCCCTGCAGGGCTGTGGAACGAAATCTTTCTCTTCTCCAACGTCTCCATCTTCATCCTGCTGCCGTTTGCCTACCTGTTCACAGAGTCGGAGGGACTCCCGGGATCTCGGAGGGTGAGATGTGTGTGCTCGGACAGCACCTCTTCCATTTCTGCACTCATGCATGCATCTAGGGGGGGGACACTGTGGCGACAAGGCTGGCATTGATAAGGCCAGGAAAGGATATTGAGGCGTCGCTGCCAGTAGCTGCTGTCGCACTGTGACGACATCTAGGCAGCATCTTCGGTTGGGATCCCTGAGGCCAATCAGTTCAAAATGGAGATAGAGTTTTTGACTTCACGAGCTTGAATGAGAACACCTCCCATCAGAACACCGCGCCGCCTGTTTAACCTCCTCAGCATTCAACGTATACATGGATCGACCTTGGCATTTAATGAATCTTTTCTTCCAACTGCAATAGAAAATTGAAACCTGCTACCCGACTACATTGATAACGAGCGCGACGCTACTAAATTTCGACAGGCATTAATTAATCACTGTACTGAATAAAAGATACTTCTCAAACTTCACTCAGTTACACTTATTCTTTTTCTTGTTGTTGTTGTTGTTACCGCCTAATTCAGCCTTGCGCCCTACATTATTGACCAACGTTGTATTGTGATGTATCGTTTTTCATTTTATTGTATTGCATTATGTTTTGTTGTAGTAACGTATTATTCTCAGTTGCATTTGCTTTGTAACCCCCCCCCCCCCCTTATGTAATGCCTCAACAGAGGCCTTTAAGGGTAAAATAAAGGATGATGATGAGGTGCTGTGGTAAAAGTAGCATTTCATTTTCAAGTCCACTTTTTTTTACAAAGTTACAAGCTGCTCAGTCGGACATTTTGTGGGCCGTTTTACAACTTTCTCGTTGGAATTTTTCGTCTCTCTTCATTGCTAGCTAAATTCATTGATTAATCTCGACTAATTATGCGAGTAAGCACAATACAAAAAATAATGTGACTTGCTCTGTACAATGAGCCAGCAACATGCATTTGGCCTCGTCATCTTAGAGTGCCCTGGCTAAAGTTAGCTGGGACGCCCTGTGCATCTACAGTCAATAGTGGCGCCATTTCCTTATAGCTTTGTTGGTTAGACGCATGAGCTAAGGGCACTTAGTGTCGCCCTTGTACACTACGTCTATCCCTCCCTAAGTATGTGCATATCTAGGCAAAATATTTGCAAAACCAGCCGGTTAGGGCACATAGTCCTGAAACCATGCAGTTGGTCCCTTGTGGGCTGAAAAAGTGCTGGTGGCTCCCCAGCAGGTTCAGTGGTGAACACGGGAGCACTGTCGCCACCATCTGAAGCGAGGCTTGCGTGTAGTGAGCCTTGCGGCTGCGACAGACTTGAGAGTATTGACAGAGGTTGCTCTGAGGTTCTGCCAGGTGTCCGTGGGCTTAGAGGCTTGTGACTAGTGTGGAGAGCAGCCATTGTCATCCCTCAGTACCGCATGTTGTGGCGATGCTTCGTTCGGAACTGCAGTCAGCTGTGAGGCACTCTAAGTGCGACCGTCTTCCAGGCAGAAGGACCTATGCGCTCGAGTATCTTCAGTTGGGGTCGAAAATCGGGAGTGCCGTTTGGACCAGCAATTGGCTTCACAACTTTCGCATACTTTCCTACTTCGGTATTTGGGCTGCTCTTCGTCGGTCAGCATATGCTTTGCGTTGGTAAAGTGAGAGCATCTCCTGAGTGGGGTCTGTGCAGAAGTTGGCAGAGGGATGGCCACTGACATCCAAGGATGTCCTTATGTGCTGGCTGTGTAGAAGCACTGCCATCCAGTGATACTGTGAGGAGTGGCTCTGTAGATTCTCAAGTACTCTGTGGCAGTGCTCTTCACTGGCTGCTGCTCCAGTGAGGCCAACTGAACATACAACTTGAGCGCACTGTTAAATCTTTCGACCTGTCCGTTTGCCTGGGAGGGTAAGACACAGCCCAGAAGCTATGCTTGGATTCGTCTGTCCTGAAGAAAGGACAACAGGGTAGCCTTCTCGTGCGGAGTATTGACAGGAGGAAGAACGCCACTTTATGGGAAGACTTATCACTGCAGAAAACAACTTCTGGCCATTTGGAGAAGTGATCAGCTATCGATACAAAAACCGACAGTCTGCTGATACATGCTCAGGTGAGTGAACGCTATCAGCAGCTATACTGCTTCGCGGTTTATCTGGAAGGGCCACTGGCTGCAGTGCGGGGAGAAAGCTGATGACAACTGGTGTATCTTGTTCGGGAACTACTTTGTGGACGTGAGCCGAGCGTCGTCCTTGTGCACTGCGGGAGCTACGGCAGCCTTGTATGAAGGGCCCACGGCAGCTGCATGCGAAGCAGGTTTTACCACGAGCGGGGTGTACGGATGGCTCGCAGCTGGCTGTGGTGCATTTACCGCAGGTCTTTGGATTTCCATTGTATGGAGCAACAGTGGGGGCTGCGTCTGAGGTTGGCGGGCAAGCATAACAAGCATATGGAAGTGTGTGCCTTTGTTGCTGAAACGGCGGCTATCTTGCATGCTTCTTCCTAAAGCGTTAGGTTGGCATGGCTGTTGCTCTACTATGATGTCCTGAATGGGGTTAGCAAAGCCTTCAGGCTCAAGCTGAGCTCGCTCGCGAAGTAGCATAATTTCAACCGGTACGGTCGAAAGTCAGTGTGTCGCCTTCCAACACCCGTGATTGTAACTGCGGAGATAGAGCGCCAGTGACGAGCTGCTCGCACATGTTTTCGTTCGCTTGCTTGGCAAAATTCCAAGAAGCTGGCAGTTTTCGAAGCGCGAGAGCAAAGTGATGGACTCACCATGCAGCTGACGGTGCTCACGGAAGTGGTGCCATTTTAGCCGATCGTTGCGTGTGTCGTTGTATTTGTTTGGGGATGCACCGCTACGGTGTCTTGCTTGGAGGCTGTGCCACGGTTCTCAGGTTTCAGCTTCAGAAGCCAGTGGCTCAGTCGGCAACTTCATTGGTGATGGGAGCGCATTTAATACGCATTGTCCTTCCAGGCCCAAGCAGTACAGCAAAAGGGCTTGGCACAGGCAGCTCCATCCAGATGAAGAGGTGTAGCTAACGGGTCCATGGTATGGCTGGTATGCCTGGGGTGGCATACCACCCTCATCACCAGATTGTCATGCTAGCCAAGGGAAAAACCAGCGCACATGTCAACCCATGGTGTTCAAGACTTGTTTATTCAAGTCTGCACTCATGTATATATCTTCAGTCAATAGTGGCACCATCTCTTTATGGCTTTGTTAGTTACACACATAAACTAAGGGCACCTGGTGTCGCCCTTTGACACTGCCGTTTTTATGTTATCCTTTTTCCTGTATCTAATATTGTTACATACTGAGCATTTATTTACTATGTTTACCGACCATGACAGAAAACTCAGCACGGCAATGCAGACTAGCTTCTTATACGTTCTTGTTCCCCCCCTACACTTTGGCCTAGCTCCTGTAGTGAGCTAAGCAGGTTCTTGAGGGCGGAATCTTTCGAGCCAAGTGACAGGCACCGCCCAGTCCTTGCATGAACGCCAGTGACTTCTGGCAAGGCGCAATAGGATGTAGTTGAAATCACTGATGGGCTCCACTGCAACAGAAGGGCCAGTGGAGTGAGATAGGAGCATCATCATCATTGCAGGGCAGAGGCCTCTCCCATGTCTCTCCAATTAACCCTGTCCTTTGCCAACTGTGGCCGCCATGTCCCCACAAACTTCCTAATCTCATCCGCCCACCTAACTTTCTGCCGTCCCCTGCTACGTTTGCCTTCTCTTGGAATCCACTCCGTTACCCTTAAGGACCAGCGGTTACCTTGCCTTCGCTTTACATGCCCTGCCCAAACCCATTTCTTCCTCTTGATTTCGACCAGGATGTCATTAAGCTGCATTTGTTCTCTCACCCACTCTGCCCGCTTCCAGTCTCTCAACATTACACCTATCATTTTCTTTTCCATAGCTTGCTGCGTTGTCCTTAACTTAAGCTGAACCCTCTTTGTTAGTCTCCATGTTTCTGCCCCATAGGTGAGTACCGGTAAGATAAAGCCATTGTGTACTTTTCTCTTGAATGACATTGGTAAACTGCCATTCATGATCTGAGAGAACCTGCCATATGCACTCCACCCCATTCTTATTTTCCTAGTTGTTTCCCTCTCATGATCCGGTTCAGCTGTCACTAGCTGCCCCACGTAGACATACCGTATTCACTCGCATATAGGTCGACCTTTTTTTTTTTTCAGAAATGTTGCCCATAATTAGTTATCGACCTAAACTCGTGACCAAATAACCTCGACCGATATTCGTGACGCAGGTCTTCATCATCATCATCATGCGGGTGCACACAGGGAATTGCTGTGTGTACTCGCATTTCTCTTTCGTTCATTTCTTTGGTCTTATCGTGGTAGACAGCTTAGGAAGGAGCATATTTTGGCGTTCTGGGCAGGAGCGGTGATAGTAAAGCACGGGAGGCTTTGGAGCTGTATCACATCAGAAAAAGAGGCAAAAGTTGTGTCAGCAAAACATCTGTGCACCTTTTTAAAGCTGAGATTTCATATCTTGAATGGTTCTGTTGATTGCACGTGAGGTTTCTTTCTGCGCATGCCTAGGTTTCTGTATAAGTGCTCGCTTTTCAGAGATTAAAGTCAGATGAAGTGTGTGCTTGTCCTACGTCGTATGTGCATGTTTTTCAAAAGATATGGGTCGACTTATATTCGAAAAAGTTTATTTCTCGGCGAGCCTAATGTATATGGGTCGGCCTATATTCGTGGTCGACCTATATTCGAATAAATATGGTACTCTCTTACTACTTCCAGCACCTCGCTACCAATTGTGAACTGCTGTTCCCTTGCTAGAGTGTTGAATATTGCTTTGGTTTTCTGCATGTTAATTTTTAACCCCACCGTTCTGCTCTGCCAGTCTAACTCATTGATCATGCTTTGCAGTTCATGATGAAAATTTGCGGGCGCGAACAAACAAAAGAGAGAGAAGACTCTGTCTTTTGTTTGTTGGCGCCCACAAATTTTCATCATGAACAACCTACAACTAGCCCAGCTTTCCATTCTTTTGCAGTTCATGTCCCGAGTGACTTAGCAAGGCAGTGTCACCAGGAATTGCAAACTACTTAGCTATTCTCCATTACTCTTGTCCCCAACTGTTCCGAATTCAGGCCTCAGAACACCTCATGTAAACAGGTGGTGAACAGTACTGACGAGATCGTGTCTCTCTGCCTGGCACCCTTCCTTATTGGAATTTCATTGCCGACTTTATGGAGGACTATGGTAGCTTTGTGGGTGCTATAGTTACCTTCCAGTATTCTCATATAAGACTCTTCTACACACTTATTCCACCGTGCACCTGGCACAAACCACGTTTGTGCTGCGGCGTCCACAGCCACACTAAATAGCCGGGGACACAATGGATTTGCTAGTGTCAGATATTGGGGAGCTCTTGGGAGTCCAAACTGCGGATGTGGGCAAGTCGCCGAGTTTCTGCAGAGAGTGGTGGCATTGGAAGGAGAGAGGAAAGGTGGTGTTAAAGCCTGCAAGGCATCATGTGAGCGTAAAGAGCGTTGTCTTGTGTTGCATGCACGGTTTTGTACGCACATGTAATTGAAAAGAGGGCGCCATTTCAGTTGGTTTGGTTAGAGGCTGAGCATGCAGTTTATGCGCTCCGAACTTCTTTCTGATTAACTAGGTTAAAGATAAATGCATTTAGCAGTTGTTAGTTGAGTCTTGAGAGTCTTTGTTTTGTGACATTTGAGATATGTCAACCAGCACTGCCTTGACATTCAGGAAGTCTCAGTGTGCTGTTCAGCTGTTAGCTTTGAAAGGTTCGTAGACTACGACCAGAGAGAGAAGCTTGTCCTTGAACATCGCCCACAAGCCCGGTACATCACGCTTGATGCTGTAACCGAGGAAGTTAAGCACCTAGAGTGTTTCTCATTGCACCATAGTCAAATAGCAAGTATAATAGAAGTGCGGTGGAATGCATTTGGGCAGATATAGTGAAAGCCCATAACTCTGAACTTCAGTGGACCAAAAAAATGGTTGAATTATCAAACGACCCCCTAAAACTGTGGAGTACTACTTGCATCATGGTAAATTTATTTGATGAAAGACTGGGCAATGGATGCCTGCTTTTGAGGTAAGAATGGTGCAGCAATGACTGTTTTTTCACGTTTCCGTCAGTGCTTTATTGCAAGTATACCATTGATGGTCGAAGCAGAACTGCTTCAAAATCGGAAGAGCCTACTTGACATCCTTCACGTTGCGACGGGATGGAGCTCCAACGCTAGTGCATTCCTTCACAAGCGGCACCACTGCCTGTGAGGACGCTTCACTGCACAGGCAAAGAGCATGTGGCAAGCGTGCAGCGTTGACTCGTTGGAAGCATGGAACCATGGGGACGGAAGCGGAAGGAAACAACTCAGCAGCACCGAAGCAATAAAGGGAGGGGGAACGCCAGAGTCAATGAGCGTCTGAAATGTGAGTTGGCTGTCTGATGTTGGCTAGTTGAGATGCCATTGCCTGTGGGCTGGCGCGAAGCTCAGGAAAGTGAAGCCGCAACAAAGCGGTTGGACTGTTCCCAAAAACGGGCCCGTATATTCGTCGTCACATTGCTCGGCATTGACAAAGGTGCGCGGGCCGCTTGCAACTCTACAGCCCAGAACAGTTTGGATTGTGCTATTTCGACAATCTCTCACCGTGTCGGTCATACCTGGACACGGCATCTTCGAAAGCCCGTTCAAATGGAGCCATGGGAGGCCCAGCGCGTCCAAATTAGTGTGCGACGACATGCAGGTTAGCCAGGACTGAGCCAGCAATTTGAATTGTTTGGGTTTTGGAATTAACTGCAGTTGAATTAATGAGCTTTATCACTTACCCTCAGATAATGAGTAGCAACTTACCAGTACTCACCTGCAAGGCTCGAACTTGGAGGCTTGCAAAAATGCATCAGATTAAGTTGTGGTCAGCACAGCAAGCTGTTGGAAGGAAAATGACAGGGGAGAGCCTTAAAGAGAGCATGGTGGATCAGGGAATAAATGCAAGTTACGGATATTTTAGCTGTGAGGTCTCACAAGGTGGCAATTTCAGTACAGGGCAAGCAACACTCGGGTGGGTGGCTGGGTATTCGATTCCCGGTGATCGGTCTCGCAGGGGCTGATCTCGCGCCTCTACGAGACCTTCCTGGTGCTGATGCTGGTGGCGGCACTGCTGTTTGGCATGACCTTCCTGCTGTCTGCCATCCTGGACTACGGCCGTGCCAGCATCCACTCCCTGTTCGGTACGTACAGGTGGTGGCATGTTTAAGGGGGCACCTGCAGCACTTTTTTGCGAATTTCGCGATATTCAAGCATTCAAATCTATATAGGCTGTGGGTAAAGCATGCCAAGTGTTTTTGCACTAGCATTTAAGTTGGTGACATAATCGCCTATTGAATTTTGTGCTTCTCCTCAATGCACCAGAGGAGTACAGGGAAATTCAGCGTGACGCCACTGAAGGTATGATTTCAAATTACCGCTTTCGTCAACCACACCCTGCCCTGACTCGTTAGACGCTGCGAAACAACTCTCGGCAGGCTTTGCCTTCGGTGGCGTTGGTTTTTTCCTTCAAAGCAGGCGTTTGTGCGTTGGAAGTGTACCAATACCTTTGATGACGTCATCATGCGCCCCCACTTGGCGTTGGTGCACTGCGGAGAAGCTTCAAAGGCATTTGGAGTTTAATTGGGCAGTTACTTCACTATTTCTAGTGCTAGCCCAAAAAGTTTTCGCATGCTTTACCTGCAAGTTTTGCACATTTGACCCTCTCAAGCTCGTTGATTTCTGGAACCTATGCAGTTTCTCTTTAAGAGGGCACATGGTTCCTGGAACATTTTTCTTTGTTTTTGGACTAAATGGGATGAAAATGCACTGTCTTTAATCTGTTTTTTATGCTAATTTCAAAGACGTTCATCAGAAAAATATTAACATGTGGCTAGATAATATACAGGACAAACAGTGCAATATAGGAAGTACTTTATTGATTAAGCCAATATTAGCTATTTTACAACTTGAAGCTTAGTGTAGCAAGGACTAGTTGACGAGCAGTTTCAATTAGAATGCTGAAAAAGTTTGCAAGCACAGATCAAGAAATCGGTTCCCAACATTGTTTACTTTTATTGCAGCAACATGCTGCTATAAAAATTATTCCTTTATCTGCTCTAGATATCCTCCTTGTAAACTAGCAACCAGTCAAAAAAACAAGGGAAAAAACAGAGGTGAGCTCATTTGCACATTATAAAGTGGAATTACAGGGAAAATGCTGACCCAGGGAATGGCTAAGCTGGTTAGATATGCATAAGGCGGGCCGCTGATTTTGAGAGTACTGCTTACAAAAAATCCATTCCTTCGTGATTTCGGCCCCTCCTTTATAAGGAGGAGTGAAACTACGCTCAGTGGTTCTTTCAAGCTGTCTTTTTGTTTGTCTAACAGCAAGAGGGATTTCATTTCTTTTCCTGCCACTCGATTCAAACTTGTGTCCAGACTTAACAGTTGCCGTGAGAAGCACCCTTGAGAAAGGGATGCCAAGCCTCAGGGTCCTGGCGCACCTCAGTTTGCTAGCGAAAACAGCTGGTGGCGGCAGTACGTGTACATTTGAAGCATGTTATGAGAGAGACTGCTCTAGCAGGTCATCGGGAATAAGAGATTCTTCACACACTTGCTTGGCCACACTGTCTGTCCTATTTAAGGAGGGCCTGGCAATTTTAACTGCTTTTGCAGTTCAAAAGAGCTGCTGCTGGGGCTAGTTGGAAATGCATACTTGGAGGAATTGGTGAGTGCTATAAAACCACGGAAAAGGGACTAACACACAGGACGAAGCGCTTTCTAACAACTTTGTTGTTCGTGTTTTGGAGTGACAGCTTCGAAGAAGCGCCCATTCCTGGGATTCATGTCATAGTAGTTGGCCGTAGTCTGTCATAGTCATCGGCATAACCGGTGGGTGCGTTGCCATAGGAACCACTCAGGGAGTGGTTACCAGGAGTGGTGGAAAGAGGAAATGCGTAACCAGTGGGTGCTTAGCACAGGAACCATTCGGAGGGTGGTTACTGCTGGTGGACGTAACCCCAACCCTGGAAGGAGGAAGCTATGGCGAGGGCACAGGAACGCGCAACCACTGAGTGCTTTTCACGGAAGGATGGTGAGGGTTACCAAGGAAGGAGGCTTTATGGCAAGAGCGTATTAAGGCGTGCCCAGAGGACGGTTACGGTAACCGTCCAGAATATGATTACTGTGTAAGGAGGAGGGTGTGGCGGAAGCTGAGGAAACCCCAACGACAGGTTGGTCACCGTGGAAAGAGGGGAGGGTATGGGGAGAGAGTGAGAAGGCACAACTGGTACATGTTCGCCATGGGTACCTACTGGAGGATGTTACCCTAGAAGGAAGAGGAGGGTTACAGTGGAAGGAGGGTATGGTGAGAGCATAAGAAGACCCAACTTATGCATGGTTGCCATAGGAACCAACCGGAGGATGTTACCGTAGAAGGATGGGAGGGTATGATGAGAGACTGAGAAGGCACAGCTGGTACATAGTGGCTGTGGGAACCAACCAGGGGGTGTTACCCTTGAAGGAATAAGAGGGTTACAGTGGAAGGAGGCTATGGGGAGAGCATGAGAAGGCGCAACTGATGCACAGTCGCCATGGGAACGAACCCGAGGACGTTACCCTAGAAGGAAGAGGAGGGCTACAGCGGAAAGAGGGTATGGCGAGAGCCTGAGAAAGCGCTACTGATGCATGGTCGCCATGGGAACCAACCAGAGGGGGTTACATAGAACAAGGGGAGGGTAGGGTTAGAAGGCGCACCTGGTACATAGCTGCGGTGGGAACCAACTGGAGGGTGTTACTCTAGAAGGAGGAGGGCGGTTACAGTGGAGGGAGGGTACAACTTGATGCATGGTCGCCATGGGAGCCAACCAGTGGGTATTACCTCAGAGGGAGGGGAGGGTATGGTGAGAGCGTAAGGAGGTGTAGCTGGTACATAGTTGCCATGGGAACCAACTCGAGGGCGTTACCCTAGAAGGAAGGGGAGGGTTACAGTGGAAGGATAGTATGGTGAGAGCCTGAGAAGGGGCAACTGATGCATGGTCACCATGGGAACCAACCGGAGTGTTACTGTAGAAGGAGGTGGAGGGTATTGTGAGAGCGTGAGAAGGCACAACTGCTACATAATCGATATGGGAACCAACCGGAGGGGGTTACCATAGAAGGAGGGGAGGGTGTGATGAGAGCGTGAGAAGGCACAACTGGTACACAGTCTCCATGGGAACCAACCGGAGGGTGTTACCCTAGAAGGAGGAGGGGGTTACAGTGGATGGAGGGTATGGTGAGAGCACTGAGAAGGCGCAATTGATGCATGGTCGCCATGGGAACCTACCAGAAGATGTTACCATAGAAGGAGGAGAAGGGTATGATGAGCACATGAGAATTCACAACTGGTACAGTCGGGGACAAAAGTCTCTGGGCCACGTGTTTCTCCAACGAGGCCGATAACTCTGCTATTAGCCGGAGGCTGGAGACTGCACTTGAAGAGATGAAAGTCAAAATTTTTGTGCTTTCGTCTCCAAAAGTGTGGTATCCAGCCTCCGGCTAGTAGTAGAGCTATCGACTTCGTTTGAGGAACACGTGGCCTAGAGTCTTTTGTCCCAAACTGTGCTTAATTGCCATGGGAACCAACCGGAGGGTGTTACCCTAGAAGAAAGAGGAGGGTTACAGTGGAAGGAGGGTATGGCGAGAGCATGAGAAAGCGCTACTGATGTATGGTCGCCATGGGAACCAACTGGAGGGTGTTACATAGAACGAGGGGAGGGTAGGGTTAGAAGGCGCACCTGGTACATAGCTGCGGTGGGAACCAACTGGAGGGTGTTACCCTAGGGGGAGATGCGGGGTTTAGTGGAAGGAGGGTATGGCGAGACTGTGAGAAGGCGCAATTGATGCATGGTCGCCATGGGAACCAACCAGAAGATGTTACCATCGAAGGAGGAGGAGGGTTACTGTGGAAGAAGGGTATGCGAGTGTGTGAGAAGGCGCTACTGACTCGTGGTCACCGTGGGATTGAACCAGATGGTGTTACCCTAGATGGAGGAGTTGGGTTATAGTAGAAGGAGTGCATGAAATCGCCAGGGCAACCATCTTGAGGGTGCTACCCTACAAAGAGGAGCAAGGTTACTTAGGAAGGAGGGTATGGGGAGAACATGAGAAGGCTCAACTGTTACATAGTTGCCGTGGCAACCATCTTGAGGGTGCTACCCTACAAAGAGGAGCAAGGTTACTTTAGAAGGAGGGTATGGCGAGAGCGTGTGAAGGCGCAACTGCTACATAGTCGCCATGGCAACCATCTTGAGGGTGCTACCCTACAAAGAGGAGCAAGGTTACTTAGGAAGGAGGGTATGGGGAGGACATGAGAAGGCTCAACTGCTACATAGTCGTCGTGGCAACCATCTTGAGGGTGCTACCCTACAAAGAGGAGCAAGGTTACTTTAGAAGGAGGTTATGGCGACAGCATGAGAAGGCGCAACTGCTACATAGTCGCCATGGCAACCATCTTGAGGGTGCTACCCTACAAAGAGGAGCAAGGTTACTTAGGAAGGAGGGTATGGGGAGAACATGAGAAGGCTCAACTGCTACATAGTCGTTGTGGCAACCATCTTGAGGGTGCTACCCTACAAAGAGGAGCAAGGTTACTTTAGAAGGAGGATATGGCGAGAGCTTGAGAAGGCGCAACTGCTACATAGTCGCCATGGCAACCATCTTGAGGGTGCTACCCTACAAAGAGGAGCAAGGTTACTTAGGAAGGAGGGTATGGGGAGAACATGAGAAGGCTCAACTGTTACATAGTTGCCGTGGCAACCATCTTGAGGGTGCTACCCTACAAAGAGGAGCAAGGTTACTTTAGAAGGAGGGTATGGCGAGAGCTTGAGAAGGCGCAACTGCTACATAGTCGCCATGGCAACCATCTTGAGGGTGCTACCCTACAAAGAGGAGCAAGGTTACTTAGGAAGGAGGGTATGGGGAGGACATGAGAAGGCTCAACTGCTACATAGTCGTCGTGGCAACCATCTTGAGGGTGCTACCCTGCAAAGAGGAGCAAGGTTACTTTAGAAGGAGGGTATGGCGAGAGCGTGAGAAGGCGCAACTGCTACATAGTCGCCATGGCAACCATCTTGAGGGTGCTACCCTACAAAGAGGAGCAAGGTTACTTAGGAAGGAGGGTATGGGGAGAACATGAGAAGGCGCAACTGCTACATAGTCGCCGTGGCAACCATCGTGAGGGTGCTACCCTACAAAGAGGAGCAAGGTTACTTTAGAAGGAGGGTAAGGCGAGAGCGTGAGAAGGCGCAACTGCTACATAGTCGCCATGGCAACCATCTTGAGGGTGCTACCCTACAAAGAGGAGCAAGGTTACTTAGGAAGGAGGGTATGGGGAGAACATGAGAAGGCTCAACTGCTACATAGTTCCTGTGGCAACCATCTTGAGGGTGCTACCCTACAAAGAGGAGCAAGGTTACTTTAGAAGGAGGGTATGGCGAGAGCGTGAGAAGGCGCAACTGCTACATAGTCGCCATGGCAACCATCTTGAGGGTGCTACCCTACAAAGAGGAGCAAGGTTACTTAGGAAGGAGGGTATGGGGAGAACATGAAAAGGCTCAACTGCTACATAGTCGCCGTGGCAACCATCTTGAGGGTGCTACCCTACAAAGAGGAGCAAGGTTACTTTAGAAGGAGGGTATGGCGAGAGCTTGACAAGGCGCAACTGCTACATAGTCGCCATGGCAACCATCTTGAGGGTGCTACCCTACAAAGAGGAGCAAGGTTACTTAGGAAGGAGGGTATGGGGAGAACATGAGAAGGCTCAACTGTTACATAGTTGCCGTGGCAACCATCTTGAGGGTGCTACCCTACAAAGAGGAGCAAGGTTACTTTAGAAGGAGGGTATGGCGAGAGCGTGAGAAGGCGCAACTGCTACACAGTCGCCATGGCAACCATCTTGAGGGTGCTACCCTACAAAGAGGAGCAAGGTTACTTAGGAAGGAGGGTATGGGGAGAACATGAGAAGGCGCAACTGCTACATAGTCGCCATGGCAACCATCTTGAGGGTGCTACCCTACAAAGAGGAGCAAGGTTACTTAGGAAGGAGGGTATGGGGAGAACATGAGAAGGCTCTACTGCTACATAGTCGTCGTGGCAACCATCTTAAGGGTGCTACCCTACAAAGAGGAGCAAGGTTACTTTAGAAGGAGGGTATGGCGAGAGCCTGAGAAGGCGCAACTGCTACATAGTCGCCATGGCAACCATTTTGAGGGTGCTACCCTACAAAGAGGAGCAAGGTTACTTAGGAAGGAGGGTATGGGGAGAACATGAGAAGGCGCAACTGCTACATAGTCGCCGTGGCAACCATCTTGAGGGTGCTACCCTACAAAGAGCAGCAAGGTTACTTTAGAAGGAGGGTATGGCGAGAGCGTGAGAAGGCGCAGCTGCTACATAGTTGCCGTGGCAACCATCTTGAGGGTGCTACCCTACAAAGAGGAGCAGGTTACTTTAGAAGGAGGGTATGGCGAGAGCGTGAGAAGGCGCACCTGCTACATAGTAGCCATGGCAACCATCTTGAGGGTGCTACCCTACAAAGAGGAGCAAGGTTACTTAGGAAGGAGGGTATGGGGAGAACATGAGAAGGCTCAACTGCTACATAGTCGCCGTGGCAACCATCTTGAGGGTGCTACCCTACAAAGAGGAGCAAGGTTACTTTAGAAGGAGGGTATGGCGAGAGCGTGAGAAGGCGCAACTGCTACATAGTCGCCGTGGCAACCATCTTGAGGGTGCTACCCTACAAAGAGGAGCAAGGTTACTTAGGAAGGAGGGTAGGGGAGAACATGAGAAGGCTCAACTGCTACATAGTCGCCGTAGCAACCATCTTGAGGGTGCTACCCTACAAAGAGGAGCAAGGTTACTTTAGAAGGAGGGTATGATGGCGAGAGCGTGAGAAGGCGCAACTGCTACATAGTTGCCATGGCAACCATCTTGAGGGTGCTACCCTACAAAGAGGAGCAAGGTTACTTAGGAAGGAGGGTATGGGGAGAACATGAGAAGGCTCAACTGCTACATAGTCGCCGTGGCAACCATCTTGAGGGTGCTACCCTACAAAGAGGAGCAAGGTTACTTTAGAAGGAGGGTATGGCGAGAGCTTGAGAAGGTGCAACTGCTACATAGTCGCCATAGCAACCATCTTGAGGGTGCTACCCTACAAAGAGGAGCAAGGTTACTTTAGAAGGAGGGTATGGCGAGAGCGTGAGAAGGCGCAACTGCTACATAGTCGCCATTGCAACCATCTTGAGGGTGCTACCCTACAAAGAGGAGCAAGGTTACTTAGGAAGGAGGGTGTGGGGAGAACATGAGAAGGCTCAACGGCTACATAGTCGCCGTGGCAACCATCTTGAGGGTGCTACCCTACAAAGAGGAGCAAGGCTACTTAGGAAGGAGGGTATGGGGAGAACATGAGAAGGCTCAACTGCTACATAGTCGCCGTGGCAACCATCTTGAGGGTGCTACCCTACAAAGAGGAGCAAGGTTACTTTAGAAGGAGGGTATGGCGAGAGCGTGAGAAGGCGCAACTGCAACATAGTCGCCATGGCAACCATCTTGAGGGTGCTACCCTACAAAGAGGAGCAAGGTTACTTAGGAAGGAGGGTATGCGGAGAACATGAGAAGGCTCAACTGCTACATAGTCGTTGTGGCAACCATCTTGAGGGTGCTACCCTACAAAGATGAGCAAGGTTACTTTAGAAGGAGAGTGTGGCGAGAGCGTGAGAAGGGGCAACTGCTACATAGTCGCCATGGCAACCATCTTGAGGGTGCTACCCTACAAAGAGGAGCAAGGTTTCTTAGGAAGGAGGGTATGGGGAGAACATGAGAAGGGTCAACTGCTACATAGTCGTCGTGGCAACCATCTTAAGGGTGCTACCCTACAAAGAGGAGCAAGGTTACTTTAGAAGGAGGGTATGGGGAGAACATGAGAAGGCGCAACTGCTACATAGTCGCCGTGGCAACCATCTTGAGGGTGCTACCCTACAAAGAGGAGCAAGGTTACTTTAGAAGGAGGGTATGGCGAGAGCGTGAGAAGGCGCAACTGCTACATAGTCGCCATGGCAACCATCTTGAGGGTGCTACCCTACAAAGAGGAGCAAGGTTACTTTAGAAGGAGGGTATGGCGAGAGCGTGAGAAGGCGCAACTGCTACATAGTCGCCATGGCAACCATCTTGAGGGTGCTACCCTACAAAGAGGAGCAAGGTTACTTAGGAAGGAGGCTATGGGGAGAACATGAGAAGGCTCAACTGCTACATAGTTGCCGTGGCAACCAGCTTGAGTGTGCTACCCTACAAAGAGGAGCAAGGTTACTTTAGAAGGAGGGTATGGCGAGAGCATGAGAAGGCGCAACTGCTACATAGTCGCCATGGCAACCATCTTGAGGGTGCTACCCTACAAAGAGGAGCAAGGTTACTTAGGAAGGAGGGTATTGGGAGAACATGAGAAGGCTCAACTGCTACATAGTCGTCGTGGCAACCATCTTGAGGGTGCTACCCTACAAAGAGGAGCAAGGTTACTTTAGAAGGAGGGTATGGCGAGAGCGTGAGAAGGTGCAACTGCTACATAGTCGCCATGGCAACCATCTTGAGGGTGCTACCCTACAAAGAGGAGCAAGGTTACTTAGGAAGGAGGGTATGGGGAGAACATGAGAAGGCTCAACTGCTACATAGTCGCCGTGGCAACCATCTTGAGGGTGCTACCCTACAAAGAGGAGCAAGGATACTTTAGAAGGAGGGTATGGCGAGAGCGTGAGAAGGCGCAACTGCTACATAGTCGCCATGGCAACCATCTTGAGGGTGCTACCCTACAAAGAGGAGCAAGGTTACTTTAGAAGGAGGGTATGGCGAGAGCGTGAGAAGGCGCAACTGCTACATAGTCGCCATGGCAACCATCTTGAGAGTGCTAACCTACAAAGAGGAGCAAGGTTACTTTAGAAGGAGGGATGGCGAGAGCGTGAGAAGGCGCAACTGCTACATAGTCGCCATGGCAACCATCTTGAGGGTGCTACCCTACAAAGAGGAGCAAGGTTACTTAGGAAGGAGGGTATTGGGAGAACATGAGAAGGCTCAACTGCTACATAGTCGTCGTGGCAACCATCTTGAGGGTGCTACCCTACAAAGAGGAGCAAGGTTACTTTAGAAGGAGGGTATGGCGAGAGCGCGAGAAGGTGCAACTGCTACATAGTCGCCATGGCAACCATCTTGAGGGTGCTACCCTACAAAGAGGAGCAAGGTTACTTAGGAAGGAGGGTATGGGGAGAACATGAGAAGGCTCAACTGCTACATAGTCGCCGTGGCAACCATCTTGAGGGTGCTACCCTACAAAAAGGAGCAAGGATACTTTAGAAGGAGGGTATGGCGAGAGCGTGAGAAGGCGCAACTGCTACATAGTCGCCATGGCAACCATCTTGAGGGTGCTACCCTACAAAGAGGAGCAAGGTTACTTTCGAAGGAGGGTATGGCGAGAGCGTGAGAAGGCGCAACTGCTACATAGTCGCCATGGCAACCATCTTGAGAGTGCTACCCTACAAAGAGGAGCAAGGTTACTTTAGAAGGAGGGTATGGCGAGAGCGTGAGAAGGCACAACTGCTACATAGTCGCCATGGCAACCATCTTGAGGGTGCTATCCTACAAAGAGGAGCAAGGTTACTTTAGAAGGAGGGTATGGCGAGAGCGTGAGAAGGCGCAACTGCTACATAGTCGCCATGGCAACCTTCCTGAGGGTGCTACCCTACAAAGAGGAGCAAGGTTACTTTAGAAGGAGGGTATGGCGGGAGCGTGAGAAGGCGCAACTGCTACATAGTCGCCATGGCAACCATCTTGAGGGTGCTATCCTACAAAGAGGAGCAAGGTTACTTTAGAAGGAGGGTATGGCGAGAGCGTGAGAAGGCGCAACTGCTACATAGTCGCCATGGCAACCATCTTGAGGGTGCTACCCTACAAAGAGGAGCAAGGTTACTTTAGAAGGAGGGAATGGCGAGAGCGTGAGAAGGTGCAACTGCTACATAGTCGCCATGGCAACCATCTTGAGGGTGCTACCCTGCAAAGAGGAGCAAGGTTACTTTAGAAGGAGGGTGTGGGGAGAACATGAGAAGGCTCAACCGCTACATAGTCGCCGTGGCAACCATCTTGAGGGTGCTACCCTACAATGAGGAGCAAGGTTACTTTAGAAGGAGGGTATGGCGAGAGCGTGAGAAGGCGCAACTGCTACATAGTCGCCATTGCAACCATCTTGAGGGTGCTACCCTACAAAGAGGAGCAAGGTTACTTAGGAAGGAGGGTGTGGGGAGAACATGAGAAGGCTCAACTGCTACATAGTCGCCGTGGCAACCATCTTGAGGGTGCTACCGTACAAAGAGGAACAAGGTTACTTTAGAAGGAGGGTATGGCGAGAGCGTGAGAAGGCGCAACTGCTACATAGTCGCCGTGGCAACCATCTTGAGGGTGCTACCCTACAAAGAGGAGCAAGGCTACTTAGGAAGGAGGGTATGGGGAGAACATGAGAAGGCTCAACTGCTACATAGTCGCCGTGGCAACCATCTTGAGGGTGCTACCCTACAAAGAGGAGCAAGGTTACTTTAGAAGGAGGGTATGGCGAGAGCGTGAGAAGGCGCAACTGCAACATAGTCGCCATGGCAACCATCTTGAGGGTGCTACCCTACAAAGAGGAGCAAGGTTACTTAGGAAGGAGGGTATGCGGAGAACATGAGAAGGCTCAACTGCTACATAGTCGTTGTGGCAACCATCTTGAGGGTGCTACCCTACAAAGATGAGCAAGGTTACTTTAGAAGGAGGGTGTGGCGAGAGCGTGAGAAGGGGCAACTGCTACATAGTCGCCATGGCAACCATCTTGAGGGTGCTACCCTACAAAGAGGAGCAAGGTTTCTTAGGAAGGAGGGTATGGGGAGAACATGAGAAGGGTCAACTGCTACATAGTCGTCGTGGCAACCATCTTAAGGGTGCTACCCTACAAAGAGGAGCAAGGTTACTTTAGAAGGAGGGTATGGGGAGAGCGTGAGAAGGCGCAACTGCTACATAGTCGCCATGGCAACCATCTTGAGAGTGCTAACCTACAAAGAGGAGCAAGGTTACTTTAGAAGGAGGGTATGGCGAGAGCGTGAGAAGGCGCAACTGCTACATAGTCGCCATGGCAACCATCTTGAGGGTGCTACCCTACAAAGAGGAGCAAGGTTACTTTAGAAGGAGGGTATGGCGAGAGCGTGAGAAGGCGCAACTGCTACATAGTCGCCATGGCAACCATCTTGAGAGTGCTAACCTACAAAGAGGAGCAAGGTTACTTTAGAAGGAGGGTATGGCGAGAGCGTGAGAAGGCGCAACTGCTACATAGTCGCCATGGCAACCATCTTGAGGGTGCTACCCTACAAAGAGGAGCAAGGTTACTTAGGAAGGAGGGAATTGGGAGAACATGAGAAGGCTCAACTGCTACATAGTCGTCGTGGCAACCATCTTGAGGGTGCTACCCTACAAAGAGGAGCAAGGTTACTTTAGAAGGAGGGTATGGCGAGAGCGTGAGAAGGTGCAACTGCTACATAGTCGCCATGGCAACCATCTTGAGGGTGCTACCCTACAAAGAGGAGCAAGGTTACTTAGGAAGGAGGGTATGGGGAGAACATGAGAAGGCTCAACTGCTACATAGTCGCCGTGGCAACCATCTTGAGGGTGCTACCCTACAAAAAGGAGCAAGGATACTTTAGAAGGAGGGTATGGCGAGAGCGTGAGAAGGCGCAACTGCTACATAGTCGCCATGGCAACCATCTTGAGGGTGCTACCCTACAAAGAGGAGCAAGGTTACTTTAGAAGGAGGGTATGGCGAGAGCGTGAGAAGGCGCAACTGCTACATAGTCGCCATGGCAACCATCTTGAGAGTGCTACCCTACAAAGAGGAGCAAGGTTACTTTAGAAGGAGGGTATGGCGAGAGCGTGAGAAGGCGCAACTGCTACATAGTCGCCATGGCAACCATCTTGAGGGTGCTATCCTACAAAGAGGAGCAAGGTTACTTTAGAAGGAGGGTATGGCGAGAGCGTGAGAAGGCGCAACTGCTACATAGTCGCCATGGCAACCTTCCTGAGGGTGCTACCCTACAAAGAGGAGCAAGGTTACTTTAGAAGGAGGGTATGGCGGGAGCGTGAGAAGGCGCAACTGCTACATAGTCGCCATGGCAACCATCTTGAGGGTGCTATCCTACAAAGAGGAGCAAGGTTACTTTAGAAGGAGGGTATGGCGAGAGCGTGAGAAGGCGCAACTGCTACATAGTCGCCATGGCAACCATCTTGAGGGTGCTACCCTACAAAGAGGAGCAAGGTTACTTTAGAAGGAGGGAATGGCGAGAGCGTGAGAAGGTGCAACTGCTACATAGTCGCCATGGCAACCATCTTGAGGGTGCTACCCTGCAAAGAGGAGCAAGGTTACTTTAGAAGGAGGGTGTGGGGAGAACATGAGAAGGCTCAACTGCTACATAGTCGCCGTGGCAACCATCTTGAGGGTGCTACCCTACAAAGAGGAGCAAGGTTACTTTAGAAGGAGGGTATGGCGAGAGCGTGAGAAGGCGCAACTGCTACATAGTCGCCATTGCAACCATCTTGAGGGTGCTACCCTACAAAGAGGAGCAAGGTTACTTAGGAAGGAGGGTGTGGGGAGAACATGAGAAGGCTCAACTGCTACATAGTCGTCGTGGCAACCATCTTAAGGGTGCTACCCTACAAAGAGGAGCAAGGTTACTTTAGAAGGAGGGTATGGGGAGAGCGTGAGAAGGCGCAACTGCTACATAGTCGCCGTGGCAACCATCTTGAGGGTGCTACCCTACAAAGAGGAGCAAGGCTACTTAGGAAGGAGGGTATGGGGAGAACATGAGAAGGCTCAACTGCTACATAGTCGCCGTGGCAACCATCTTGAGGGTGCTACCCTACAAAGAGGAGCAAGGTTACTTTAGAAGGAGGGTATGGCGAGAGCGTGAGAAGGCGCAACTGCAACATAGTCGCCATGGCAACCATCTTGAGGGTGCTACCCTACAAAGAGGAGCAAGGTTACTTAGGAAGGAGGGTATGCGGAGAACATGAGAAGGCTCAACTGCTACATAGTCGTTGTGGCAACCATCTTGAGGGTGCTACCCTACAAAGATGAGCAAGGTTACTTTAGAAGGAGGGTGTGGCGAGAGCGTGAGAAGGGGCAACTGCTACATAGTCACCATGGCAACCATCTTGAGGGTGCTACCCTACAAAGAGGAGCAAGGTTTCTTAGGAAGGAGGGTATGGGGAGAACATGAGAAGGGTCAACTGCTACATAGTCGTCGTGGCAACCATCTTAAGGGTGCTACCCTACAAAGAGGAGCAAGGTTACTTTAGAAGGAGGGTATGGGGAGAACATGAGAAGGCGCAACTGCTACATAGTCGCCGTGGCAACCATCTTGAGGGTGCTACCCTACAAAGAGGAGCAAGGTTACTTTAGAAGGAGGGTATGGCGAGAGCGTGAGAAGGCGCAACTGCTACATAGTCGCCATGGCAACCATCTTGAGGGTGCTACCCTACAAAGAGGAGCAAGGTTACTTTAGAAGGAGGGTATGGCGAGAGCGTGAGAAGGCGCAACTGCTACATAGTCGCCATGGCAACCATCTTGAGGGTGCTACCCTACAAAGAGGAGCAAGGTTACTTAGGAAGGAGGGTATGGGGAGAACATGAGAAGGCTCAACTGCTACATAGTTGCCGTGGCAACCAGCTTGAGTGTGCTACCCTACAAAGAGGAGCAAGGTTACTTTAGAAGGAGGGTATGGCGAGAGCATGAGAAGGCGCAACTGCTACATAGTCGCCATGGCAACCATCTTGAGGGTGCTACCCTACAAAGAGGAGCAAGGTTACTTAGGAAGGAGGGTATTGGGAGAACATGAGAAGGCTCAACTGCTACATAGTCGTCGTGGCAACCATCTTGAGGGTGCTACCCTACAAAGAGGAGCAAGGTTACTTTAGAAGGAGGGTATGGCGAGAGCGTGAGAAGGTGCAACTGCTACATAGTCGCCATGGCAACCATCTTGAGGGTGCTACCCTACAAAGAGGAGCAAGGTTACTTAGGAAGGAGGGTATGGGGAGAACATGAGAAGGCTCAACTGCTACATAGTCGCCGTGGCAACCATCTTGAGGGTGCTACCCTACAAAGAGGAGCAAGGATACTTTAGAAGGAGGGTATGGCGAGAGCGTGAGAAGGCGCAACTGCTACATAGTCGCCATGGCAACCATCTTGAGGGTGCTACCCTACAAAGAGGAGCAAGGTTACTTTAGAAGGAGGGTATGGCGAGAGCGTGAGAAGGCGCAACTGCTACATAGTCGCCATGGCAACCATCTTGAGAGTGCTACCCTACAAAGAGGAGCAAGGTTACTTTAGAAGGAGGGTATGGCGAGAGCGTGAGAAGGCGCAACTGCTACATAGTCGCCATGGCAACCATCTTGAGGGTGCTACCCTACAAAGAGGAGCAAGGTTACTTTAGGAGGGTATGGCGAGAGCGTGAGAAGGCGCAACTGCTACATAGTCGCCATGGCAACCATCTTGAGGGTGCTATCCTACAAAGAGGAGCAAGGTTACTTTAGAAGGAGGGTATGGCGGGAGCGTGAGAAGGCGCAACTGCTACATAGTCGCCATGGCAACCATCCTGAGGGTGCTACCCTACAAAGAGGAGCAAGGTTACTTTAGAAGGAGGGTATGGTGGGAGCGTGAGAAGGCGCAACTGCTACATAGTCGCCATGGCAACCATCTTGAGGGTGCTATCCTACAAAGAGGAGCAAGGTTACTTTAGAAGGAGGGTATGGCGAGAGCGTGAGAAGGCGCAACTGCTACATAGTCGCCATGGCAACCTTCCTGAGGGTGCTACCCTACAAAGAGGGGCAAGGTTACTTTAGAAGGAGGGTATGGCGGGAGCGTGAGAAGGCGCAACTGCTACATAGTCGCCATGGCAACCATCTTGAGGGTGCTATCCTACAAAGAGGGGCAAGGTTACTTTAGAAGGAGGGTATGGCGAGAGCGTGAGAAGGCGCAACTGCTACATAGTCGCCATGGCAACCATCTTGAGGGTGCTACCCTACAAAGAGGAGCAAGGTTACTTTAGAAGGAGGGTGTGGGGAGAACATGAGAAGGCTCAACTGCTACATAGTTGCCGTGGCAACCATCTTGAGGGTGCTACCCTACAAAGAGGAGCAAGGTTACTTTAGAAGGAGGGTATGGCGAGAGCGTGAGAAGGCTCATCTGCTACATAGTCGTTGTGGCAACCATCTTGAGGGTGCTACCCTACAAAGAGGAGCAAGGTTACTTTAGAAGGAGGGTATGGCGAGGGCGTGAGAAGGCTCATCTGCTACATAGTCGTTGTGGCAACCATCTTGAGGGTGCTACCCTAAAAAGATGAGCAAGGTTACTTTAGAAGGAGGGTGTGGCGAGAGCGTGAGAAGGTGCAACTGCTACATAGTCGCCATGGCAACCATCTTGAGGGTGCTACCCTACAAAGAGGAGCAAGGTTTCTTAGGAAGGAGGGTATGGGGAGAACATGAGAAGGCTCAACTGCTACTTAGTCGTCGTGGCAACCATCTTAAGGGTGCTACCCTACAAAGAGGAGCAAGGTTACTTTAGAAGGAGGGTATGGCGAGAGCGTGAGAAGGCGCAACTGCTACATAGTCACCATGGCAACCATCTTGACGGTGCTACCCTACAAAGAGGAACAAGGTTACTTAGGAAGGAGGGTATGGGGAGAACATGAGAAGGCTCAACTGCTACATAGTCGTCGTGGCAACCATCCTGAGGGTGCTACCCTACAAAGAGGAGCAAGGTTACTTTAGAAGGAGGGTATGGCGAGAGTGTGAGAAGGCGCAACTGTTACATAGTCGCCATGGCAACCATCTTGAGGGTGCTACCCTACAAAGAGGAGCAAGGTTACTTAGGAAGGAGGGTATGGGGAGAACATGAGAAGGCGCAACTGCTACATAGTCGCCGTGGCAACCATCTTGAGGGTGCTACCCTACAAAGAGCAGCAAGGTTACTTTAGAAGGAGGGTATGGCGAGAGCGTGAGAAGGCGCAACTGCTACATAGTCGCCATGGCAACCATCTTGAGGGTGCTACCCTACAAAGAGGAGCAAGGTTACTTTAGAAGGAGGGTATGGCGAGAGCGTGAGAAGGCGCAACTGCTACATAGTCGCCATGGCAACCATCTTGAGGGTGCTACCCTACAAAGAGGAGCAAGGTTACTTAGGAAGGAGGGTATGGGGAGAACATGAGAAGGCTCAACTGCTACATAGTTGCCGTGGCAACCATCTTGAGTGTGCTACCCTACAAAGAGGAGCAAGGTTACTTTAGAAGGAGGGTATGGCGAGAGCGTGAGAAGGCGCAACTGCTACATAGTCGCCATGGCAACCATCTTGAGGGTGCTACCCTACAAAGAGGATCAAGGTTACTTAGGAAGGAGTATATGGGGAGAACATGAGAAGGCTCAACTGCTACATAGTCGCCGTGGCAACCATCTTGAGGGTGCTACCCTACAAAGAGGAGCGAGGTTACTTTAGAAGGAGGGTATGGCGAGAGCGTGAGAAGGCGCAACTGCTACATAGTCGCCATGGCAACCATCTTGAGGGTGCTACCCTACAAAGAGGAGCAAGGTTAGTTAGGAAGGAGGGTATGGCGAGAGCTTGAGAAGGTGCAACTGCTACATAGTCGCCATGGCAACCATCTTGAGGGTGCTACCCTACAAAGAGGAGCAAGGTTACTTTAGAAGGAGGGTATGGCGAGAGCGTGAGAAGGCGCAACTGCTACATAGTCGCCATTGCAACCATCTTGAGGGTGCTACCCTACAAAGAGGAGCAAGGTTACTTAGGAAGGAGGGTGTGGGGAGAACATGAGAAGGCTCAACTGCTACATAGTCGCCGTGGCAACCATCTTGAGGGTGCTACCCTACAAAGAGGAGCAAGGCTACTTAGGAAGGAGGGTATGGGGAGAACATGAGAAGGCTCAACTGCTACATAGTCGCCGTGGCAACCATCTTGAGGGTGCTACCCTACAAAGAGGAGCAAGGTTACTTTAGAAGGAGGGTATGGCGAGAGCGTGAGAAGGCGCAACTGCAACATAGTCGCCATGGCAACCATCTTGATGGTGCTACCCTACAAAGAGGAGCAAGGTTACTTAGGAAGGAGGGTATGCGGAGAACATGAGAAGGCTCAACTGCTACATAGTCGTTGTGGCAACCATCTTGAGGGTGCTACCCTACAAAGATGAGCAAGGTTACTTTAGAAGGAGGGTGTGGCGAGAGCGTGAGAAGGGGCAACTGCTACATAGTCGCCATGGCAACCATCTTGAGGGTGCTACCCTACAAAGAGGAGCAAGGTTTCTTAGGAAGGAGGGTATGGGGAGAACATGAGAAGGGTCAACTGCTACATAGTCGTCGTGGCAACCATCTTAAGGGTGCTACCCTACAAAGAGGAGCAAGGTTACTTTAGAAGGAGGGTATGGGGAGAACATGAGAAGGCGCAACTGCTACATAGTCGCCGTGGCAACCATCTTGAGGGTGCTACCCTACAAAGAGGAGCAAGGTTACTTTAGAAGGAGGGTATGGCGAGAGCGTGAGAAGGTGCAACTGCTACATAGTCGCCATGGCAACCATCTTGAGGGTGCTACCCTACAAAGAGGAGCAAGGTTACTTAGGAAGGAGGGTATGGGGAGAACATGAGAAGGCTCAACTGCTACATAGTCGCCGTGGCAACCATCTTGAGGGTGCTACCCTACAAAGAGGAGCAAGGATACTTTAGAAGGAGGGTATGGCGAGAGCGTGAGAAGGCGCAACTGCTACATAGTCGCCATGGCAACCATCTTGAGGGTGCTACCCTACAAAGAGGAGCAAGGTTACTTTAGAAGGAGGGTATGGCGAGAGCGTGAGAAGGCGCAACTGCTACATAGTCGCCATGGCAACCATCTTGAGAGTGCTACCCTACAAAGAGGAGCAAGGTTACTTTAGAAGGAGGGTATGGCGAGAGCGTGAGAAGGCGCAACTGCTACATAGTCGCCATGGCAACCATCTTGAGGGTGCTACCCTACAAAGAGGAGCAAGGTTACTTTAGGAGGGTATGGCGAGAGCGTGAGAAGGCGCAACTGCTACATAGTCGCCATGGCAACCATCTTGAGGGTGCTATCCTACAAAGAGGAGCAAGGTTACTTTAGAAGGAGGGTATGGCGGGAGCGTGAGAAGGCGCAACTGCTACATAGTCGCCATGGCAACCATCCTGAGGGTGCTACCCTACAAAGAGGAGCAAGGTTACTTTAGAAGGAGGGTATGGTGGGAGCGTGAGAAGGCGCAACTGCTACATAGTCGCCATGGCAACCATCTTGAGGGTGCTATCCTACAAAGAGGAGCAAGGTTACTTTAGAAGGAGGGTATGGCGAGAGCGTGAGAAGGCGCAACTGCTACATAGTCGCCATGGCAACCTTCCTGAGGGTGCTACCCTACAAAGAGGGGCAAGGTTACTTTAGAAGGAGGGTATGGCGGGAGCGTGAGAAGGCGCAACTGCTACATAGTCGCCATGGCAACCATCTTGAGGGTGCTATCCTACAAAGAGGGGCAAGGTTACTTTAGAAGGAGGGTATGGCGAGAGCGTGAGAAGGCGCAACTGCTACATAGTCGCCATGGCAACCATCTTGAGGGTGCTACCCTACAAAGAGGAGCAAGGTTACTTTAGAAGGAGGGTGTGGGGAGAACATGAGAAGGCTCAACTGCTACATAGTTGCCGTGGCAACCATCTTGAGGGTGCTACCCTACAAAGAGGAGCAAGGTTACTTTAGAAGGAGGGTATGGCGAGAGCGTGAGAAGGCTCATCTGCTACATAGTCGTTGTGGCAACCATCTTGAGGGTGCTACCCTACAAAGAGGAGCAAGGTTACTTTAGAAGGAGGGTATGGCGAGAGCGTGAGAAGGCTCATCTGCTACATAGTCGTTGTGGCAACCATCTTGAGGGTGCTACCCTAAAAAGATGAGCAAGGTTACTTTAGAAGGAGGGTGTGGCGAGAGCGTGAGAAGGTGCAACTGCTACATAGTCGCCATGGCAACCATCTTGAGGGTGCTACCCTACAAAGAGGAGCAAGGTTTCTTAGGAAGGAGGGTATGGGGAGAACATGAGAAGGCTCAACTGCTACTTAGTCGTCGTGGCAACCATCTTAAGGGTGCTACCCTACAAAGAGGAGCAAGGTTACTTTAGAAGGAGGGTATGGCGAGAGCGTGAGAAGGCGCAACTGCTACATAGTCGCCATGGCAACCATCTTGACGGTGCTACCCTACAAAGAGGAACAAGGTTACTTAGGAAGGAGGGTATGGGGAGAACATGAGAAGGCTCAACTGCTACATAGTCGTCGTGGCAACCATCCTGAGGGTGCTACCCTACAAAGAGGAGCAAGGTTACTTTAGAAGGAGGGTATGGCGAGAGTGTGAGAAGGCGCAACTGTTACATAGTCGCCATGGCAACCATCTTGAGGGTGCTACCCTACAAAGAGGAGCAAGGTTACTTAGGAAGGAGGGTATGGGGAGAACATGAGAAGGCGCAACTGCTACATAGTCGCCGTGGCAACCATCTTGAGGGTGCTACCCTACAAAGAGCAGCAAGGTTACTTTAGAAGGAGGGTATGGCGAGAGCGTGAGAAGGCGCAACTGCTACATAGTCGCCATGGCAACCATCTTGAGGGTGCTACCCTACAAAGAGGAGCAAGGTTACTTTAGAAGGAGGGTATGGCGAGAGCGTGAGAAGGCGCAACTGCTACATAGTCGCCATGGCAACCATCTTGAGGGTGCTACCCTACAAAGAGGAGCAAGGTTACTTAGGAAGGAGGGTATGGGGAGAACATGAGAAGGCTCAACTGCTACATAGTTGCCGTGGCAACCATCTTGAGTGTGCTACCCTACAAAGAGGAGCAAGGTTACTTTAGAAGGAGGGTATGGCGAGAGCGTGAGAAGGCGCAACTGCTACATAGTCGCCATGGCAACCATCTTGAGGGTGCTACCCTACAAAGAGGATCAAGGTTACTTAGGAAGGAGTATATGGGGAGAACATGAGAAGGCTCAACTGCTACATAGTCGCCGTGGCAACCATCTTGAGGGTGCTACCCTACAAAGAGGAGCGAGGTTACTTTAGAAGGAGGGTATGGCGAGAGCGTGAGAAGGCGCAACTGCTACATAGTCGCCATGGCAACCATCTTGAGGGTGCTACCCTACAAAGAGGAGCAAGGTTAGTTAGGAAGGAGGGTATGGCGAGAGCTTGAGAAGGTGCAACTGCTACATAGTCGCCATGGCAACCATCTTGAGGGTGCTACCCTACAAAGAGGAGCAAGGTTACTTTAGAAGGAGGGTATGGCGAGAGCGTGAGAAGGCGCAACTGCTACATAGTCGCCATTGCAACCATCTTGAGGGTGCTACCCTACAAAGAGGAGCAAGGTTACTTAGGAAGGAGGGTGTGGGGAGAACATGAGAAGGCTCAACTGCTACATAGTCGCCGTGGCAACCATCTTGAGGGTGCTACCCTACAAAGAGGAGCAAGGCTACTTAGGAAGGAGGGTATGGGGAGAACATGAGAAGGCTCAACTGCTACATAGTCGCCGTGGCAACCATCTTGAGGGTGCTACCCTACAAAGAGGAGCAAGGTTACTTTAGAAGGAGGGTATGGCGAGAGCGTGAGAAGGCGCAACTGCAACATAGTCGCCATGGCAACCATCTTGAGGGTGCTACCCTACAAAGAGGAGCAAGGTTACTTAGGAAGGAGGGTATGCGGAGAACATGAGAAGGCTCAACTGCTACATAGTCGTTGTGGCAACCATCTTGAGGGTGCTACCCTACAAAGATGAGCAAGGTTACTTTAGAAGGAGGGTGTGGCGAGAGCGTGAGAAGGGGCAACTGCTACATAGTCGCCATGGCAACCATCTTGAGGGTGCTACCCTACAAAGAGGAGCAAGGTTTCTTAGGAAGGAGGGTATGGGGAGAACATGAGAAGGGTCAACTGCTACATAGTCGTCGTGGCAACCATCTTAAGGGTGCTACCCTACAAAGAGGAGCAAGGTTACTTTAGAAGGAGGGTATGGGGAGAACATGAGAAGGCGCAACTGCTACATAGTCGCCGTGGCAACCATCTTGAGGGTGCTACCCTACAAAGAGGAGCAAGGTTACTTTAGAAGGAGGGTATGGCGAGAGCGTGAGAAGGCGCAACTGCTACATAGTCGCCATGGCAACCATCTTGAGGGTGCTACCCTACAAAGAGGAGCAAGGTTACTTTAGAAGGAGGGTATGGCGAGAGCGTGAGAAGGCGCAACTGCTACATAGTCGCCATGGCAACCATCTTGAGGGTGCTACCCTACAAAGAGGAGCAAGGTTACTTAGGAAGGAGGCTATGGGGAGAACATGAGAAGGCTCAACTGCTACATAGTTGCCGTGGCAACCAGCTTGAGTGTGCTACCCTACAAAGAGGAGCAAGGTTACTTTAGAAGGAGGGTATGACGAGAGCATGAGAAGGCGCAACTGCTACATAGTCGCCATGGCAACCATCTTGAGGGTGCTACCCTACAAAGAGGAGCAAGGTTACTTAGGAAGGAGGGTATTGGGAGAACATGAGAAGGCTCAACTGCTACATAGTCGTCGTGGCAACCATCTTGAGGGTGCTACCCTACAAAGAGGAGCAAGGTTACTTTAGAAGGAGGGTATGGCGAGAGCGTGAGAAGGTGCAACTGCTACATAGTCGCCATGGCAACCATCTTGAGGGTGCTACCCTACAAAGAGGAGCAAGGTTACTTAGGAAGGAGGGTATGGGGAGAACATGAGAAGGCTCAACTGCTACATAGTCGCCGTGGCAACCATCTTGAGGGTGCTACCCTACAAAGAGGAGCAAGGATACTTTAGAAGGAGGGTATGGCGAGAGCGTGAGAAGGCGCAACTGCTACATAGTCGCCATGGCAACCATCTTGAGGGTGCTACCCTACAAAGAGGAGCAAGGTTACTTTAGAAGGAGGGTATGGCGAGAGCGTGAGAAGGCGCAACTGCTACATAGTCGCCATGGCAACCATCTTGAGAGTGCTAACCTACAAAGAGGAGCAAGGTTACTTTAGAAGGAGGGTATGGCGAGAGCGTGAGAAGGCGCAACTGCTACATAGTCGCCATGGCAACCATCTTGAGGGTGCTACCCTACAAAGAGGAGCAAGGTTACTTAGGAAGGAGGGTATTGGGAGAACATGAGAAGGCTCAACTGCTACATAGTCGTCGTGGCAACCATCTTGAGGGTGCTACCCTACAAAGAGGAGCAAGGTTACTTTAGAAGGAGGGTATGGCGAGAGCGTGAGAAGGTGCAACTGCTACATAGTCGCCATGGCAACCATCTTGAGGGTGCTACCCTACAAAGAGGAGCAAGGTTACTTAGGAAGGAGGGTATGGGGAGAACATGAGAAGGCTCAACTGCTACATAGTCGCCATGGCAACCATCTTGAGGGTGCTACCCTACAAAAAGGAGCAAGGATACTTTAGAAGGAGGGTATGGCGAGAGCGTGAGAAGGCGCAACTGCTACATAGTCGCCATGGCAACCATCTTGAGGGTGCTACCCTACAAAGAGGAGCAAGGTTACTTTAGAAGGAGGGTATGGCGAGAGCGTGAGAAGGCGCAACTGCTACATAGTCGCCATGGCAACCATCTTGAGAGTGCTACCCTACAAAGAGGAGCAAGGTTACTTTAGAAGGAGGGTATGGCGAGAGCGTGAGAAGGCGCAACTGCTACATAGTCGCCATGGCAACCATCTTGAGGGTGCTATCCTACAAAGAGGAGCAAGGTTACTTTAGAAGGAGGGTATGGCGAGAGCGTGAGAAGGCGCAACTGCTACATAGTCGCCATGGCAACCTTCCTGAGGGTGCTACCCTACAAAGAGGAGCAAGGTTACTTTAGAAGGAGGGTATGGCGGGAGCGTGAGAAGGCGCAACTGCTACATAGTCGCCATGGCAACCATCTTGAGGGTGCTATCCTACAAAGAGGAGCAAGGTTACTTTAGAAGGAGGGTATGGCGAGAGCGTGAGAAGGCGCAACTGCTACATAGTCGCCATGGCAACCATCTTGAGGGTGCTACCCTACAAAGAGGAGCAAGGTTACTTTAGAAGGAGGGAATGGCCAGAGCGTGAGAAGGTGCAACTGCTACATAGTCGCCATGGCAACCATCTTGAGGGTGCTACCCTGCAAAGAGGAGCAAGGTTACTTTAGAAGGAGGGTGTGGGGAGAACATGAGAAGGCTCAACTGCTACATAGTCGCCGTGGCAACCATCTTGAGGGTGCTACCCTACAAAGAGGAGCAAGGTTACTTTAGAAGGAGGGTATGGCGAGAGCGTGAGAAGGCGCAACTGCTACATAGTCGCCATTGCAACCATCTTGAGGGTGCTACCCTACAAAGAGGAGCAAGGTTACTTAGGAAGGAGGGTGTGGGGAGAACATGAGAAGGCTCAACTGCTACATAGTCGCCGTGGCAACCATCTTGAGGGTGCTACCGTACAAAGAGGAACAAGGTTACTTTAGAAGGAGGGTATGGCGAGAGCGTGAGAAGGCGCAACTGCTACATAGTCGCCGTGGCAACCATCTTGAGGGTGCTACCCTACAAAGAGGAGCAAGGCTACTTAGGAAGGAGGGTATGGGGAGAACATGAGAAGGCTCAACTGCTACATAGTCGCCGTGGCAACCATCTTGAGGGTGCTACCCTACAAAGAGGAGCAAGGTTACTTTAGAAGGAGGGTATGGCGAGAGCGTGAGAAGGCGCAACTGCTACATAGTCGCCGTGGCAACCATCTTGAGGGTGCTACCCTACAAAGAGGAGCAAGGCTACTTAGGAAGGAGGGTATGGGGAGAACATGAGAAGGCTCAACTGCTACATAGTCGCCGTGGCAACCATCTTGAGGGTGCTACCCTACAAAGAGGAGCAAGGTTACTTTAGAAGGAGGGTATGGCGAGAGCGTGAGAAGGCGCAACTGCAACATAGTCGCCATGGCAACCATCTTGAGGGTGCTACCCTACAAAGAGGAGCAAGGTTACTTAGGAAGGAGGGTATGCGGAGAACATGAGAAGGCTCAACTGCTACATAGTCGTTGTGGCAACCATCTTGAGGGTGCTACCCTACAAAGATGAGCAAGGTTACTTTAGAAGGAGGGTGTGGCGAGAGCGTGAGAAGGGGCAACTGCTACATAGTCGCCATGGCAACCATCTTGAGGGTGCTACCCTACAAAGAGGAGCAAGGTTTCTTAGGAAGGAGGGTATGGGGAGAACATGAGAAGGGTCAACTGCTACATAGTCGTCGTGGCAACCATCTTAAGGGTGCTACCCTACAAAGAGGAGCAAGGTTACTTTAGAAGGAGGGTATGGGGAGAGCGTGAGAAGGCGCAACTGCTACATAGTCGCCATGGCAACCATCTTGAGAGTGCTAACCTACAAAGAGGAGCAAGGTTACTTTAGAAGGAGGGTATGGCGAGAGCGTGAGAAGGCGCAACTGCTACATAGTCGCCATGGCAACCATCTTGAGGGTGCTACCCTACAAAGAGGAGCAAGGTTACTTTAGAAGGAGGGTATGGCGAGAGCGTGAGAAGGCGCAACTGCTACATAGTCGCCATGGCAACCATCTTGAGAGTGCTAACCTACAAAGAGGAGCAAGGTTACTTTAGAAGGAGGGTATGGCGAGAGCGTGAGAAGGCGCAACTGCTACATAGTCGCCATGGCAACCATCTTGAGGGTGCTACCCTACAAAGAGGAGCAAGGTTACTTAGGAAGGAGGGAATTGGGAGAACATGAGAAGGCTCAACTGCTACATAGTCGTCGTGGCAACCATCTTGAGGGTGCTACCCTACAAAGAGGAGCAAGGTTACTTTAGAAGGAGGGTATGGCGAGAGCGTGAGAAGGTGCAACTGCTACATAGTCGCCATGGCAACCATCTTGAGGGTGCTACCCTACAAAGAGGAGCAAGGTTACTTAGGAAGGAGGGTATGGGGAGAACATGAGAAGGCTCAACTGCTACATAGTCGCCGTGGCAACCATCTTGAGGGTGCTACCCTACAAAAAGGAGCAAGGATACTTTAGAAGGAGGGTATGGCGAGAGCGTGAGAAGGCGCAACTGCTACATAGTCGCCATGGCAACCATCTTGAGGGTGCTACCCTACAAAGAGGAGCAAGGTTACTTTAGAAGGAGGGTATGGCGAGAGCGTGAGAAGGCGCAACTGCTACATAGTCGCCATGGCAACCATCTTGAGAGTGCTACCCTACAAAGAGGAGCAAGGTTACTTTAGAAGGAGGGTATGGCGAGAGCGTGAGAAGGCGCAACTGCTACATAGTCGCCATGGCAACCATCTTGAGGGTGCTATCCTACAAAGAGGAGCAAGGTTACTTTAGAAGGAGGGTATGGCGAGAGCGTGAGAAGGCGCAACTGCTACATAGTCGCCATGGCAACCTTCCTGAGGGTGCTATCCTACAAAGAGGAGCAAGGTTACTTTAGAAGGAGGGTATGGCGAGAGCGTGAGAAGGCGCAACTGCTACATAGTCGCCATGGCAACCATCTTGAGGGTGCTACCCTACAAAGAGGAGCAAGGTTACTTTAGAAGGAGGGAATGGCGAGAGCGTGAGAAGGTGCAACTGCTACATAGTCGCCATGGCAACCATCTTGAGGGTGCTACCCTGCAAAGAGGAGCAAGGTTACTTTAGAAGGAGGGTGTGGGGAGAACATGAGAAGGCTCAACTGCTACATAGTCGCCGTGGCAACCATCTTGAGGGTGCTACCCTACAAAGAGGAGCAAGGTTACTTTAGAAGGAGGGTATGGCGAGAGCGTGAGAAGGCGCAACTGCTACATAGTCGCCATTGCAACCATCTTGAGGGTGCTACCCTACAAAGAGGAGCAAGGTTACTTAGGAAGGAGGGTGTGGGGAGAACATGAGAAGGCTCAACTGCTACATAGTCGTCGTGGCAACCATCTTAAGGGTGCTACCCTACAAAGAGGAGCAAGGTTACTTTAGAAGGAGGGTATGGGGAGAGCGTGAGAAGGCGCAACTGCTACATAGTCGCCGTGGCAACCATCTTGAGGGTGCTACCCTACAAAGAGGAGCAAGGCTACTTAGGAAGGAGGGTATGGGGAGAACATGAGAAGGCTCAACTGCTACATAGTCGCCGTGGCAACCATCTTGAGGGTGCTACCCTACAAAGAGGAGCAAGGTTACTTTAGAAGGAGGGTATGGCGAGAGCGTGAGAAGGCGCAACTGCAACATAGTCGCCATGGCAACCATCTTGAGGGTGCTACCCTACAAAGAGGAGCAAGGTTACTTAGGAAGGAGGGTATGCGGAGAACATGAGAAGGCTCAACTGCTACATAGTCGTTGTGGCAACCATCTTGAGGGTGCTACCCTACAAAGATGAGCAAGGTTACTTTAGAAGGAGGGTGTGGCGAGAGCGTGAGAAGGGGCAACTGCTACATAGTCGCCATGGCAACCATCTTGAGGGTGCTACCCTACAAAGAGGAGCAAGGTTTCTTAGGAAGGAGGGTATGGGGAGAACATGAGAAGGGTCAACTGCTACATAGTCGTCGTGGCAACCATCTTAAGGGTGCTACCCTACAAAGAGGAGCAAGGTTACTTTAGAAGGAGGGTATGGGGAGAACATGAGAAGGTGCAACTGCTACATAGTCGCCGTGGCAACCATCTTGAGGGTGCTACCCTACAAAGAGGAGCAAGGTTACTTTAGAAGGAGGGTATGGCGAGAGCGTGAGAAGGCGCAACTGCTACATAGTCGCCATGGCAACCATCTTGAGGGTGCTACCCTACAAAGAGGAGCAAGGTTACTTTAGAAGGAGGGTATGGCGAGAGCGTGAGAAGGCGCAACTGCTACATAGTCGCCATGGCAACCATCTTGAGGGTGCTACCCTACAAAGAGGAGCAAGGTTACTTAGGAAGGAGGGTATGGGGAGAACATGAGAAGGCTCAACTGCTACATAGTTGCCGTGGCAACCAGCTTGAGTGTGCTACCCTACAAAGAGGAGCAAGGTTACTTTAGAAGGAGGGTATGGCGAGAGCATGAGAAGGCGCAACTGCTACATAGTCGCCATGGCAACCATCTTGAGGGTGCTACCCTACAAAGAGGAGCAAGGTTACTTAGGAAGGAGGGTATTGGGAGAACATGAGAAGGCTCAACTGCTACATAGTCGTCGTGGCAACCATCTTGAGGGTGCTACCCTACAAAGAGGAGCAAGGTTACTTTAGAAGGAGGGTATGGCGAGAGCGTGAGAAGGTGCAACTGCTACATAGTCGCCATGGCAACCATCTTGAGGGTGCTACCCTACAAAGAGGAGCAAGGTTACTTAGGAAGGAGGGTATGGGGAGAACATGAGAAGGCTCAACTGCTACATAGTCGCCGTGGCAACCATCTTGAGGGTGCTACCCTACAAAGAGGAGCAAGGATACTTTAGAAGGAGGGTATGGCGAGAGCGTGAGAAGGCGCAACTGCTACATAGTCGCCATGGCAACCATCTTGAGGGTGCTACCCTACAAAGAGGAGCAAGGTTACTTTAGAAGGAGGGTATGGCGAGAGCGTGAGAAGGCGCAACTGCTACATAGTCGCCATGGCCACCATCTTGAGAGTGCTACCCTACAAAGAGGAGCAAGGTTACTTTAGAAGGAGGGTATGGCGAGAGCGTGAGAAGGCGCAACTGCTACATAGTCGCCATGGCAACCATCTTGAGGGTGCTACCCTACAAAGAGGAGCAAGGTTACTTTAGGAGGGTATGGCGAGAGCGTGAGAAGGCGCAACTGCTACATAGTCGCCATGGCAACCATCTTGAGGGTGCTATCCTACAAAGAGGAGCAAGGTTACTTTAGAAGGAGGGTATGGCGAGAGCGTGAGAAGGCGCAACTGCTACATAGTCGCCATGGCAACCATCCTGAGGGTGCTACCCTACAAAGAGGAGCAAGGTTACTTTAGAAGGAGGGTATGGTGGGAGCGTGAGAAGGCGCAACTGCTACATAGTCGCCATGGCAACCATCTTGAGGGTGCTATCCTACAAAGAGGAGCAAGGTTACTTTAGAAGGAGGGTATGGCGAGAGCGTGAGAAGGCGCAACTGCTACATAGTCGCCATGGCAACCTTCCTGAGGGTGCTACCCTACAAAGAGGAGCAAGGTTACTTTAGAAGGAGGGTATGGCGGGAGCGTGAGAAGGCGCAACTGCTACATAGTCGCCATAGCAACCATCTTGAGGGTGCTATCCTACAAAGAGGGGCAAGGTTACTTTAGAAGGAGGGTATGGCGAGAGCGTGAGAAGGCGCAACTGCTACATAGTCGCCATGGCAACCATCTTGAGGGTGCTACCCTACAAAGAGGAGCAAGGTTACTTTAGAAGGAGGGAATGGCGAGAGCGTGAGAAGGCGCAACTGCTACATAGTCGCCATGGCAACCATCTTGAGGGTGCTACCCTACAAAGAGGAGCAAGGTTACTTTAGAAGGAGGGTGTGGGGAGAACATGAGAAGGCTCAACTGCTACATAGTTGCCGTGGCAACCATCTTGAGGGTGCTACCCTACAAAGAGGAGCAAGGTTACTTTAGAAGGAGGGTATGGCGAGAGCGTGAGAAGGCTCATCTGCTACATAGTCGTTGTGGCAACCATCTTGAGGGTGCTACCCTACAAAGAGGAGCAAGGTTACTTTAGAAGGAGGGTATGGCGAGAGCGTGAGAAGGCTCATCTGCTACATAGTCGTTGTGGCAACCATCTTGAGGGTGCTACCCTAAAAAGATGAGCAAGGTTACTTTAGAAGGAGGGTGTGGCGAGAGCGTGAGAAGGTGCAACTGCTACATAGTCGCCATGGCAACCATCTTGAGGGTGCTACCCTACAAAGAGGAGCAAGGTTTCTTAGGAAGGAGGGTATGGGGAGAACATGAGAAGGCTCAACTGCTACTTAGTCGTCGTGGCAACCATCTTAAGGGTGCTACCCTACAAAGAGGAGCAAGGTTACTTTAGAAGGAGGGTATGGCGAGAGCGTGAGAAGGCGCAACTGCTACATAGTCGCCATGGCAACCATCTTGAGGGTGCTACCCTACAAAGAGGAACAAGGTTACTTAGGAAGGAGGGTATGGGGAGAACATGAGAAGGCTCAACTGCTACATAGTCGTCGTGGCAACCATCCTGAGGGTGCTACCCTACAAAGAGGAGCAAGGTTACTTTAGAAGGAGGGTATGGCGAGAGTGTGAGAAGGCGCAACTGTTACATAGTCGCCATGGCAACCATCTTGAGGGTGCTACCCTACAAAGAGGAGCAAGGTTACTTAGGAAGGAGGGTATGGGGAGAACATGAGAAGGCGCAACTGCTACATAGTCGCCGTGGCAACCATCTTGAGGGTGCTACCCTACAAAGAGCAGCAAGGTTACTTTAGAAGGAGGGTATGGCGAGAGCGTGAGAAGGCGCAACTGCTACATAGTCGCCATGGCAACCATCTTGAGGGTGCTACCCTACAAAGAGGAGCAAGGTTACTTTAGAAGGAGGGTATGGCGAGAGCGTGAGAAGGCGCAACTGCTACATAGTCGCCATGGCAACCATCTTGAGGGTGCTACCCTACAAAGAGGAGCAAGGTTACTTAGGAAGGAGGGTATGGGGAGAACATGAGAAGGCTCAACTGCTACATAGTTGCCGTGGCAACCATCTTGAGTGTGCTACCCTACAAAGAGGAGCAAGGTTACTTTAGAAGGAGGGTATGGCGAGAGCGTGAGAAGGCGCAACTGCTACATAGTCGCCATGGCAACCATCTTGAGGGTGCTACCCTACAAAGAGGATCAAGGTTACTTAGGAAGGAGTATATGGGGAGAACATGAGAAGGCTCAACTGCTACATAGTCGCCGTGGCAACCATCTTGAGGGTGCTACCCTACAAAGAGGAGCGAGGTTACTTTAGAAGGAGGGTATGGCGAGAGCGTGAGAAGGCGCAACTGCTACATAGTCGCCATGGCAACCATCTTGAGGGTGCTACCCTACAAAGAGGAGCAAGGTTAGTTAGGAAGGAGGGTATGGCGAGAGCTTGAGAAGGTGCAACTGCTACATAGTCGCCATGGCAACCATCTTGAGGGTGCTACCCTACAAAGAGGAGCAAGGTTACTTTAGAAGGAGGGTATGGCGAGAGCGTGAGAAGGCGCAACTGCTACATAGTCGCCATTGCAACCATCTTGAGGGTGCTACCCTACAAAGAGGAGCAAGGTTACTTAGGAAGGAGGGTGTGGGGAGAACATGAGAAGGCTCAACTGCTACATAGTCGCCGTGGCAACCATCTTGAGGGTGCTACCCTACAAAGAGGAGCAAGGCTACTTAGGAAGGAGGGTATGGGGAGAACATGAGAAGGCTCAACTGCTACATAGTCGCCGTGGCAACCATCTTGAGGGTGCTACCCTACAAAGAGGAGCAAGGTTACTTTAGAAGGAGGGTATGGCGAGAGCGTGAGAAGGCGCAACTGCAACATAGTCGCCATGGCAACCATCTTGAGGGTGCTACCCTACAAAGAGGAGCAACGTTACTTAGGAAGGAGGGTATGCGGAGAACATGAGAAGGCTCAACTGCTACATAGTCGTTGTGGCAACCATCTTGAGGGTGCTACCCTACAAAGATGAGCAAGGTTACTTTAGAAGGAGGGTGTGGCGAGAGCGTGAGAAGGGGCAACTGCTACATAGTCGCCATGGCAACCATCTTGAGGGTGCTACCCTACAAAGAGGAGCAAGGTTTCTTAGGAAGGAGGGTATGGGGAGAACATGAGAAGGGTCAACTGCTACATAGTCGCCATGGCAACCATCTTGAGGGTGCTACCCTACAAAGAGGAGCAAGGTTACTTAGGAAGGAGGGTATTGGGAGAACATGAGAAGGCTCAACTGCTACATAGTCGTCGTGGCAACCATCTTGAGGGTGCTACCCTACAAAGAGGAGCAAGGTTACTTTAGAAGGAGGGTATGGCGAGAGCGTGAGAAGGTGCAACTGCTACATAGTCGCCATGGCAACCATCTTGAGGGTGCTACCCTACAAAGAGGAGCAAGGTTACTTAGGAAGGAGGGTATGGGGAGAACATGAGAAGGCTCAACTGCTACATAGTCGCCGTGGCAACCATCTTGAGGGTGCTACCCTACAAAGAGGAGCAAGGATACTTTAGAAGGAGGGTATGGCGAGAGCGTGAGAAGGCGCAACTGCTACATAGTCGCCATGGCAACCATCTTGAGGGTGCTACCCTACAAAGAGGAGCAAGGTTACTTTAGAAGGAGGGTATGGCGAGAGCGTGAGAAGGCGCAACTGCTACATAGTCGCCATGGCAACCATCTTGAGAGTGCTAACCTACAAAGAGGAGCAAGGTTACTTTAGAAGGAGGGTATGGCGAGAGCGTGAGAAGGCGCAACTGCTACATAGTCGCCATGGCAACCATCTTGAGGGTGCTACCCTACAAAGAGGAGCAAGGTTACTTAGGAAGGAGGGTATTGGGAGAACATGAGAAGGCTCAACTGCTACATAGTCGTCGTGGCAACCATCTTGAGGGTGCTACCCTACAAAGAGGAGCAAGGTTACTTTAGAAGGAGGGTATGGCGAGAGCGTGAGAAGGTGCAACTGCTACATAGTCGCCATGGCAACCATCTTGAGGGTGCTACCCTACAAAGAGGAGCAAGGTTACTTAGGAAGGAGGGTATGGGGAGAACATGAGAAGGCTCAACTGCTACATAGTCGCCATGGCAACCATCTTGAGGGTGCTACCCTACAAAAAGGAGCAAGGATACTTTAGAAGGAGGGTATGGCGAGAGCGTGAGAAGGCGCAACTGCTACATAGTCGCCATGGCAACCATCTTGAGGGTGCTACCCTACAAAGAGGAGCAAGGTTACTTTAGAAGGAGGGTATGGCGAGAGCGTGAGAAGGCGCAACTGCTACATAGTCGCCATGGCAACCATCTTGAGAGTGCTACCCTACAAAGAGGAGCAAGGTTACTTTAGAAGGAGGGTATGGCGAGAGCGTGAGAAGGCGCAACTGCTACATAGTCGCCATGGCAACCATCTTGAGGGTGCTATCCTACAAAGAGGAGCAAGGTTACTTTAGAAGGAGGGTATGGCGAGAGCGTGAGAAGGCGCAACTGCTACATAGTCGCCATGGCAACCTTCCTGAGGGTGCTACCCTACAAAGAGGAGCAAGGTTACTTTAGAAGGAGGGTATGGCGGGAGCGTGAGAAGGCGCAACTGCTACATAGTCGCCATGGCAACCATCTTGAGGGTGCTATCCTACAAAGAGGAGCAAGGTTACTTTAGAAGGAGGGTATGGCGAGAGCGTGAGAAGGCGCAACTGCTACATAGTCGCCATGGCAACCATCTTGAGGGTGCTACCCTACAAAGAGGAGCAAGGTTACTTTAGAAGGAGGGAATGGCCAGAGCGTGAGAAGGTGCAACTGCTACATAGTCGCCATGGCAACCATCTTGAGGGTGCTACCCTGCAAAGAGGAGCAAGGTTACTTTAGAAGGAGGGTGTGGGGAGAACATGAGAAGGCTCAACTGCTACATAGTCGCCGTGGCAACCATCTTGAGGGTGCTACCCTACAAAGAGGAGCAAGGTTACTTTAGAAGGAGGGTATGGCGAGAGCGTGAGAAGGCGCAACTGCTACATAGTCGCCATTGCAACCATCTTGAGGGTGCTACCCTACAAAGAGGAGCAAGGTTACTTAGGAAGGAGGGTGTGGGGAGAACATGAGAAGGCTCAACTGCTACATAGTCGCCGTGGCAACCATCTTGAGGGTGCTACCGTACAAAGAGGAACAAGGTTACTTTAGAAGGAGGGTATGGCGAGAGCGTGAGAAGGCGCAACTGCTACATAGTCGCCGTGGCAACCATCTTGAGGGTGCTACCCTACAAAGAGGAGCAAGGCTACTTAGGAAGGAGGGTATGGGGAGAACATGAGAAGGCTCAACTGCTACATAGTCGCCGTGGCAACCATCTTGAGGGTGCTACCCTACAAAGAGGAGCAAGGTTACTTTAGAAGGAGGGTATGGCGAGAGCGTGAGAAGGCGCAACTGCAACATAGTCGCCATGGCAACCATCTTGAGGGTGCTACCCTACAAAGAGGAGCAAGGTTACTTAGGAAGGAGGGTATGCGGAGAACATGAGAAGGCTCAACTGCTACATAGTCGTTGTGGCAACCATCTTGAGGGTGCTACCCTACAAAGATGAGCAAGGTTACTTTAGAAGGAGGGTGTGGCGAGAGCGTGAGAAGGGGCAACTGCTACGTAGTCGCCATGGCAACCATCTTGAGGGTGCTACCCTACAAAGAGGAGCAAGGTTTCTTAGGAAGGAGGGTATGGGGAGAACATGAGAAGGGTCAACTGCTACATAGTCGTCGTGGCAACCATCTTAAGGGTGCTACCCTACAAAGAGGAGCAAGGTTACTTTAGAAGGAGGGTATGGGGAGAACATGAGAAGGCGCAACTGCTACATAGTCGCCGTGGCAACCATCTTGAGGGTGCTACCCTACAAAGAGGAGCAAGGTTACTTTAGAAGGAGGGTATGGCGAGAGCGTGAGAAGGCGCAACTGCTACATAGTCGCCATGGCAACCATCTTGAGGGTGCTACCCTACAAAGAGGAGCAAGGTTACTTTAGAAGGAGGGTATGGCGAGAGCGTGAGAAGGCGCAACTGCTACATAGTCGCCATGGCAACCATCTTGAGGGTGCTACCCTACAAAGAGGAGCAAGGTTACTTAGGAAGGAGGGTATGGGGAGAACATGAGAAGGCTCAACTGCTACATAGTTGCCGTGGCAAGCAGCTTGAGTGTGCTACCCTACAAAGAGGAGCAAGGTTACTTTAGAAGGAGGGTATGGCGAGAGCATGAGAAGGCGCAACTGCTACATAGTCGCCATGGCAACCATCTTGAGGGTGCTACCCTACAAAGAGGAGCAAGGTTACTTAGGAAGGAGGGTATTGGGAGAACATGAGAAGGCTCAACTGCTACATAGTCGTCGTGGCAACCATCTTGAGGGTGCTACCCTACAAAGAGGAGCAAGGTTACTTTAGAAGGAGGGTATGGCGAGAGCGTGAGAAGGTGCAACTGCTACATAGTCGCCATGGCAACCATCTTGAGGGTGCTACCCTACAAAGAGGAGCAAGGTTACTTAGGAAGGAGGGTATGGGGAGAACATGAGAAGGCTCAACTGCTACATAGTCGCCGTGGCAACCATCTTGAGGGTGCTACCCTACAAAGAGGAGCAAGGATACTTTAGAAGGAGGGTATGGCGAGAGCGTGAGAAGGCGCAACTGCTACATAGTCGCCATGGCAACCATCTTGAGGGTGCTACCCTACAAAGAGGAGCAAGGTTACTTTAGAAGGAGGGTATGGCGAGAGCGTGAGAAGGCGCAACTGCTACATAGTCGCCATGGCAACCATCTTGAGAGTGCTACCCTACAAAGAGGAGCAAGGTTACTTTAGAAGGAGGGTATGGCGAGAGCGTGAGAAGGCGCAACTGCTACATAGTCGCCATGGCAACCATCTTGAGGGTGCTACCCTACAAAGAGGAGCAAGGTTACTTTAGGAGGGTATGGCGAGAGCGTGAGAAGGCGCAACTGCTACATAGTCGCCATGGCAACCATCTTGAGGGTGCTATCCTACAAAGAGGAGCAAGGTTACATTAGAAGGAGGGTATGGCGAGAGCGTGAGAAGGCGCAACTGCTACATAGTCGCCATGGCAACCATCTTGAGGGTGCTACCCTACAAAGAGGAGCAAGGTTACTTAGGAAGGAGGGTATTGGGAGAACATGAGAAGGCTCAACTGCTACATAGTCGTCGTGGCAACCATCTTGAGGGTGCTACCCTACAAAGAGGAGCAAGGTTACTTTAGAAGGAGGGTATGGCGAGAGCGTGAGAAGGTGCAACTGCTACATAGTCGCCATGGCAACCATCTTGAGTGTGCTACCCTACAAAGAGGAGCAAGGTTACTTAGGAAGGAGGGTATGGGGAGAACATGAGAAGGCTCAACTGCTACATAGTCGCCATGGCAACCATCTTGAGGGTGCTACCCTACAAAGAGGAGCAAGGTTACTTTAGAAGGAGGGTATGGCGAGAGCGTGAGAAGGTGCAACTGCTACATAGTCGCCATGGCAACCATCTTGAGGGTGCTACCCTACAAAGAGGAGCAAGGTTACTTAGGAAGGAGGGTATGGGGAGAACATGAGAAGGCTCAACTGCTACATAGTCGCCATGGCAACCATCTTGAGGGTGCTACCCTACAAAAAGGAGCAAGGATACTTTAGAAGGAGGGTATGGCGAGAGCGTGAGAAGGCGCAACTGCTACATAGTCGCCATGGCAACCATCTTGAGGGTGCTACCCTACAAAGAGGAGCAAGGTTACTTTAGAAGGAGGGTATGGCGAGAGCGTGAGAAGGCGCAACTGCTACATAGTCGCCGTGGCAACCATCTTGAGAGTGCTACCCTACAAAGAGGAGCAAGGTTACTTTAGAAGGAGGGTATGGCGAGAGCGTGAGAAGGCGCAACTGCTACATAGTCGCCATGGCAACCATCTTGAGGGTGCTATCCTACAAAGAGGAGCAAGGTTACTTTAGAAGGAGGGTATGGCGAGAGCGTGAGAAGGCGCAACTGCTACATAGTCGCCATGGCAACCTTCCTGAGGGTGCTACCCTACAAAGAGGAGCAAGGTTACTTTAGAAGGAGGGTATGGCGGGAGCGTGAGAAGGCGCAACTGCTACATAGTCGCCATGGCAACCATCTTGAGGGTGCTATCCTACAAAGAGGAGCAAGGTTACTTTAGAAGGAGGGTATGGCGAGAGCGTGAGAAGGCGCAACTGCTACATAGTCGCCATGGCAACCATCTTGAGGGTGCTACCCTACAAAGAGGAGCAAGGTTACTTTAGAAGGAGGGAATGGCGAGAGCGTGAGAAGGTGCAACTGCTACATAGTCGCCATGGCAACCATCTTGAGGGTGCTACCCTGCAAAGAGGAGCAAGGTTACTTTAGAAGGAGGGTGTGGGGAGAACATGAGAAGGCTCAACTGCTACATAGTCGCCGTGGCAACCATCTTGAGGGTGCTACCCTACAAAGAGGAGCAAGGTTACTTTAGAAGGAGGGTATGGCGAGAGCGTGAGAAGGCGCAACTGCTACATAGTCGCCATTGCAACCATCTTGAGGGTGCTACCCTACAAAGAGGAGCAAGGTTACTTAGGAAGGAGGGTGTGGGGAGAACATGAGAAGGCTCAACTGCTACATAGTCGCCGTGGCAACCATCTTGAGGGTGCTACCGTACAAAGAGGAACAAGGTTACTTTAGAAGGAGGGTATGGCGAGAGCGTGAGAAGGCGCAACTGCTACATAGTCGCCGTGGCAACCATCTTGAGGGTGCTACCCTACAAAGAGGAGCAAGGCTACTTAGGAAGGAGGGTATGGGGAGAACATGAGAAGGCTCAACTGCTACATAGTCGCCGTGGCAACCATCTTGAGGGTGCTACCCTACAAAGAGGAGCAAGGTTACTTTAGAAGGAGGGTATGGCGAGAGCGTGAGAAGGCGCAACTGCAACATAGTCGCCATGGCAACCATCTTGAGGGTGCTACCCTACAAAGAGGAGCAAGGTTACTTAGGAAGGAGGGTATGCGGAGAACATGAGAAGGCTCAACTGCTACATAGTCGTTGTGGCAACCATCTTGAGGGTGCTACCCTACAAAGATGAGCAAGGTTACTTTAGAAGGAGGGTGTGGCGAGAGCGTGAGAAGGGGCAACTGCTACGTAGTCGCCATGGCAACCATCTTGAGGGTGCTACCCTACAAAGAGGAGCAAGGTTTCTTAGGAAGGAGGGTATGGGGAGAACATGAGAAGGGTCAACTGCTACATAGTCGTCGTGGCAACCATCTTAAGGGTGCTACCCTACAAAGAGGAGCAAGGTTACTTTAGAAGGAGGGTATGGGGAGAACATGAGAAGGCGCAACTGCTACATAGTCGCCGTGGCAACCATCTTGAGGGTGCTACCCTACAAAGAGGAGCAAGGTTACTTTAGAAGGAGGGTATGGCGAGAGCGTGAGAAGGCGCAACTGCTACATAGTCGCCATGGCAACCATCTTGAGGGTGCTACCCTACAAAGAGGAGCAAGGTTACTTTAGAAGGAGGGTATGGCGAGAGCGTGAGAAGGCGCAACTGCTACATAGTCGCCATGGCAACCATCTTGAGGGTGCTACCCTACAAAGAGGAGCAAGGTTACTTAGGAAGGAGGGTATGGGGAGAACATGAGAAGGCTCAACTGCTACATAGTTGCCGTGGCAAGCAGCTTGAGTGTGCTACCCTACAAAGAGGAGCAAGGTTACTTTAGAAGGAGGGTATGGCGAGAGCATGAGAAGGCGCAACTGCTACATAGTCGCCATGGCAACCATCTTGAGGGTGCTACCCTACAAAGAGGAGCAAGGTTACTTAGGAAGGAGGGTATTGGGAGAACATGAGAAGGCTCAACTGCTACATAGTCGTCGTGGCAACCATCTTGAGGGTGCTACCCTACAAAGAGGAGCAAGGTTACTTTAGAAGGAGGGTATGGCGAGAGCGTGAGAAGGTGCAACTGCTACATAGTCGCCATGGCAACCATCTTGAGGGTGCTACCCTACAAAGAGGAGCAAGGTTACTTAGGAAGGAGGGTATGGGGAGAACATGAGAAGGCTCAACTGCTACATAGTCGCCGTGGCAACCATCTTGAGGGTGCTACCCTACAAAGAGGAGCAAGGATACTTTAGAAGGAGGGTATGGCGAGAGCGTGAGAAGGCGCAACTGCTACATAGTCGCCATGGCAACCATCTTGAGGGTGCTACCCTACAAAGAGGAGCAAGGTTACTTTAGAAGGAGGGTATGGCGAGAGCGTGAGAAGGCGCAACTGCTACATAGTCGCCATGGCAACCATCTTGAGAGTGCTACCCTACAAAGAGGAGCAAGGTTACTTTAGAAGGAGGGTATGGCTAGAGCGTGAGAAGGCGCAACTGCTACATAGTCGCCATGGCAACCATCTTGAGGGTGCTACCCTACAAAGAGGAGCAAGGTTACTTTAGGAGGGTATGGCGAGAGCGTGAGAAGGCGCAACTGCTACATAGTCGCCATGGCAACCATCTTGAGGGTGCTATCCTACAAAGAGGAGCAAGGTTACATTAGAAGGAGGGTATGGCGAGAGCGTGAGAAGGCGCAACTGCTACATAGTCGCCATGGCAACCATCTTGAGGGTGCTACCCTACAAAGAGGAGCAAGGTTACTTAGGAAGGAGGGTATTGGGAGAACATGAGAAGGCTCAACTGCTACATAGTCGTCGTGGCAACCATCTTGAGGGTGCTACCCTACAAAGAGGAGCAAGGTTACTTTAGAAGGAGGGTATGGCGAGAGCGTGAGAAGGTGCAACTGCTACATAGTCGCCATGGCAACCATCTTGAGTGTGCTACCCTACAAAGAGGAGCAAGGTTACTTAGGAAGGAGGGTATGGGGAGAACATGAGAAGGCTCAACTGCTACATAGTCGCCATGGCAACCATCTTGAGGGTGCTACCCTACAAAGAGGAGCAAGGTTACTTTAGAAGGAGGGTATGGCGAGAGCGTGAGAAGGTGCAACTGCTACATAGTCGCCATGGCAACCATCTTGAGGGTGCTACCCTACAAAGAGGAGCAAGGTTACTTAGGAAGGAGGGTATGGGGAGAACATGAGAAGGCTCAACTGCTACATAGTCGCCATGGCAACCATCTTGAGGGTGCTACCCTACAAAAAGGAGCAAGGATACTTTAGAAGGAGGGTATGGCGAGAGCGTGAGAAGGCGCAACTGCTACATAGTCGCCATGGCAACCATCTTGAGGGTGCTACCCTACAAAGAGGAGCAAGGTTACTTTAGAAGGAGGGTATGGCGAGAGCGTGAGAAGGCGCAACTGCTACATAGTCGCCATGGCAACCATCTTGAGAGTGCTACCCTACAAAGAGGAGCAAGGTTACTTTAGAAGGAGGGTATGGCGAGAGCGTGAGAAGGCGCAACTGCTACATAGTCGCCATGGCAACCATCTTGAGGGTGCTATCCTACAAAGAGGAGCAAGGTTACTTTAGAAGGAGGGTATGGCGAGAGCGTGAGAAGGCGCAACTGCTACATAGTCGCCATGGCAACCTTCCTGAGGGTGCTACCCTACAAAGAGGAGCAAGGTTACTTTAGAAGGAGGGTATGGCGGGAGCGTGAGAAGGCGCAACTGCTACATAGTCGCCATGGCAACCATCTTGAGGGTGCTATCCTACAAAGAGGAGCAAGGTTACTTTAGAAGGAGGGTATGGCGAGAGCGTGAGAAGGCGCAACTGCTACATAGTCGCCATGGCAACCATCTTGAGGGTGCTACCCTACAAAGAGGAGCAAGGTTACTTTAGAAGGAGGGAATGGCGAGAGCGTGAGAAGGTGCAACTGCTACATAGTCGCCATGGCAACCATCTTGAGGGTGCTACCCTGCAAAGAGGAGCAAGGTTACTTTAGAAGGAGGGTGTGGGGAGAACATGAGAAGGCTCAACTGCTACATAGTCGCCGTGGCAACCATCTTGAGGGTGCTACCCTACAAAGAGGAGCAAGGTTACTTTAGAAGGAGGGTATGGCGAGAGCGTGAGAAGGCGCAACTGCTACATAGTCGCCATTGCAACCATCTTGAGGGTGCTACCCTACAAAGAGGAGCAAGGTTACTTAGGAAGGAGGGTGTGGGGAGAACATGAGAAGGCTCAACTGCTACATAGTCGCCGTGGCAACCATCTTGAGGGTGCTACCGTACAAAGAGGAACAAGGTTACTTTAGAAGGAGGGTATGGCGAGAGCGTGAGAAGGCGCAACTGCTACATAGTCGCCGTGGCAACCATCTTGAGGGTGCTACCCTACAAAGAGGAGCAAGGCTACTTAGGAAGGAGGGTATGGGGAGAACATGAGAAGGCTCAACTGCTACATAGTCGCCGTGGCAACCATCTTGAGGGTGCTACCCTACAAAGAGGAGCAAGGTTACTTTAGAAGGAGGGTATGGCGAGAGCGTGAGAAGGCGCAACTGCAACATAGTCGCCATGGCAACCATCTTGAGGGTGCTACCCTACAAAGAGGAGCAAGGTTACTTAGGAAGGAGGGTATGCGGAGAACATGAGAAGGCTCAACTGCTACATAGTCGTTGTGGCAACCATCTTGAGGGTGCTACCCTACAAAGATGAGCAAGGTTACTTTAGAAGGAGGGTGTGGCGAGAGCGTGAGAAGGGGCAACTGCTACGTAGTCGCCATGGCAACCATCTTGAGGGTGCTACCCTACAAAGAGGAGCAAGGTTTCTTAGGAAGGAGGGTATGGGGAGAACATGAGAAGGGTCAACTGCTACATAGTCGTCGTGGCAACCATCTTAAGGGTGCTACCCTACAAAGAGGAGCAAGGTTACTTTAGAAGGAGGGTATGGGGAGAACATGAGAAGGCGCAACTGCTACATAGTCGCCGTGGCAACCATCTTGAGGGTGCTACCCTACAAAGAGGAGCAAGGTTACTTTAGAAGGAGGGTATGGCGAGAGCGTGAGAAGGCGCAACTGCTACATAGTCGCCATGGCAACCATCTTGAGGGTGCTACCCTACAAAGAGGAGCAAGGTTACTTTAGAAGGAGGGTATGGCGAGAGCGTGAGAAGGCGCAACTGCTACATAGTCGCCATGGCAACCATCTTGAGGGTGCTACCCTACAAAGAGGAGCAAGGTTACTTAGGAAGGAGGGTATGGGGAGAACATGAGAAGGCTCAACTGCTACATAGTTGCCGTGGCAAGCAGCTTGAGTGTGCTACCCTACAAAGAGGAGCAAGGTTACTTTAGAAGGAGGGTATGGCGAGAGCATGAGAAGGCGCAACTGCTACATAGTTGCCATGGCAACCATCTTGAGGGTGCTACCCTACAAAGAGGAGCAAGGTTACTTAGGAAGGAGGGTATTGGGAGAACATGAGAAGGCTCAACTGCTACATAGTCGTCGTGGCAACCATCTTGAGGGTGCTACCCTACAAAGAGGAGCAAGGTTACTTTAGAAGGAGGGTATGGCGAGAGCGTGAGAAGGTGCAACTGCTACATAGTCGCCATGGCAACCATCTTGAGGGTGCTACCCTACAAAGAGGAGCAAGGTTACTTAGGAAGGAGGGTATGGGGAGAACATGAGAAGGCTCAACTGCTACATAGTCGCCGTGGCAACCATCTTGAGGGTGCTACCCTACAAAGAGGAGCAAGGATACTTTAGAAGGAGGGTATGGCGAGAGCGTGAGAAGGCGCAACTGCTACATAGTCGCCATGGCAACCATCTTGAGGGTGCTACCCTACAAAGAGGAGCAAGGTTACTTTAGAAGGAGGGTATGGCGAGAGCGTGAGAAGGCGCAACTGCTACATAGTCGCCATGGCAACCATCTTGAGAGTGCTACCCTACAAAGAGGAGCAAGGTTACTTTAGAAGGAGGGTATGGCGAGAGCGTGAGAAGGCGCAACTGCTACATAGTCGCCATGGCAACCATCTTGAGGGTGCTACCCTACAAAGAGGAGCAAGGTTACTTTAGGAGGGTATGGCGAGAGCGTGAGAAGGCGCAACTGCTACATAGTCGCCATGGCAACCATCTTGAGGGTGCTATCCTACAGAGGAGCAAGGTTACTTTAGAAGGAGGGTATGGCGAGAGCGTGAGAAGGCGCAACTGCTACATAGTCGCCATGGCAACCATCCTGAGGGTGCTACCCTACAAAGAGGAGCAAGGTTACTTTAGAAGGAGGGTATGGCGGGAGCGTGAGAAGGCGCAACTGCTACATAGTCGCCATGGCAACCATCTTGAGGGTGCTATCCTACAAAGAGGAGCAAGGTTACTTTAGAAGGAGGGTATGGCGAGAGCGTGAGAAGGCGCAACTGCTACATAGTCGCCATGGCAACCTTCCTGAGGGTGCTACCCTACAAAGAGGAGCAAGGTTACTTTAGAAGGAGGGTATGGCGGGAGCGTGAGAAGGCGCAACTGCTACATAGTCGCCATGGCAACCATCTTGAGGGTGCTATCCTACAAAGAGGGGCAAGGTTACTTTAGAAGGAGGGTATGGCGAGAGCGTGAGAAGGCGCAACTGCTACATAGTCGCCATGGCAACCATCTTGAGGGTGCTACCCTACAAAGAGGAGCAAGGTTACTTTAGAAGGAGGGAATGGCGAGAGCGTGAGAAGGCGCAACTGCTACATAGTCGCCATGGCAACCATCTTGAGGGTGCTACCCTACAAAGAGGAGCAAGGTTACTTTAGAAGGAGGGTGTGGGGAGAACATGAGAAGGCTCAACTGCTACATAGTCGCCGTGGCAACCATCTTGAGGGTGCTACCCTACAAAGAGGAGCAAGGTTACTTTAGAAGGAGGGTATGGCGAGAGCGTGAGAAGGCTCATCTGCTACATAGTCGTTGTGGCAACCATCTTGAGGGTGCTACCCTACAAAGAGGAGCAAGGTTACTTTAGAAGGAGGGTATGGCGAGAGCGTGAGAAGGCTCATCTGCTACATAGTCGTTGTGGCAACCATCTTGAGGGTGCTACCCTAAAAAGATGAGCAAGGTTACTTTAGAAGGAGGGTGTGGCGAGAGCGTGAGAAGGTGCAACTGCTACATAGTCGCCATGGCAACCATCTTGAGGGTGCTACCCTACAAAGAGGAGCAAGGTTTCTTAGGAAGGAGGGTATGGGGAGAACATGAGAAGGCTCAACTGCTACTTAGTCGTCGTGGCAACCATCTTAAGGGTGCTACCCTACAAAGAGGAGCAAGGTTACTTTAGAAGGAGGGTATGGCGAGAGCGTGAGAAGGCGCAACTGCTACATAGTCGCCATGGCAACCATCTTGAGGGTGCTACCCTACAAAGAGGAACAAGGTTACTTAGGAAGGAGGGTATGGGGAGAACATGAGAAGGCTCAACTGCTACATAGTCGTCGTGGCAACCATCCTGAGGGTGCTACCCTACAAAGAGGAGCAAGGTTACTTTAGAAGGAGGGTATGGCGAGAGTGTGAGAAGGCGCAACTGTTACATAGTCGCCATGGCAACCATCTTGAGGGTGCTACCCTACAAAGAGGAGCAAGGTTACTTAGGAAGGAGGGTATGGGGAGAACATGAGAAGGCGCAACTGCTACATAGTCGCCGTGGCAACCATCTTGAGGGTGCTACCCTACAAAGAGCAGCAAGGTTACTTTAGAAGGAGGGTATGGCGAGAGCGTGAGAAGGCGCAACTGCTACATAGTCGCCATGGCAACCATCTTGGGGGTGCTACCCTACAAAGAGGAGCAAGGTTACTTAGGAAGGAGGGTATGGGGAGAACATGAGAAGGCTCAACTGCTACATAGTTGCCGTGGCAACCATCTTGAGTGTGCTACCCTACAAAGAGGAGCAAGGTTACTTTAGAAGGAGGGTATGGCGAGAGCGTGAGAAGGCGCAACTGCTACATAGTCGCCATGGCAACCATCTTGAGGGTGCTACCCTACAAAGAGGATCAAGGTTACTTAGGAAGGAGTATATGGGGAGAACATGAGAAGGCTCAACTGCTACATAGTCGCCGTGGCAACCATCTTGAGGGTGCTACCCTACAAAGAGGAGCGAGGTTACTTTAGAAGGAGGGTATGGCGAGAGCGTGAGAAGGCGCAACTGCTACATAGTCGCCATGGCAACCATCTTGAGGGTGCTACCCTACAAAGAGGAGCAAGGTTAGTTAGGAAGGAGGGTATGGGGAGAACATGAGAAGGCTCAACTGCTACATAGTCGCCATGGCAACCATCTTGAGGGTGCTACCCTACAAAGAGGAGCAAGGTTACTTTAGAAGGAGGGTATGGCGAGAGCGTGAGAAGGCGCAACTGCTACATAGTCGCCATGGCAACCATCTTGAGGGTGCTACCCTACAAAGAGGAGCAAGGTTACTTAGGAAGGAGGGTATGGGGAGAACATGAGAAGGCTCAACTGCTACATAGTTGCCGTGGCAACCATCTTGAGGGTGCTACCCTACAAAGAGGAGCAAGGTTACTTTAGAAGGAGGGTATGGCGAGAGTGTGAGAAGGCGCAACTGCTACATAGTCGCCATGGCAACCATCTTGAGGGTGCTACCCTACAAAGAGGATCAAGGTTACTTAGGAAGGAGGGTATGGGGAGAACATGAGAAGGCTCAACTGCTACATAGTCGCCGTGGCAACCATCTTGAGGGTGCTACCCTACAAAGAGGAGCGAGGTTACTTTAGAAGGAGGGTATGGCGAGAGCGTGAGAAGGCGCAACTGCTACATAGTCGCCATGGCAACCATCTTGAGGGTGCTACCCTACAAAGAGGAGCAAGGTTACTTAGGAAGGAGGGTATGGGGAGAACATGAGAAGGCTCAACTGCTACATAGTCGTCGTGGCAACCATCTTGAGGGTGCTACCCTACAAAGAGGAGCAAGGTTACTTTAGAAGGAGGGTATGGCGAGAGCGTGAGAAGGCTCAACTGCTACATAGTCGCCGTGGCAACCATCTTGAGGGTGCTACCCTACAAAGAGGAGCAAGGTTACTTAGGAAGGAGGGTATGGGGAGAACATGAGAAGGCTCAACTGCTACATAGTCGTCGTGGCAACCATCTTGAGGGTGCTACCCTACAAAGAGGAGCAAGGTTACTTTAGAAGGAGGGTATGGCGAGAGCGTGAGAAGGCTCAACTGCTACATAGTCGCCGTGGCAACCATCTTGAGGGTGCTACCCTACAAAGAGGAGCAAGGTTACTTTAGAAGGAGGGTATGGCGAGAGCATGAGAAGGCGCAACTGCTACATAGTCGCCATGGCAACCATCTTGAGGGTGCTACCCTACAAAGAGGAGCAAGGTTACTTAGGAAGGAGGGTATGGGGAGAACATGAGAAGGCTCAACTGCTACATAGTCGCCGTGGCAACCATCTTGAGGGTGCTACCCTACAAAGAGGAGAGAGGTTACTTTAGAAGGAGGGTATGGCGAGAGCGTGAGAAGGCGCAACTGCTACATAGTCGCCATGGCAACCATCTTGAGGGTGCTACCCTACAAAGAGCAGCAAGGTTACTTTAGAAGGAGGGTATGGCGAGAGCGTGAGAAGGCGCAACTGCTACATAGTCGCCGTGGCAACCATCTTGAGGGTGCTACCCTACAAAGAGGAGCAAGGTTACTTTAGAAGGAGGGTATGGCGAGAGCGTGAGAAGGCGCAACTGCTACATAGTCGCCATGGCAACCATCTTGAGGGTGCTACCCTACAAAGAGGAGCAAGGTTACTTGGGAAGGAGGGTATGGGGAGAACATGAGAAGGCTCAACTGCTACATAGTTGCCTTGGCAACCATCTTGAGTGTGCTACCCTACAAAGAGGAGCAAGGTTACTTTAGAAGGAGGGTATGGCGAGAGCGTGAGAAGGCGCAACTGCTACATAGTCGCCATGGCAACCATCTTGAGGGTGCTACCCTACAAAGAGGATCAAGGTTACTTAGGAAGGAGTATATGGGGAGAACATGAGAAGGCTCAACTGCTACATAGTCGCCGTGGCAACCATCTTGAGGGTGCTACCCTACAAAGAGGAGCGAGGTTACTTTAGAAGGAGGGTATGGCGAGAGCGTGAGAAGGCGCAACTGCTACATAGTCGCCATGGCAACCATCTTGAGGGTGCTACCCTACAAAGAGGAGCAAGGTTAGTTAGGAAGGAGGGTATGGGGAGAACATGAGAAGGCTCAACTGCTACATAGTCGCCATGGCAACCATCTTGAGGGTGCTACCCTACAAAGAGGAGCAAGGTTACTTTAGAAGGAGGGTATGGCGAGAGCGTGAGAAGGCGCAACTGCTACATAGTCGCCATGGCAACCATCTTGAGGGTGCTACCCTACAAAGAGGAGCAAGGTTACTTAGGAAGGAGGGTATGGGGAGAACATGAGAAGGCTCAACTGCTACATAGTTGCCGTGGCAACCATCTTGAGGGTGCTACCCTACAAAGAGGAGCGAGGTTACTTTAGAAGGAGGGTATGGCGAGAGCGTGAGAAGGCGCAACTGCTACATAGTCGCCATGGCAACCATCTTGAGGGTGCTACCCTACAAAGAGGAGCAAGGTTACTTAGGAAGGAGGGTATGGGGAGAACATGAGAAGGCGCAACTGCTACATAGTCGCCATGGCAACCATCTTGAGGGTGCTACCCTACAAAGAGGAGCAAGGTTACTTAGGAAGGAGGGTATGGGGAGAACATGAGAAGGCTCAACTGCTACATAGTCGCCGTGGCAACCATCTTGAGGGTGCTACCCTACAAAGAGGAGCGAGGTTACTTTAGAAGGAGGGTATGGCGAGAGCGTGAGAAGGCGCAACTGCTACATAGTCGACATGGCAACCATCTTGAGGGTGCTACCCTACAAAGAGGAGCAAGGTTACTTAGGAAGGAGGGTATGGCGAGAACATGAGAAGGCTCAACTGCTACATAGTCATCGTGGCAACCATCTTGAGGGTGCTACCCTACAAAGAGGAGCAAGGTTACTTTAGAAGGAGGGTATGGCGAGAGCGTGAGAAGGCGCAACTGCTACATAGTCGCCATGGCAACCATCTTGAGGGTGCTACCCTACAAAGAGGAGCAAGGTTACTTTAGAAGGAAGGTATGGCGAGAGCGTGAGAAGGCGCAACTGCTACATAGTCGCCATGGCAACCATCTTGAGGGTATTACCTTAGAAGGAGGAAAAGATTTACATGGAAAGGGAGGGTATGGCGAGAACAAAGGATGTAGCACGGTCCAACTGTGAAACACGCCGACCGAGGAGAGGATCATCGGCGGCGCTGCGCTTCTAGAGCAGCGGACTAGAGAGGAGACCTAGTCAAAAAATGGATGTGTGGGAAACTAAAAACAGCAGCTTAGTACTGAGGTCGCCCTGATATACTCTACCACAACATATTGGAAAGCATAAATACCTTACCAGCTGTTGCTGAAATTCAGGTTAAACCTGTGGTAACCATCCTGTAAATTTTTTCTGTATTTTATAAAAATATTAGACAGTCTGCAATGCTTGCATGTTCTTCATTTATGCAGATGACTCCACTGTATAGGTGGAAGGAAATGATTTGGAAAGTATTTAGGGGTCTGCAAGCTCTGCATGTTTCAGGCTTCAGGATTTGTCTGCCAACTATAACCTAGTTCTAAATGAATCAAATACAAACTGTGGTTCTTTTGTGTGCAGCTTATTCAGTTAAAAAAACATTACTTTAGGCCCCCGCACTATCACAGTCGAAAAACATGTTCAAACAGGTGTAATTTTTTCAGAAATCATGTGCTGACACATACGAATTAACTCTGCATATTTCCTGTCGCCATGAAAAAAAGATTTGTATACACTTTTGTTTTCTATTCTTGCCTTACTTACTGGGCATCACTTTGGGCAGATACATCAGTAATAAGAAACGGGATAAATTGATTGTTTTAGAAAAGAAAGCGATGCAAGCAGTAGAAAACATCCATTTTCAAGAACCTGCAGAATTTTTGAAGGAAGTTAGCATACCTAAAATTGTAGATGTCTGTAATCATATGTGTGTATAACTTTAATTATAAAAATAGAAACACAATGCTCGGAAAACTGGGATCTTTTTAAGCTTTTGTTAACCTTAAAAGAACGCAAAGCGTTTATTCATATTGACACCAACCCCATCGTAAATACCATTTTCAAGCTAAGAGTGCAGTCGGCAGCGGGCGAGTTGTACCCTACCTAAATTAATTAACTGCCATAAAAACTCACACATAATACGAGGTGTAATTTTGGGGTAGCGAAAATGGGAAAAAGTTTTAATCCGCGCATAATGCAAGTGAGGGAAAGCAGGGAAAGACATTCCGGAAGTCACCAAAGACGAACGTCCTTTGATTATTTGTGTATGCCGGTTCACTGGATAAGACACGTGTAGTGTGTGTGCCCAGTATCTGGGAAATACAGATCTGGGAGCCGCATTTATGCCTATTCATGTCCTGTGCTATAAGCATGCGTAGGCCGGTTCCGGCATACACACGCACGCTTTAGAAGTGTCTGTAGTCGGAGCTTTAGTGGTAATCATCGTTGGGTGTAATGTGTTGCGAAAGGGCCTTGTCAGAGATATTTTTCCACTGAAATCTTCGGTACCGTTGAGTGGGTGTGGTATCCTGCATTTCTTGGAGTCACAACCGGCGAGCTCCTCGGGAATGCTGGCTCAAGCGTGCGCAATCCAGCTGCCCACCGTGGCTGGAGAGGTCCGAGTCTTTCAGCAGTAACTGCTCCCTACCTCATCGAGACCATTTAGCAGCGCTTGATGCAGTACCGATCTTTTCGGCAGCTACGGTTACTTTCCTTCTAAAAGCAGCCGAGGACTGGTCTCGATATCACGAGAGGTGCGATCGTCCGGAGCATCGGGAGGTCAGGATAGCACGGTGAACTGGCGTCAAAATCCAAACCATCGACCCACGCCACTGTTAGATCGCGCCTCGTCTCAGTCAAAGCAGGGTGGTGATGGCGCCTGATATTAACAAAACTGGAACTGCGAATTTTGTCCAAAATGTTTGGATCTGCATACAACACGAGATGGAAATTTTACATGCTTAAACCTGGAAAAAAAACCTCGTATTATGGGCGTGTTTTTTATGGTATTTCAGTCAACAACGTTTTGAAACTGCTGTTGCTAAATGATCAACACCTGAGTGAGCTGTTCTTGTGATACAAGTTCAGTCAGTTCATCACTGCCAGCTTGGTTTTGCGTCAGAAAGGTGTTTCTTTTGCTACCTTCTCTCATTGTGCAGTGTTTTTTGTCTGTGCTTTGTGGAATCACGAGTTGCAACCCTGGGCACCAGTGACACCTTTCCTGATTTATTACTGCAATGTTTGCTTTTTATTTTACCTTATCCGCAGTTCATCTTGGTGAAATATGTATTTATTGTTTGAACAGTGAACACCACCTGGCAGTCCTGGGTGACTTCAAGTTGTGTGGCCACTGGGGTTGTTTATTGACGCGACGCTGGACCACACATATCTCACAAAACTTGGTACTTACAAAAGAGGACACATCTCTGCGCAAAGCACGCTGCATTAAACCACATGTTATGTACAGTCTTTGTCAAAAGTAACCAGGCTCCACGTTTTTCTTCTCAGTCGTATATTAAAGCTGTTATGCCAGCCCTCAAGCTCGAAATCTCTGTATGGTAAGAAGAACCTCTCTTCTCAGCTTCAAAGAACTTTTTGATCTTTAGGGAAGCTGTGAGGGCTCTGTTGTACGAATGAGAAGCAAACCATGGAGCCTGGTTACTTTTGACAAAGACTGTACATTTACACGGCTTTGGAAACTCTGAACATATAAGAACACTTTGCTGTGTTCTGAATGCATTCCTTTCCAACCCTGGTTGTTTCCCATTTGTCACGTGTTCGCTAAAGAAAGGGAACGTGTATTTCTCTTGGAACGGAGGCCTATCTAATGCTGTGTTGGGTGCACTGTGCAAAGTTGCCCTGCTAAAAGCCCTCACGATTGTGGGTTTATTACACAGGACAGGGAATAAAGTTCACTTCAAAAAAGAAAACGCTTAAATGTAGCTACACCATTGGCCGAAAAATACATCAGCTGGTGGTGGAAAAGGGAACACTGGGAGGAATGGGGTTAGTATAAACCACCAGAACAGTCACAAAAGATGAAGCGCGATGCATGAATCGGACAAGGAAGTGGTCACACGAGTGCATAATCTCAAACAGCACACGTACGCACACAGCCTGGTTTCCAGTGGCCCGCCCTAGCATGTGTTCTCTTTGTAGCAATAAGTCAGTCCTTACAATACGGGGGAAAGCTGCAGAGCAGCAGCTTGAATGCGTCTGAGGCCCTGCACTGAGGCACGAGACACCACGTATGCATGGCATGAAGCACACGGTCCAGGTACACACCGCTGAAAGTCTGGCAAAACGGTGCAGTGAGGATTGCAGTGGGTCTTCTGAGAAGTGCTGCAAATTATCAATTGACCATACTGGCTACTCTGTTGTGGGGCAGCGCCGCCACGGTGGCTCAGTGGTTAGGGTGCTCGGCTGCTGACCCGAAAGACGCGGGTTCAATCCTGGCCGCAGCGGTTGAATTTCTTTGAAGGAGAAATTCTAGAGGCCCGTGTACTGTGCGATGTCAGTGCACATTAAAGAACCCCAGGTGGTCGAAATTCCCGGAGCCCTTGACTACGGCGTCTCTCGTAGCCTGAGTCGCTTTGGGACGTTAAACCTCATAAACATAAACCTAAACCTTGTGGGGCAGCTGTCATGTGACACAACTTGGAGCAGCAGCAGGCAGTGGCCCACGTCTGCCTGTGACATGCGGTCCCTTGAAATAGTTGAAACCTCTCTTGTTGCGTAACCAAGAAGCAGAATTATTAGCGTAAGAATATCGTTGCCTCTTGCCCGTTTGGTACACACTGCCTGCTGCTCTTATTGGTTAGTGCAGCAATAACTAAGTATACCTTAGCAGCTCCGTCGTTGCACGTGATTTGGAACAGTTGGTGGTGAATGTTGGCATTCTCTCTCGCCAGGCAGGGGAGTCATGCCAGTAGGGAGCGTACAGGGTGGGCCCTGAGTGATGTGGTGATGCTTTGCCTGCAGCCCTGTGGAGGGGATACCTGCCCTTCCTCTACTCGTGCCTGTCCTGCTTCGGGGTCATGCTGCTGCTCAGTGAGTACCGCACACCCAGAGTGTGTGCACTGTTGACGCACTGTGAGCACCTGCCAACTCACTCGGTGTGCATCAAGTTAGCCTTTGGTTCATTGTAAGCTGCCGCGGGGGCCCAGTGGTTATGGTGTTCGGCTGCTGACCCAAAAGACGCAGGTCCAACCCCGGCCGCGACGGTCACATTTCAGTGGAGGCGAAATTCTAGAGGCCCGTGTGCTGTGCGATGTCAGTGCGCGTGAAAGAACCCCAGGTGGTCGAAATGTCCGGAGCGCTTCACTACGGTGTCTCTCATAGCCTGAGTCGCTTTGGGACGTTGAACCCTCATGAGCCAAACGTTTTGTTTGTTTTTTTATCACATCACCCCCAGCAGCGTTTTATTTGACAAAAGTGGTAGCAAATCGCAAAGGTGGAGAAGGTCTTAAAAGGTAAAAGGGTGCAGGGGACAAGACACAGGAAAGAAGCGGACTCGCAGCTGGTTTATTGAAACGATGCCTCTTCAACAGCAGTGCGCATGCGCACATGGCTGTTGCCTTACCAAAACAAGAAAGTTTAGTTCCTTCTGGCACATACTATGAATTGAAGCTTCGTTGACGCACTTGTTGAGGCCATATGTGGAAATATTACGTGCCATTTTGTGACAGGGCTGCGAGTGTTTTGACAAATGCGGCTGGTAGTGTGGACCACAAAGTTTTTGATGCTTATTAATACAGCATCCTCTTTGTTCTACATAAACCGAGCCACTTCCGAGTGTGATCTCATATATATGACTTTTGTTCTGCTGGGCGTATACTTGGTTCTGTAGCTGATGCTACAGCCTGCTTTGTTGCTTAATAGGGACAGGTGGGACACCTTGCAGCACACAGAAAAGGACACATCCGCACCGCATTTTACTTTTTTTACTTTTTTGAGGCCATGCGAGTGGGTAGAGTTTCAAACTTACACCACTCAGGTTTTAGTGGCAGTTGTTTTATTTGTTTACCGTACGTATAAGGTGACCTCCCTTTTTACAAACGACCATCTGTGGTTGGGCAGGTTGAGGTAGTTTCAGCCGGGCCTCAGGTAGCCCTGACCTGATGCTTGTTTCCAGCAGGATGCACGCAGCTCCATGTGTAAAGGACGATTTGTGTTCACATTGTTGAACCGCTAACAAAAGTTCTAATTGGGTTCTGTTTACCCGTATCAGTCGCACTGGTGACTGCTTTCCCTGATGAACGGTAGACGGCACGAAGTCAGACGTGTGGGAATCTGGTTCGATTTGACGATGGTCAGCCGAGCCACATGTGAATACGGAAGGGAGGATGGGGCACCGTTTTATCGCCTTTGCCGGTGACTGCTGCTCTTGCGAATGCAACGTTTCATGTCTTTTGCTTCGAGTTTCGTCTGTGTTGCAATGCCATCCCATGGGAGACTGCTTAAAAAAGGAGTACGTAGCAATAGCATTTGCCCTAAGGGTTCTTTCAGGCATTCCATGGGGTGAGGCAATGCTCTGTAAACTGGAAACAGCTTGTGCGTGAAGCAAAAATGAGCACACGGGACAAAAGGATGGGTCGTAATTGAAAACTTTGTGGTGGAAAGGGCAGTTTGGAGAGAACCCGAGACAAGCCTGCTCATGCCTTCTCGACTGGATGTGTTTGTGTGCAGTCTGCACGCCGGTGGGATTTGCACGCCTCTTCACGGTGCTGGGTGAGCTGGTGATGAAGCCAAAGGTAGGCTCAGCCTAGGGTGGGCTTGGGGGGGGGGGCTGTGCTGACGGTCTCTCCCCCCCCCCCCCAGTTCCTGCGCGATATCCAGGAGGAATACCAGTGCACGCTCATGGAGGAGGAGAACCTGGGACGCCGGGCACGCGTCACCAGCCACGGTGGGTGCCCCCCCCCCCCCCCCCCCACACTTTATTCTCTGATGACACCGGAGAGGGAATTCTTGCTCAGCTGAAATCCTTGTTTTATTTTCAACTATCTTGTTCACGTTTCATGGGCAGAGTAAAGAAAAAGTGCACAAATATTGCAGTCATGGCTGACATTGGTGTTGGTGTGTGGGAGGGTGATTTGAGCCAGGCTCCATGCATGAAATGATGCCAGTCCACTGTTGGCGCATTCTATTTGGCTCCATGTCTTCCATGGTCAGTTTGGGTTCAGATCGCTGGTCTTGCTTCGGGCGCAACTTGCTGTGCGGTGGATCACCCCGCCTACCCCGCAAAGTCAGCAGTGTGTTTTGTTCTACTCATTGATTTCAGTTTCCAAGCACCAGAGCTAATTGTGCGCTGCACGGATTCGGATTGTCTGTGTGGAACACCATTTGGAGCATGCAATATACAGTCGAGGCCACTTATAACGAACCTGATGGTCACGCAGATTGCGTTCGTTACATCCGATGTTCATACTAACTGGACCCTCCCCATATTACAACAGCCAGAAGTAACAAAAGAGGCATTTATTCCTTAAAAACTGTCATGTGCGTCTGTTTTTCCAGGGCGGTTATGTTCTCGCCGTGATACCTGCTGCCAACAATCCCTTTTAGGAACAGGATCTCAGTCGTCGTAGTTGAAGCGTTCATGGCCGCTTGTGCCAGGTTGGCCACAAAATCGGATTAATAGTGAAAGGGGGGGGGGGGGGGGGGGGCTCGTACTTTGCGTACATCGGCTTCGTCTATGTGAACACAGTCATAGGAGGCAGAATTAGGTCAACTGTGCATCAACGGCGTCCAATCTACATGCCTTCTTCGTTCCGTCGCCCATGCAACGACCAAGGTAGTGCAGTGCACAGAAAACGTGTCAGCTGCACGTGGTAGCAGCACAAAGGGTGAGACTGACCAGGCAGGCGACGTTGGCGGGACCAGCAAGGCAGCAGGTGGGGGGTGGAGGGCAACATGCTTCTCTGGAATTTTCACCATTATCCTCCCTCCAGTAGTCGGTGGAAAGGGGAGGAGGGAGAGTTCGCAGTTTCATTGCTGCTGCTTTAATCCTGCACAGTCCTCATCTATTGGATTTGCATCTTCTAAAGGCGCCGACCGCTCACCAAAACTCGTGATGAGATTGTGGCATAAGTGAAAAGATTGTGCCTCATATTGTAAGAATTGAGCATTGCAGTATGAAAGCAACAAGGATTCACAATTTTAATCTGGTATTGAAAACAACATAGAAAGCCATCTTGTAGTGAAGCCTACCTTTATCACTGTAGCCCATCATGGGACCACATCTCAGTAAAATATCCGTTATTTCTTTCAAGTGCATAGTGCTTTTTCTTTCGGGCGTGCTCGTCATGTTTTATTACAGTTTACACTCTCTGCAATGCGCACTGTAATGAAAAGCGTTGCTCCCTACGCATCTTCCACCATGTGCTTTTAGCTTTTGTAACTAGATGGCGCCACACTGTGTTGAATTTCCTGGTGGGAGTGGCAGCCACACTCTACTAAAACTTTTGTCAACGAGGTGTGAATCACATTGCCAGAACAGCTTTTGGTGTGAAAACTGAAATGGATGCCATTCAGTGCTAAAAATATCCTGTTACTTTCTGGTGGGTGAGATCTATATTAGTGTTTGGCACAGCACAGTTGGGGATAAGAGTTAATGGAGAATACCCAAGTAATCTGCGATTCGCTGATGACATTGCCTTGCTAGGCCACTCAGGACAACAACTGCAAAGCATGATCAGTGAGTTAGACAGGCAGAGCAGAACGGTGGGGCTAGAAATTAGAGGGGCTCTTAAACACTTTCGAGGAGAGCACATCTGCTCACTCCATCACTACTTTGTGTTGTAATAAGGGAGTAAGTGATTACTCGTTGACTTCCACCCGAGCGCAGCCATACGGCTACAGAGGAAAGCTACACAGCTTTCTCAGAAACTCAGAAGAGCAAGTTGCTGGGCTAGTTGGTACTGTTGCATCTTGGTGGAGCAGCGGAAAGGACGGGACACGAGAAAGACGTCCTGTGCACGTCCTTCCTTGTTTCTTGTGTCCCGTCCTTTGCGCTGCTCCACCAAGATTTCTCAGAAACTTCGCAGTTAAAGAAAAATTCGTCCTGGTCCGGGGTTCGAACCCGGGACCGCCGCTTCACCAGAGCAGTCGCTCTACCAGTGGTAAAGCGACTGCTCCAGTGAAGCGGTGGTCCCGGGTTCGAACCCCGGACCAGGACGAATTTTTCTTTTAACTGCGAAGTTTCTGAGACAGCTGTATAGCTTTCCTTTGTAGCCGTATGGCTGCGCTCGGGTGGATGCCAATGAGTAATTACTCCCCTATTACAAATCTACTCCACCTTGGGGGATTCCCCTAAATATTTGGTCAACACTGTTCCCACTTCGAGGTATTGATCAATTCGCTCTCGCCCTACCATGAGCTTGCCGTCCCGGTTAGCTCAGTTGGTAGAGCGGCTGCTCCTGTGAAGCTGTGGTCCCGGGTTCGAACACCGGACCAGGATGAATTTTTCTTTTAACTGCGAAGTTTCTGAGAAAGCTGTTTAGCTTTCCTTTGTAGCCGTATGGCTGCGCTCGGGTGGATGCCAATAAGTAATTATTCCCCTATTACAAATCTACTCCACCTTGGGGGATTCCCCTAAATATTTGGTCAACACTGTTCCCACTTCGAGGTATTGATCAATTCGCTCTCGCCCTACCATGAGCTTGCCAACCCGGTTAGCTCATTTGGTAGAGCGGCTGCTCCTGTGAAGCGGTGGTCCCGGGTTCGAACCCCAAACCAGGACGAATTTTTCTTTTAACTGCGAAGTTTCTGAGACAGCTGTATAGCTTTACTTTGTAGCCGTATGGCTGCGCTTGGGTGGATGTCAATAAGTAATTACTCCCTTATCACAAATCTACTCCACCTTGGGGGATTCCCCTAAACATTTGATCAACACTATTCCCACTTCAAGTTATTGATCAATTCGCTCTCGCCCTACCATGAGCTTGCCGTCCCGGTTAGCTCATTTGGTAGAGCGGCTGCTCCGGTGAAGCGGTGGTCCCGGGTTCGAATCCCGAACCAGGACGAATTTTTCTTTTAACTGCGAAGTTTCTGAGACAGCTGTATAGCTTTACTTTGTAGCCGTATGGCTGCGCTCGGGTGGATGTCAATAAGTAATTACTCCCTTATTACAAATCTACTCCACCTTGGGGAATTCCCCTAGACATTTGACCAACACTGTTCCCACTTCGAGTTATTGATCAATTCGCTCTCGCCCTACCATGAGCTTGCCGTCCCAGTTAGCTCATTTGGTAGAGCGGCTGCTCCGGTGAAGCGGTGGTCCCGGGTTCGAACCCCGAACCAGGACGAATTTTTCTTTTAACTGCGAAGTTTCTGAGACAGCTGTATAGCTTTCCTTTGTAGCCGTATGGCTGCGCTTGGGTGGATGCCAATAAGTAATTACTCCCTTATTACAAATCTACTCCACCTTGGGGGATTCCCCTTAACATTTGACCAACACTGTTCCCACTTCGAGTTATTGATCAATTCGCTCTCGCCCTACCATGAGCTTGCCGTCTCAGTTAGCTCATTTGGTAGAGCGGCTGCTCCGGTGAAGCGGTGGTCCCGGGTTCGAACCCCGAACCAGGACGAATTTTTCTTTTAACTGCGAAGTTTCTGAGACAGCTGTATAGCTTTCCTTTGTAGCCGTATGGCTGCGCTTGGGTGGATGTCAATAAGTAATTACTCCCTTATTACAAATCTACTCCACCTTGGGGGATTCCCCTAAATATTTGGTCAACACTGTTCCCACTTCGAGGTACTGATCAATTCGCTCTCGCCCTACCATGAGCTTGCCAACCCGGTTAGCTCATTTGGTAGAGCGGCTGCTCCGGTGAAGCGGTGGTCCCGGGTTCGAACCCCGAACCAGGACGAATTTTTCTTTTAACTGCGAAGTTTCTGAGAAAGCTGTTTAGCTTTCCTCTGTAGCCGTATGGCTGCACTCGGGTGGATGCCAATGAGTAATCACTCCCTTATTACAAATCTACTCCACCTTGGGGGATTCCCCTAAACATTTGACCTACTTTGTGTTGTCATGAAAAATTGGGCAAATAATACACTTCTGCACGCAGCAGAGAACCCACAATCGCATGCGAAAGTTGGCAAGCCCTTCTTGGCGACTTTTTCATGCTTGCACCTTTCTCCGTCACTCACACCCAGAGGTGGGGCTGGTTGAGGAGTTGCGACCTTCCGGCATGCAAAAAGGGACGAGGGAAAGGCTAGAAGACGCTGACATTCACAGTTTTGACAGATAACTTCCGCAAAGCGCATTAAAAAAAATACTTGCCAGGCAATATTCGTGAATCGGTGTGCTATAACATTCCAGGCATACTGCAACTTTATTGGAGCCCCTTTCAGAGTTCCTTTAACATGCAGAAAACCAAGGTAATGTTCAACAGCCTATCAAGGGAACAGCAGTTCGCAGTCGGTGGCGAGGTGCTGGAAGCAGTAAGAGAATATGTCTACTTAGGGCAGGGTGTAATAATGCATAATAAGAGTGTGCATGTAGACCACTTTATCAAGAGTGCTGCCATCTAGCGTCTAGGCCAGTAACGACTGCCATGCTGGTATGTGCAGTCATATTCACAGTACACATACTAAACACGACACAGGAGGCAGAAATGGGCATTTCAGATCTTTTTGTACTCTGTACTGAGCTTTCAAAGCAGCAGTGAAGCCGTTCGGTTGGCCGGAACTTGAGCGAAGTATGGGGCCGCAGGCACTTCGTGATGACACAGGGCAAGCAAGTGTGAAGAGTATGGCGTAGGCTGAGGGAGTGATGCAGGGCAACTGTCAGGCTACCTCTTCAAGAGGTAGGGTATATTGCTAGCTGAGTTAGTCATTTCTTGACAACTTCAGGAATAATTTTGTAATTTTTTGCCCGCTCTCTAGAAATTCCACTGTGATATCTCCAGAGTGTTGTTTCTTGATATATGCATTTGCTCCGCATCTTGTGAAAAGGAAAATTGGCTTTTGAGGAAAGGAAATGGCGCAGTATCTGTCTCACATATCTCACACCTTAACCGTGCTGTAAGGGAAGGGAGGAAGGTGAGAGTGACAGAAGAAGGGAACATAGAGGTGCCGTCTCCGGAATAATTTCGACCACCTGGGGATCTTTAACGTGCACTGACATCGCTCAGCACACGGGCGCCTTTTGCATTTCAATGGAGCGGCAAGCTCGAACCCAGGAACTCCGTCTCATTAGGCGAATGCTGTAACCACTGAGCAAAAAGCTGCAGGGCTAAGAAGATGTGGCAGAAGACGGGTTCAACACTCACTGTGCCCCTGCTTGGCGTGCTAGAGGTGAAGCCATTCTTAGAATTTTCTTTTTCTAAAAACACATTTTTTTTTTTTTTTTTGCAAAGCACAAATATTGCGATGCGGTGTTCATTGACATATCTTGAATAGAAATAAAATTTCATGCAACATGAAGTTCACAAATTAATTTGAAAAAAAAAAAATTTTTTTCAACAACTGCAATATGGTCCTAGGAGTGCAAAGTATCTACGCAGAAAACATTATGATGAAAAAGGCCCATAATTGGTGTCTTTTACCACAATCCAGTACTACCGCGTCGATTTCAGCAAAGAAACTTAGTGACAGTGTAAAAAACGAGACATATTGAGGGATGAAACAATTTTCAAAAAATAAGTTTTTTTTGGGTGGTCATTTTTTGGGAGTTCAAAGCTGTGCCCCGCCTAAAGCGCATTGTTCTTCATCTTTCGAGTAGGCCCAGCGTGCCTGTACTCATTTTACTGTTGTAATCTGTTTCGTGCATGCCAGTGTGGATTTGGGACAACTGATGTTCCGCCCTATGAATGGAAAACCTTGTGGGGAGGAATAAATTGTCATGCCAAACATAGATACCAAGCAGAGGGATAACAATGGTGGATGGAAGTGCCCTTGCTAAGGTGCCTTCACATCACTGTTGTGAAAATCCCGCCTGCCCCGTAAATCCTTTCCCTATAGCAAAGGACCTGGATTCACGCCATCCGAGGAGGCTTAGGACGCCCAAAAGCCATCTGGTTGCATGGCATACAGAAAACGTCACGCAGTCATGCCTGGAGCGGAACTGTGCACCAAGGCTAGGCCTAGTGCCTACGATGACCTGGTGCCGCACGCAGCCTCGCTGGCGCCGCTTGCCTCAACGACATTCCCGGCAGCACAGCTGCCTTTCGAGCGTGGGCCAGACCTCCAAAATCGTGCTCTTGTTGCATCAGCTGCGGCGCCTACCCTGCCTTCTCCAGATGGACGCCAGCCTGTGAGTGACTGGCCCTCTGGACGGAACTCAGATATAGCTCCTCAGCCTATACTTGTGGATCGACCTCCACCCGTACTACATGAGAAGACGAGCACTCTAATGGACCTGTCATCAGCCCCGCCATTCGGACGGCCAGGAATCCGCTCTTCTCAAAAGTGCCCTTTGGGTGACGCTGCACTGGGTTCCTCTTTGGCTGGCGGCAGCTCACAAGGCAAGTGTTTCTGCCTAATAACAGACTGCCCAGTTGCATCTACCTACGGCTCGGTGAGTTACAAAGCGATCTGGCAGTGAGAAGCCTTACATATGTATCGAACAGGATTCTGCAGGCGAATCTGGATACGTATCTCGGAACGAAATGTTGTCGCGGCTTCGCATCCAGAAAGACGTCACAAAGGTTTCGGGGCCAGTGCAGGTGATGGATCCGACTTACAGCGGTGTGTTGTCCACAACGTCGACGCAAATGACAACCACTTCAGTGTGAGCTTTACTGTCACACCCACCGAGCGATCCAAGCAAAAGGGGAATTGGGCGTGAACGATCAGAAAGCTTCGGAGAACAGTTTCAACGAAATGCATGGAAGCCAGAAAAACACTGGAGTTGCCTTCTAAACACGACCTGTTTTTTGTGTGAGCTGTGCAAATGGGAGCTGTGCATGTTGTCTTGCATTACAGTGTGGTCTGCTGTATTCTGCAAGGCACTTGCGTGCACAGTCATCACACAAGGCTAGTGCACGTGCCACAAGAAGCGGACAGTACTTGTCAAGTGTCAGTGACGCTGTGGAAGTCACTGATGTCGGCCATGATTCCATTCTCCGAACTGTACAGCCCCCCCACCTTCTGGTTAAGCAGTGCCATCATCATCATCAGCCTGAGTACGCCCACTGCAGGGCAAAGGCCCCTCCCATGTCTCCCCTATTGATCCTCACCTTGGCCAGTTGCTCCCACCGTATCCCTGCAAACTTCTTAGTCTCATCCGCCCACCTAACTTTCTGCTGCCCCCTGCTACGTTTGCTTTGTCTTGGAATCCACTCCGTCACGCTAAAGGACCAGCTATTATCTTGCCTTCGCATTACATGCCCTGCCCAAGCCCACTTCTTCCTCTTGATCTCAACCAGGATGTCACTAACCTGCGTTTGTACCCTCGCCCACTCTGCCCTCTTCCGATCTCTTAATGTTACACCTATCATTTTTCTTTCCATAGCTCGCTGCGTTGTCCTTAACTTAAGCTGAACCCTCTTTGTTAGCCTCCACGCTTCTGCCCCATAGGCGAGTACCGGTAAGATACAGCTGTTGTACAGTTTTCTCTCGAGGGATATTGGTAAACTGCCATTCATGATCTGGGAGAACCTGCCATATGCGCTCCACCCCATTCTTATTCTTCTAGTTATTTCCCTCTCATGATCCGGATCAGCTGTCACTACCTGCCCTAAGAACACATATTCTCTTACTACTTCCAGCACCTCGCTGCCAATTGCGAACTGCTGCTCTCTTGCTAGACTGTCAAACAATACTTTTAGCCCCACCGTTCTGCTCTGCCTGTCTAACTCATTGATCATGCTTTGCAGTTCATGTCCTGAGTGACTTATCAAGGCAATGTCATCAGAGAATTGCAGATCCATTGACTCCCATCCCCGACTGTTCCCATTTCAGGCCCCTGAACACCTCCTGTAAACAGGTGGTGAAGAGCATTGGCGAGATTGTGTCTCCCTGCCTGACCCCTTTCCTTATTGGAATTTTATTGCTGACTTTATGAAGAACTATCACAACACTCTTCTACACCCTGATCTTGCAATGTCTGCTTGATAGTTGAGGTTTGCACTGACTCAGATGTTTTCTCGTAATCAATGAATGTATAGGGGTTGGTTGCGTTCTGCACATTTCTGTATCACCTGATTGATAGTGTGAATATGGTGTATTGTCGAGTATCCTTTGCGAAAGCCTGCCTGATCTAGGGTTGTCCTGACTCCGCTAGCGATTACCTTAGTCAGCACTTTGTAGGCAACGGAGAGTAAGCTAATCGGTGTGTAGTTTCTCAATTCCTTGACGTCTCCTTTCTTATGATTATGTTAGTGTTCTCCCAAGCTCTAGGTACGCTCGAGGTCACAATCCAAAAACTTGAAGCGCTCAGACAGACAGGACGCAGAAAGGAGACATTACACACACGAGTGCTTCTTTCTGCGTTCTGTCTGTGCGCTTCAACTTTTTGAAATGTCTCACCAACACGCCCAAACAATCACTTCGAGGTCACAAGGCATTACACGTACAGGGTGGCTAGTTTTTCAAGCACAGTCTCTTCTCCATCCTTCAACAAATGTGATGTTATCTGATCCTCACCAGCTGTTTTCCCCCTCTGCATTGCTCCCAAGGCTTTCTTTACTTCCTCCTTCGTTACTGGCGGGATGTCCCATTGCTGTGCTCGACTGCCTCTCTCAGTAACATTCTGATTGCATTAGCTACCATATAGATTTGTGTAAAACTCTTTGGCTACTTTAACTATCTTATCCATATTGCTAATGACATTGCCCTCGTATCTTATCACATACATCTGGTTTTTACCTGTGCCTAGTTCTCTCTTCACTGCTTTTAGGCTACCTCCATTCATTAGAGCATGCTTGATTTTCTCCGTCTTAAACTTACCTATGTCGGCTATCTTGCGCTTATTTATTAATTGGTAACTCTGCTAGTTCTAGTCTGTCTGTGGAGTTAGACGTCCTCTTGCTTTGGCCTCCATGTGTTCTCCTGTCTTCTGCTCTTTGGTGCCATATTTCAAAGCCAGGCAGTGTTTTGTGTCATCGGAATTAAAATTTTCAAACTCCCATTTTTTGGCTTTTATCAGTATGATTCATACGGGCAACCGTGCATTGATGGCTTAACGAACTAAGGCATTTTCCAGTGTTTAAGGCACACCTGGGTACGAGTTGAGCCCCCTTGCAGATGGCAGTTTCTCCAAAAAATCGCGTATAAATCACACCAGTGTTTAAGATGCATCTGTTCATTCTGGGGGAACCGTAAAAATGTTCTGGAAAGAAAAATGGTTGGTGCAACGTTAAAGAGACCGGAAACGGGCAGAGTGGGTGAGGGAACAAACGCGGGTTAATGACATCCTGGTTGAAATCAAGACGAAGGATTGGCCTTGGGCAGGGCATGTAATGCGGAGGCAAGATAACCGCTGGTCCTTAAGGGTAACAGAGTGGATTCCAAGAGAAGGCAAGAGTAGCAGGGGACAGCAAAAAGTTAGGTGGGCGGATGAGATTACGAAGTTTTGCGGGGATACTGTGGCCGCATCTGGCGAAGGACAGGGTTAATTAAAGACCTGTGGGGAGGCTTTTGCCCTGCAGTGGGCATAGTCAGGCTGATGATGATGATGATGTAAAAGTGCTTAGAGGATGATCTTTCATTAAAGAGTGCTACAAAAGTAGCTGACTCCCTATAATTCGAAGCCGCCTAATTGGAATTTTTGGTTAATTAGAAGTGAAGTGTAGGTCCCATAAGTTTTGCATGTAATCATAGAGAAGAAATTGCTTCATAACTGGAAGTTAGAAGCCCACAGTATCATTTAATTAGAAGTTATTTTTCGGTCGAGGCTAGAGGCAACAGTCATTTTTTTAATAGAGTGCGCAGTTTTTCGGATATGACAGCAGCTCCGCACTGGTGTCATTGCCATAGCTGCAACCTGCATCGCCACTGCTTTGAAGGTTATTCTTTGCTACAGCTGCCATAGGCACCCATGCATCCTGGTTGAGGCGAGGCAGGCCGGCTGGGTCATTTTCTTCGAGTGTGGCTTGCTGGCTCCATGGATGATTCCGCACTTCGGATTTTGGCATCGCGACACTGATACTAATCATGGCAACTCCCGGCTCTTATCACATGGGCGACGAAAGTCAAGGTTTTGAAAATAGTAGCAAAAGGAGGCACCGCCAAGCAAGACGTTGCGCAGAAGCATGGGATCAGGCTAAGCAGGCTTTCCAACTTTATAAAGAGCGAGCGCTCAGTACTGGATGCTTTTGAGCACGACCAGTTCAAGATATCTATAAAACGAGAGAAGGTACTGCTGGAATGCATCAGGGAAGCAGAGTGCAAGAAACTCGGGTCGTTGCGTTGAAAGCCCGATCGCTTGCAGCAGTGTTGTGGACCAATGACTTTGGTTCCTCCGATGGATGGCTGACACGTTTTAAAGATCGCTGTGACCGGGTTTTCAAGAGTGTGGTGGGAGAAAAGGCACCGGTAAAGCAGGAAGCGTGCACAACATGGAGTGAAGAAAAGGTGTGTTAATACCTAATAGCGTCCACGATCACCTCGCTTTGGGTTTGCCCCAAATCCAGAGTGGTGTGCTTTGCACCACGGTGGTGGCACACTGAGGGGGGTCAACATCAGTTGCACCCCACGGGTGTGTGCATGCAGCGCCACCTTGCCTCTGGCAGACAAAGGATGCGTATTTGGTCGTCTGCAGGTGCATAGCTTCTTGCTCAGTCCTTCCCAAGCTGCGTGCTCAGACATGGAAATACCATTGGTAGTCTGTGGATGAAATGAATGAAGTAATGGCGAGCTGATATTCGTTTGTAACAAGCGAATTGTCAGCAGCATAGCACGGTGCGCTTCCACGATCTGCTCCCGATCCGCTTGCTTCTATTGCAACTGGGAAGCGAATCGCATCCACACTGAGCCACACGGTCGATAATCGTGTTGACGGTGCTTCCCGCCATCCTTAATGTTACTGCTTGTTCACTAGTTTTGTTTTCTGCAAACCTGATGAAATAAAAGCATCTGTCACGTGCTCAACTAGAATTGTTTACAAAGATGTGGGCACAAACAACCCACCAAAGAAATGAAAGATTGTGTTCTTCAGCCGTCTTCCACGGATACAGGCCTCCTCCATATGGTTCTTGGAATAGAAAGCAGACTTTTCGTGGCCAGCAATTAATCTGTAGCAGACGCTGCTCCTGATCCAGAAATGCTTTCGGAACTGTAAGTAAACCACACAACATCTCCTATGTAGCAGTGGCCCTGTGCACTATTTGGCCAGTAGTAAACAAGCCCAAATAGACTGGTGTCGTCGAGGCGCCTGACAACCCGTTCTACAAACTGACAGACTTTCAGACGCTGTCCACCATACTTCCTTTGGATGATGTCGATCAGCATGATGTCTTCGCTATCAGACGTGCTTGAGAAGCTCATTGATTGCGGCATCCAGCAATGCTTGCTTTTTCATTATCGCCATCTCAGCAAGTCAACTCTGTTAGTGAGACGCGCAACCACAGCTGATGGGTCAGAGCCACCATCCGCTGTATATCAGCTCTGCAGTCTGCGGCACACATGCGTCTTGCATTGCTGTGCACTGCCGATTTTTCAATGCGCGATTGGGCAACGAAGAACCATCCAGAGAGGGTGTGCTTCCAGTGATCGAGGATGAAGGTGCGCACCGGTGCGGGTGATGGAGGATGCTATAAGTGAATACAAACCGGAAGGCATCTTCAACGCTGTGGGTTTCTGAGTAGACACAGGCCACCAACCACCGCGGGTTCGGGCTGCGCGCGAGCCAAGGGCTCCGATCAGCCATCACCACACACACTCTGGGACGCCAATGTGGTGCACTCAACCTCTGCTGGGAGGAGAGCGATTCGCTACAAAGAAATAGGCCTCCAAGTTCACAAAGGAGGCATTTATTCATGTCCTCCTCCAGCTGATACACTCAATAGTCACTCCGTCCCGGGGGCGCGCGAGGAGCAAGGCTCCACTGCGCGTACGAAGCGACTCGAGCAATGCGCGCCGCTAGCACGCCGCTGCAGGAGAATGTCCCCGCGGCAGTGCTGTGATCTCTCTCTCGTGTCGACCGTTGGGCCGGTTGCAAGAGAGAGTGGGCAAACAACGCAATGTCCGCCTGTCGGAGGTCGCTGGACCCCGCTGGACAGGCTCGAGCCGCTGCAGGTCAGAGGACACGTGCGGACGAGCTCGAGTAAGCACTGGTCCGAACAGCAAAGGCCGGCACGGACAAACAGTAGCGTACGCACCTTACGCTGTCTCGGAGGGATCTCTCTCTCTCTGGGCCCCACTCGGATGGTCGCGCGGTGCGCGGGCGCCAAAGCGGGTCCCGAAATCCCGCCAAAAGGCACCAATGGCAAAGGCCGTTGGGGAGCCGGGGCGGAGCTGTGGCCAAATGACAGTGATTAGTCACTTAGCCGCCTCTCCACCGCCTTAAGCGGGAGCAAGGAAAGAGGAGAAACAACGCGGGAAGCCGGCAACAGCCGCGCAAAGGCAACGGCAGGAAGCCAGCATTCCCACAGTATTTATCGAAAAAAATTTTCCAGCCTATTGTTCAAAACACTTTCAAGCACTTTAGAAAGGACCGGCAATACCGATATAGGTCGGTAGTTATTGACTGCTTGTTCATTACCACGTTTGAAAATCGGACTAACATGTGCTATTTTTAGATAATCAGGAAAAACTCCAACTTGAAACAATCTGTTGACAATATGGGATAAAATTGGAGATATTATACCTGAGACATATTTTATATGTACAGGTTTTATGTCATCGAAACCAGCAGCAATGTTGTTTTTTATTTTGCTTATCAGTCGTTCTACTTCAAGGGGAGTAACTGGGATTAAATGTGTGGAATTTGCCACACCAGGCTCCTGTAGCACAAGTTCTTCCGCGTCATCTACATTCACGCTGATGTTGTCACAACTATTCAGAAAATAATCATTCAGTGCAGGCGCGGCTTCCTTCCCGTTTAACAAACCTGGCAGTGTTATAATGCTTACAATTGGACTTTTGTTTCCACAATTGATGTTTTTACCCGCGGCCCAAATCTTTCTGGGATCCTTTGTTATTCCTGCAAAGTTCTTCATAATAGGTTAGCATTGCTTTCCTAGCCTCGCTTTTGACTTAATTTTTGTATTTCTTGAGAATAGCGAACATGCTTAAAACCCGAGATTTCACGAAACCGTGATACATATTGTTTTTCTTTATCTTTTTTAACAGGTGAAGGAGTAATTTATGGTTTACGAATTTTTTTTTGTTTCTAGGTCTTATTTGCCATAACGGAAATGCTTCATCATAGCATGGGACCAATTTAGCAAAAAGCAAGTTGTATGCGCTGTTTGGGTTGCATTCGTATAGTTCCCTTAGGACTCCAGTCAGTGGCCTCGACAAGGGAACAAAACTTCTGTAGCGCTCGGTCGCTGAGAGCGTGGTAACAACTCTTCTCTTGCACTTTATGGTTTCAGTATGTGTGCGGGATGAAAGAAAGTCGGAAGATGATCGCTTATCTCTAACGATAGCAGTCCAGCGATACTGTCAGGCATATTCGTGACACAAATATCAAACAATGTTGCACTTTATGCTGTTAACCTCGTGATCACATTTCCACATGCAAACGAAGCCACGAGCTCATTCAGTTTTTTGCAACATGTTGATGTTTATGTTGCCCATTACTACAAACAGGAAACCTGAACTGCTTAGGTAAGAAATCATGTTGTCCAGGAAGTAATATAGTTTGTTACCTGTTGGAGGCCCTCGCCGCGGTGGCTCAGTGGTTACGGCGCTCGACTGCTGACCCGAAAGGCACGGGTTCGATCCCGGCCGCGGCAGCTGAATTTCGATGAAGGCGAAATTCTAGAGGTCCGTGTACTGAGCGATGTCAGTGCGTGTTAAAGAACCCCAGGTGGTCAGAACTTCCGGAGCCCTTCACTACGGCGTCCCTCATAGCCTCAGTCGCTTTGGGACGTTAAACCCCATCAGCGCCTCCTCTATACTTTCTGTGCCTGGGAGAACGAGAGGCGAACAATGGGAGCCCGCCGTCGAGGCTAGTACGGCCGTTCGCCGCCACGCGCCGCCACCGGAGTAGGATCACTGCCGCGCCATCGCTCATAGAAACGCAGACCGTTCGCAGCTGTTCTGTCGTTGAGTTTTTGGCTGCATTCATATTGTTTCAAGTACAATCAAAACTTTTTTTAAAAGGGAGCTCAGAAGCACTTGTCGCTAAGGGTAACCGGACCATTTTAGTCGTGTCTTTCGCTGCTACTGCTGTGCAATGCGCTCGCGCGTCATCTGCTGCGCTGATATGACAGCGCGCGCCTGCTTAAATCCTCTGCGTGGAAAATTGTTTTGTCACCTTTAAGTTCGCTTGTCTGATGGTCGTTATTTGAAAGCAGTGCTTGGAAGCAGCTAATACTGAAAGTTTGGGCTCTGAAAGAGCTCCGTCGCGTGCTGTTGTTTACTCCAGTAGCACGTAAAGCGGTACCTGATCCCGCGTTTCCTTCGTAAAGTTTTTGAGAGTTACCATTGTCGCCACCGAAGACAGAGTTTGCGCCAGAAAATGTGGAGTTTTGCCAACTGGTTTCATCATTTGATCTGCCGCGCACATCCTGCAAGACTGCATGGTGTCTCGAGTCGCATCGTTGACGCTCAACTTGAGCGTGTATGGTACGCGCGAAAAATGCGCCCTGCTGTCAGTGCCACCAGCTATGTAACGTGAGACGCTGCATCATCTGCCTGCACATGACGCTGCGCAGATATAGAGGTTCATATATTCAATATCAGTGCGTTGTGAGTCAACGCTTACTCAAACTCGAAAAAAAAAGTATTTATTGTGGAGGCTAACTTCTACACGGCAGTAAAACATACGCCATCCTCAGAGCCTCGCGTACTTTCGCGAAAGGGGCTTTTTTGCGAAATGTTTAACTATGTCATGCTTGTCACTGACATTGAATGCGTAGTTGCAGAGAAGCGGCCTCAGGAAACGAACCGATATAAGGTTCATGAGCTCGTCGATGCCATCGCTCTTGCACTTCAGCAACTTTGAAGCACAAAGGGCTGGGACAGCGTGCTCTACTAACGTGATGAGAGGCTTTTTCAAGGTCTGATCGTCCTGCAGGGCGCGGTCGGCAAAAGCTCTTAATGTGTCGAGAACGAAGAGAAGTTGATCTGATGGGTAGAGCAGCCCATCTCGGTCTTGGCTGCGGGTGAACTGAAGGAGTGGCTGGTTGCTAACCGGCTTCGCACACAAAGTAAGGCAGATCTCGCAATCCATATGCTCGCCAACAACTCGTGCAATGTAACCGCCCACTTAAGCGGTAGCCGAGATCTGAGGCGACGGCAGGTGCTGTGGCAAAATTGTGGTAGTAAGCCTCAGAAGCACCAATCTTGCTCTCGACAGCTTCGGCGCTGCTTGCACAGTCGACGTCAGAGGAGGCTTTGGAGCTGAAGTAGAAGTTGGTTGCGCAGAAGAAAGGACGTCAGCGGGTAGTCTTGGTATCGAAGCACATTCTTTGTGGGCAATATTGAATGCTGAATTAGACGCAGCGATCCCGGTATTCAGTAGCTTTTCAAGACGTGACAATGCAGCCCGAACATCCAACATGTCGTTACACCCGGATGACATTCGCAAACTACCAAACAGGGATTCAATAGGATCGCTGCTGAATTGACAAAAACTGCATCTAGAAGAGCCGTAATGCATTCAAAATGGCTATTTATTACGGAGAATTCTTGAATTACTTCATACTTTGCTGGCTGCTTAATGTAGACAGCCACATGGCCTCCTCGCCACAAGACCCAGTTCCCAGTGCATATTCAATGGCAGGCAGCGTTGTGTTGAGCAAGAGCAATGTGCGCCTGGACTCAACCACTGCATTCAGTCCGGCCCTGGTGAGATTATGAGAGATAGCATTTTGAAAATAACTTGATTTCCTCTTTCAATCATAGCTACTGAGCATGGAAAAAGGTGATGCTCAATGGCATGTCATTTTTCGTCGTACGTAACTTGCACTGTTGTATAAAGGCGCAGCCGTGAAAAATCCTAAATAAATACTGGGACTTAAACAGTGGAAAATACATTACTTGCTCGATATTTTCTGTCTTTTTGCTGAAGGAAAAAATGTTGAGGTCATTTTTGGTGATATTACAGAAGTAATGAAGGTGTTATTGCTTACAGCCTTCGGTGTAGCCGTTTTCTGCGCACATGGGAACTGTCTTGATGCTGTGGAGCTGTACTCAAACCCAGTTTCAGATTCGTGTTTTTTTTAATCGTTTCTTAAAATCTTTCTTTTTAATCTTTTCTTTTTTTTTTAAATCTTTTCTTCTTAATCTTTTCCATCTTTTCTTGTTGTGCTCACTGTTTTGAAAACTCGTGCAGGGCAGTTGCTAGGCCTAAGGGAGTGCGCAGTGTGTGGCTTGGGAGCAGAACAGGGGACGCTTGGCTCTTGTGTGCAGAGTTGGAGATCCACGACGCTGCATACAGCAATGGAACAAACGGCTGTGTGGATTCTGCAGTTCAACGACGGTTGGCTCAGCTCGAGAGGCGACGCAAGGAACTGGGTGGGCACCTTTTCATCCCCTGCTGTGCTCGCATGCAGTCTGTGTTAGCCTGCCTAGACAAGCTCTGCTCAGGAGCCAGCTGAAGCGATGGTCGCAGGAACTAGTGGCGCTGCAGTCGAGCTTTTCTGCATCGTCTGCTGTCGCGGCAGTTTTGTTCGCTGCAGTCACGACAGGCTAGCTCGATTTTCAAACTGGTTTTCGTGTGGGTGGTGCTCGCAGTGATTGTGAAGACTACTCTGTGGTGAAACCTGTGCAGTCGATGACTTGAAGCAAGTGTCGCATGTGCCATCTTGCTTTAGTAAGTGGCACCAGAAACGACGCCACCGGTCATCGTTCTTTCGCAATGCCTCGCGATGACAGCGAGCTTAAAAGGTGGGAGCAGATTCAGAGCAGCTGTCTCGCACAAGCGTCATTTTGAGGGTGGTGGTGTTATCGAGGACTGCCAGCGCGTTGTAGGTGGGCAAGAGGTCCTTGCGGAAACTGCGCGCTGCCCAATGCCTGCCCTGGACTCTTCCAGAGCGAATATCGAAGCTAAAAAGTGTGCAATGCAGGTCAAAGTGGGCAGAAAAGAGTGCTTTCGTGCGGTTATCCTTGCGTTGACAGTACATACGTGTACACTCATCCATTCTGAATGTGCGCCGCCATGGTGGCTCAGTGGTTATGGTGCTTGGCTGCTGACCCGAAAGACGCGGGTTCGATCCCGGTCGCGGCGGTTGAATTTCTTTGGAGGAGAAATTCTAGAGGCCCGTGTACTGTGCGATGTCAGTGCACGTTAAAGAACCCCAGGTGGTCGAAATTTCCGGAGCCCTCCACTACGGCGTCCCTCATAGCCTCAGTCGCTTTGGGACGTTAAACCCCATAGACCAACCAACCAACCATTCTGAATGTGCGGTGTTCCAGTCTGCACTGATGCTGCCCTCTACGGACTAGCCTGTACACAATGCAATAGCAGGGAAGACGTGCTTTCTACTTGAGAAAGCTAGCGGCAGGCTGTGTAATAATTCCGAGTTGAGGAGGTGGACACAAGCCGCTGTTCAAAACTGCAGCCTCTGTCACCGACCTTGAGAGAATCCTGATGGAAGTTTTGTAAAGACAGATCGTGATCAGTGGCTGGCCAGGTCGGAAACTGTTCATCACAAACAGCTGCTGCGTGGGAGAAAAAAGGGCAAGGTTCTAGCACCACACACAGCACTCTGAGAAGTTACAAATCTCCCGCCTTTGCAGGGCCTGGCGTTCATGTCATCACGCAGCATGTGGCATAACAGTGCACGGCCCAATGTGCTTGTGCACTGAAGCAGTTCCGCCATAACACCCGATTGGTGTTAAAGGGTCAGTCTACTCACCGAGATGAGTGCATAAATAATGGCATATTCTGGTAGTTGGCACCCTATAACATCTATTACGAGGGAACTGCTCCCGGTTTAGGCAGGAATTTATATTTTATTTCGGCGTTAAAAGTCGCGTAAAAATGCATGGTGGCAACCCCGAACGTTCATTTTGTTCAAGAAAGTGGTAGTCTTTTTTTTGTAGAAGCCTAAGTGAATATACTACGTACCGTTTGTATGCCCCAATGTCAGAGAAACGCACGTTTTGTTCTAGTAAACTGTAGAAGGCGTACCGCTCGCTTTTTCTGTAAATCACATGAATATTTATAGTTACATGTACGCAAGACGGAGGCACATTTCCACTTTTAGTTCAGCATATGCTAGCAGAGACGCAAAACTAAACTCAGCCTATAGTGGCGCCATCTGGTTGTCAGGACGGGAACCATTGCTGTAAACAAACTGACTCTCCACTTCAGCCTAGGAGCAGCAGAATCGTCACTCTAATTATTAAAATAAAGCAAATTTATCTCTTATATGTTTTCTTATAGGCGAGATGAGACGGAGCGAAAGACCGGCGCCCCATTAATGGCCAGTGAATGCACTGAAAAAGGCAGCAACAATGAGAATTCAGTCCCAAGCGATAGGTCCGGCTTCGATGGGCGCCGCCATGTTTGTCGCCGCGCGGCGGAAATCCAGATGGTTGCCAGATGAGACTACCATCTCATACAGATGTGTTCCCACATTAATAAATTCTATTTTAAAATGTTCTACCGCACTCCTTGGCACCACAGCTGGCTGACCGGTAATTTGAGTAAAGAGCTGTCGGTTGCTGCAAAGAAAATATGGTTGATAAAATTCAGTGCTATAAGCAATGAAAAGAACATTGTTCGCCTAGTACTCTGTGGTTTGTCTCCCAACGCCAGCTAGGCCACACTCTTGTTCTGTTCACTCCGGGGGAAAAGAAAGCATGCGCTGGCAGCCTTTCCAGAGGCATAGTGGACGACATGTAGGAAAGCAGCGCCATTAATTCCAGCGACATCCGCGGCTGCAGAAGTGATGAGTCTGCCCATGTGTGTTTTCAGCCCTGCAGCAGCTGGCGTCACCTTGGCGGAGAAACCTGGGCTACCCCATTGCCATGCTGGCACTGCTCAGCCTCACGGTAGGGTTGCACTCTTGTTGTGTGCCGCCTTTCCATGCAGTGCCAGTGTGATGTTAGGTAGACAGGATTTTTCACGTTCAGCCGTTGCCCTGGGAAAGAACATCAAAGCCAGATGGTGTGCGAGTTGGAACTTGTTCATCTTTAACAGAAAACTGTGGTTCAGTGGTTGGGGCTCTGGGCTGCTGAGCCAGAGTTCAAACCTCGGCCGCAATGGCCGTGTTTCGATGGAGGTGATATGCGAAGGCGCCCATGTGCAGTGCGATGTTGAAATTAATTACCACCGGCAGCTCTTCTGTCTCTCTTCTCCCTTTCCTTGTGGCGATTACTGCGCCATTTCCTCTTCTCAAAAAAGTAATTTTTTTTTTTCACAAAGAAGACAGGTAACTTGTGCACTGTTCTCGCCGCTGAAAGTTTTTTGAGGGCCCGTATACGGTCAACTCTCATTAAGTGGAAGAAGTAAAAACGGTGAAAAATTTGGAGATGAATAGGGTTTCGTGGTGAATAAAGTTTGCACGGGCGGTGCAAAGATTGCAGACCTCTGGTGTGAACCTTTTCAACCTCGCACTAGCAGGCGCTGTGTGGGTGTCGCATTATTCTTCACTCCCACCAGGTGCAGGAAGCAGTCTAGTGTGGTGGTGCACAGGTTGGGAAGTTCTTGATGACATTTCGGTGGTGAGGGTGACAGATCCTTCCGAATTCAGGCCTCACGCAGCCAGCTAGCACTTGTTCGAAAAGAATCAAGAAAAAATGAGCTGCGGTTCAACTACTGCTGAAACCTGGTTAGAGAGGGAAAGCTGTGGTGTATCGGGCAACTAGACGCGGCTTGGCGTCTGTAATACCCCTGTCACACTATCAAATTTAATGTCATTCGAACCTAATGGCATTCGATGCATTGAATGTCATTTGGTCTCTTCCAGTGCTACACGGAAAAAAATAATGTCATTTGAAAATGATGGCATCGACGATCAGTGAAAAAAAAAATAGTCCAACTGAACGACATCAGCGCGCATAAAAGATGTTTGAAATTGTTGTGCAGTGTTTCAAAAGCGGGTGAGAACATTTGTGTGCCGTATTATAAGCTTAAAATATTATTTCCGGCCATTCTGCACCATTTTAGCCAACGAAAGCCAAGCCAAGTACAAAGTCAGCCACAATCCGATAAATGTAAACAAACAAAATGGCTGACATGGCGGCGCGCGAAGCTTGGAAATGACTTCCAAAAGGTGAACTGCTCAGTTACGTCTTTTAGTACCTTCGAGCTTAACGAACATGGCACGCCTACCAACAAGAATCACGCAACCCAAAATGACTGACGGTCGCGGGAAAGACGCTGCTTCACGCTCGGCCGCTGCTGTTGGCTGCTGCTGAGACCGAGCGTAATAGCTATCCACAACAGCCTCTAGTGTGAACAGATTCACACCAACGTTAATCTTTTTTATCAGAACTAAATAAATGCATTGTCTAAGTTTCGCAGTGTGCACATTATTTTTTTGCGTCGCTTGTTCCTGCTGCGTATCTGGTGTCCAGAGTAGCATTTGATTCGAGACCGAATGCGAATGAGTTCTCCTAACTCATTCGCGAACCTAATGGCATTACATGTTCCCGTGTAGCAGCCGATTAATGACATTAGGTGCTAATGTCATTCGATTCGAATGACATTAAATTTGCTAGTGTGACAGGGGTATAAGTTGAGTGCGTTCCGGACAGTGGAAAGGCAGCGCACCCACCCTGCCACCCTGGAACGCGGCTGTTTAATGATTGAACGCTGCGGCCTGTTGCTGCAGTGCCGCTTGTCTGCCACAGTGTTGTCAGCGCTAACGCTTGCAGCCCACATCTCTCTCTCTCTCACCACCCCGCGTGCCTGAAAGCGCGATACTGACGTCCCCTGACCCAGGGAGCCAGTTATGCGCACCTCCTTTCCTTAAAATGATCTGAGTGTAAAACGGTGTCAACGCCAGTGAACACGATGAACGCTGACGCCCTATGGCTTCAGTGCCGCGTTTCTGCCACAACGTTGTCAGTGCAGTGCCAACGCATGCAGCAGACACCTGTCACTACTGCCACACCACGCCATGTAGCTTAAAGCTAAGGTGTCCACTGTCCCAGGGGGCCAGTTAGGCGCCTTTCGTTTCGAAGCTCAGGGTCATTTGAAGGTGAAAACTGGTTGTACAGCGAAGGCTGCTCTGGGTACCATAGTGAACTTTCGCTTCAAAGTCGCCCAGATGCTAATGAAAATTTTAGTGAGGGTGCAATTAGGGGCTGTGGTATGTAGGGGTTGACCTCCCAAAGCTGCGCATGGGCTACGAGTATGGTATGGGTACGAGTGGAGGGTACTTGCTACTGAGTGGTTCCACGAGGCATTAACCCTTTAACCGCCAATTTATTTTCCGAAAAACGTACCAAAATCGCCAATTTTTTTTAAGTGACCATAATTTTCTCCATTTAATTTTGTTTCTGAAAATATATTACTTCGGTGGTTTATGGTTAAAATTAACCCAAAAAGTTGAAAAAGAAAAAGAGTTTACGAGGGTGGCTTTCCCACAGTGCATGCCGTAGTAATGGGTAGAACGCATTGAAATACGGCGTGTTTATTTCATATTATACGCTTTTACACAAAGGAAAGTGCACAGACATTGCTTCGTCCTAAAAGGAAGGCCTCGTTGAGCCTTGAGAACACGGGTGACAACTTCCAAAGCCCGGGGTGCGGCTGCGTCGCTTCATCCACGGTTTTCATATTTTCTGAATACTGGTGTCTGCAAAACTTCTTTTGTAAACCTGTACATTTCTGCTCGAGGTTTACCAACAATACCCTGCAATAATATCAGAGCAAGGAAGACCATGATCTCATCGCGGTCTGCCGGTTTCCATGCAGGACGTCGAGCAGAAGAGTACTCCACCGCGTAGCGGTTCGTCTCTGTGACGATTACGTCAATGATATCCCAGTCAAAAAATACCTAAAACCAGCCGAGAATGTCGTGCTCGTCAGTGTGCTGCCGCAAGATCCCAGGCACTGAAGTAAAATGGAACCGTGGAGAGGCGAGCGGCAGGTTTTTCGTGCTGACACACTGCCACACAGGTGCAGCGACTCACCCTCGTCGTCGTCGCCGCTTTCATCGTCATCTGAAGCAGACTCCAGCACGTACACAAAGTCCTAGTCACTTTCTGAAACAAATTCTATATTCTCAGAAATGCTGCTGTCAGAACTGCTTGAAGAAGCAGTTTTTTTTCTCGGGACACTGCCACCACCGGCATTCCTCACTGATGATGCCATTGTGAAATGGCTCTTTTGAGCCTTCAATTACGTGCCAAAGGCACAAAATGCATTTTTTAATGGCCGAGTAACGCCCTCTAGTGTTCAAAATCGCAACCAATGCAACTGACGACCCTAAATCGTCTTTAGAGGTGGCAGCACCGCAATATCGGGCTGGACGAGTGTGACTCGTCATTGGCGATTTTGGTACGATCTCCCATGACGAGTACAGTTCGAGGTTGCTGGTCAAAGGGTTAAATTTCCCAACTATTTCTGTGTTTAATATTCTTGATAATTTTATATATTATGCACACATTATTAAGCAGGCCAGTAGTGAGTTTTTTTCTTTGTGAAAATGCTAGTATTTCAGGAGAGAAAAAAAAAATTATAAATGACATTGTAGCATAGGCAGTGTTTTTGCGCACAACTCAGTTTCGCAACATTGCAGCGACTTAATAATTGAAATATTAAAGCCACGATGGATATATTTTGCATGTCTAAAAGTACAGGTGACTTAGATTAAAGGGACTATGCAGTAAAGCAGACAAGCGATATATGCATTCCATCACTCGTCACCCCAGCGCAAGAATTTTTGAGCTAGCATCAATAACAACGAAGTTATAGGCGATTAAAAATCACGCTCCTCCTCTCCCCCCTCAACTCGTACGCGCGCGGAGCACCAAGAAAAAATAAAGAAAACAGCTCTGGGACTTAGCCCCGCCCACGAATACGTCATTCGCTGACGTTCAGTTTGCGATTTCCAGTTGTCGCACTCAGCAGCAGTGTCGGCAGCGCCTTCCTGGATCGCGGCGGATTTCTTTGCTTGTCACTGCGACAAAGGCGCCTGCGAGTGGTTGCCGAACTCCCGACAGAAGGAGGCGGCCGAGGTAAACTGAAACCATGTGCGTGAAGGCAATGCCCTGGCTCGCGCGGCGGCTCGAGCAGACGATTTTCACGGCTACCGGAAGCGTGCCCGTGACGTCGTGGCTGCCGTGGCTGCAGCGAATGACAACGAGTGGTGGCCTGCCGACCTCACGGGACTAGTGACGTCTATTTTCCCGATTTCGGTTTCAAAGTCGGTCACTACAAAGACACCAATCGGCCCGCGAATTTTAAGAAACGCGTTTTTTAAAAATTCGTAATAAATTGCCGGCTCAGTTCCAAAGACTCATACTTGGTGTGAATGCTTCTTAGCATCATTTACAAACATTTACAAGTGACTTTTAATTCACTGCATAGTCCCTTTAAGTCAGGCTTATTTCTGCCATTGTAAGCAAGTTGCTGCTTCCTAGAAAAAATTTCGAAAATGGCCCATTTCTCAAATGAGGCTATTTTCAAGAATTTTTTTCTCCGCAACTATAAAGCACGCCTCCTTCAAGTTTGCATAATAGATGAGCATCTTGAGTGTACCAACTTTCTTTATTATAGAATATAGGCAAGAAACACTGCCCTAAATCTGGCACTTCGGAATGTAGTTGCGTTTTTCGCAAATCGAGGGGGGAAAAAAAATCCCATCCGCAATTTTTTTTAACACTTCTGAAACAAATCTCTAGAAGGAGGTCAAAAAGAATACAAAAGAACATGTTGCATTATGCTGTTTCCGACAATGTCGTCTAAGCTCAAAGCTACAGCTTATCGAGCATCGGCAGGAGTACCTAAACAAAGGGGCAGAAGCAGCAACACACATCCTAAGTCTTCCCCAAATCCCAAGACCTTTTAAGAGCACGTACCCATTTGCATTTCTGCAAACAAATGCCCATCTGTGATGTCGTGTCACTATCGGTGGGTGTGGCTAACAGTCATGGGTGCAACCTTAAAGAATGCATGTAAACAAATGTTTTTACTGTAATTTTCTGGCTGCACAAAGCACGTCTGTGGTACCACGCGTGTTCCCAGGCCCTTGCTTCGCTGTTCCACTCGAGGGATACCTGTGGCTAATTTTTCTTTGTAACGCTCATTTGATTTAAAAAAATGCGAGCACCCTTTGGCAACTGAAGTGTTCAGAGGCGAGAGCCGTGGACCCTACTCCGTGACGGTTTTCCGGTGGACGTGACATCACACCGTTCCCGTGGCTATATCGATACCCAAATTATACATCTTTCGGGGATCCTAAGTGTTAATTATGCTTAATTACACATTTTTCTATCTAATTTGACACAAATCCGACGTTTTTCCAACCATTCTATGACAATTTTCACTATGCCGTGACAACTCCTGGTGGATGTGGCGTCAGTTCCCGTGGCTATACCAAAGTCCGTGCTATTTCGAAGCAATTTTGACATTTTTGCCTATAATTAATTAATGAATTACTTTACACTCATCAAACTTGGCCTTATGGTTAATTTTTTCCTCCTCTATCCGCAGTGGTCATTGGTTTTCTTCTATCTTTCTTAGTTCCCGAGTTAAACGCGTGTGACACGCTTTGTTGAGAGACAGCCGACGGTATGAGTCTTCAAACGCTTTCACCTTAACATACATGTTGGTTTCTCAAATGAATTTTCATTGATTTAAGCCTGTGATCGCAGGCATTCCCTCAGCTTATTTGCCTTAAGCTTTTGCCCATCAGTGAGGCTCCACAGGGATCGAACGAGGTCCTTCTTCCCTAATGGGGGAGGATGAGAGCCCAGAGCAGAATATTTAGGTCTCTGGCCAGTGCACATTGTTTATGGTTCAGAAACACTTTGAAATGACATTCCTCTCTCTAGAGTGCTGTTGGCTTTTTTCAGTGAAACACAAACTCATGAAATCCAAGGTTTGACGAAATCTCGTCTGGTCAGGTGAATACATGTTAAAAATAAAGAGGCACCAACCAAAAAGGTGTAGTCAATATGACAGACATTTCGGCTTCCACACAGAAGCCTTGTTCACTGAAGGAAAAAATTTCCAACATAGTGCTTAAGTACACTGCACTAATCGCCGCAGGCATCTAGCGTACGCAGGCAGCAGATTACCGATGTTACGATTCAGCGTGTGATCTGTTGTCTGTATAAACAAGGACTCCAGATATTGGCGTCACGTCTAGTTTTTCTCACGGCCGATAACTGCGGCCTCTTCCCAAGCGATACTGTGCTTCGCGCTTTCGGCATGGTCAGCAAGTGCGTTGGAAGCCACCTTCTTGTTTCTGACGTCACTCTTGTGATCTTTCAGCCGTCTCTCGAAGTTTCCGCTTTCCCCTAGGTAGGAATAATCGCAGTCTGAGCAGGGGATTTTATAAATTACGCCGGGAAATCTTTCCTTCTTCATCTTGTCTTTTACGGCCACCACCTCATGACGAAGCTTGCACGCAGGAACGTGGGCTATATGCACATCATATGTGCGAAAAGTGCGAGCCAATGACTCACTCACGCCTGGCACGTAAGGGATGGCAGCTCGTGCACGGCAAGGAATGCGAGCGGGCTGAGATGGCCTGGCTGTTTGGCGTATAATAGCATCCACAAAGTGGTTTGGGTAGCCACATTCGTTGAGCTCGTGGCGTACTTTTCTTGGCATGGTTTTTTCGCCACTCATCGGCAAGGGTCCGACTTCCGTTACAGAACTCTTTCGATTTTATTGAAAAGGTACGTGAGGTCACGATCGACAGCGACGAGGTCGTGGTGTCGTTTGACGTCATATCATTGTTCACGAGTGTTCCCGTGCATCTGGCTGTGGATGTGTGCCGATCAGTTCTTCAGAACGACGACGGACTGAGTGCCAGAACACCTATCGAGCTACCGGACCTCTTGAGGCTGCTGCAGTTCTGCCTCGAAAACACATACTTTGTCTTTCGGGGTACTGTCTATGTAAGGTATCGGTAGGTTATTGGAACGCGGCTGGGGGCACTCAAAGCGGGGCGTCTCCTATTTGGAGCGCGGCCACTCGCGAACGCGCCAAGAAGTACGGGTGTCCACCCCGCCCCGCGGTACCTATTCGCGCACGTGCTGGCACGAATGTCTATTTGTGTTTGTTTTTATTTTGTGGTGGAGAGAGTGCTCTACCTTACGGAAGCTGGAGGGCTGGCCATGCCCTGGATGAACCAATGGTGTTGAGACCGCAACATGATTGGAAGCTACGGAATGTGGGCCGGGCCTTTAGGGCTTTAAAACTGGGCTCCGGAGTCGCAAGCGGGGGTTCTGGGCTAAGGTGAGATGCAACGCATCTTCGGCAACGCCGAGTTAGGGGCCTCCCCTAGTATTAGCCAGATCCACCTTTTTGTTGTTTTGTATATTTGTGCCGTTAATTTGTCTCGAGTGCCTGAACTTGTATCTATTGTAAATTGCTCGACATAAACTGTACATAAGTTTTCCCTTTATCCCTGCGTCTCGAATCATCGAGAGACCGTCTCTGACGGGCACCCCTGGTGCGAAGAGCTTCAGTCTTCGAGTTAGATAAACCGTCTCTGGCGGTGCACCTCTGGTGCAAAGAAGAAGAACAACCTGAAAATTTACTGTCTACAAGCAGGTTCACGGCACTGCCATGGGAGCATCTATCTCGGTCACAACAGCAAACCTTACAATGGAAGCATTGGAAGGCCGAGCTCTGGCTTCGTTCCAGCCATGCCCGAAGGTCTTTTTTCAATACGTTGACGACTGCTTTTGCGTAATCAAAAAGGATGCGGTGGCTGCTTTCACGAACCATTTGAACAGCATGGAAGATTCCATTCAGTTCACGGTCGAGGAGGAGATTTGTGGACGTCTTCCTTTTCTGGATGTTATGATTGAGCGATGCAATGACCGAATGTCATTCAAGGTGCACAGAAAAGACACGCACACAGGCCGGTATCTTCATTTTAACTCGGTCCACCCTACTTGCCACAAACGCTCCGTCGTTTCTACCCTCGTCCGACGTGCGGAAAGAATATCCTCGGAGCCTCAGGATAAAGCCTCTGACCTATGCCAAGTACGCCACGAGCTCAACGAATGTGGCTACCCAAACCACTTTGTGGATGCTGTTATACGCCAAACAGCCAGGCCATCTCAGCCGCTCGCATTCCTTGCCGTGCCCGAGCTGCCATCCCTTACGTGCCAGGCGTGAGTGAGTCATTGGCTAGCACTTTTCGCACATATGATGTGCATATAGCCCACGTTCCTGCGTGCAAGCTTCGTCATGAGGTGGTGGCCGTAAAAGACAAGATGAAGAAGGAAAGATTTCCCGACGTAATTTATAAAATCCCCTGCTCAGACTGCGATTATTCCTACCTAGGGGAAAGCGGAAACTTCGAGAGACGGCTGAAAGATCACAAGAGTGACGTCAGAAACAAGAAGGTGGCTTCCAACGCACTTGCTGACCATGCCGAAAGCGCGAAGCACAGTATCGCTTGGGAAGAGGCCGCAGTTATCGGCCGTGAGAAAAACTAGACGTGACGCCAATATCTGGTGTCCTTGTTTATACAGACAACAGATCACACGCTGAATCGTAACATCGGTAATCTGCTGCCTGCGTACGCTAGATGCCTGCGGCGATTAGTGCAGTGTACTTAAGCACTATGTTGGAAATTTTTTCCTTCAGTGAACAAGGCTTCCGCGTGGAAGCCGAAATGTCTGTCATATTGACTACACCTTTTTGGTTGGTGCCTCTTTATTTTTAACAAACACAAGCTCATAGGTGCACTGTGCAGTCAGAAAATTACATTGGATTACATTGAAACATTAGATTGCAAGCTTTTGTTTACATGCTGTCGTGAAAGCTGCACCCACAGCTGCTAGTCACACCCAGCAATAGTGACGCTGACATCTCACATTGGTACTTTTTTATAAAATGTAATTAGGTGCACTGTCTCTCGATGGAAGAGGTCTCAGTCTTGGGATTTGGGGAAGACTTAGGATGTGTATGCTGCTTCTGCCCCTTTGTTTAGGTACTCCTGCCGATGCTCGATAAGCTGCAGGTTTGAGCTTAGGTAGCATTGTTGGAAACAGTATAATGCAACATGTTCTTTTCTATTCTTTTTGACCTCCTTCTGGAGACTTGTTTCAGAAGTGTTAAAAAAAATTGCCGGTGGGATTTTTTTTTTCCATTGATTTTTGAAAAACACTACTACATTCAGAAATTTCAGATTTAGGGCAGTGTTTCTTGCCTATATTCTACAATAAAGAAAGCTGGTGCACCCTTTCAGTTCCTAGATGCTTATCTATTATGCAAACTTGAAGCAGGTGTGCTTTATATTTGCGAGGAAAAAAAATTGTTAAAAATACAGTTAAAACTCGATTTAACGAAGTTGAGGGGAACCGTGAATTATTTCATTAAATCGAGAACTTCATTAAATTGAATGAGGCATTTCTTGGGCACATAATTTGGTACATTCGATTATATGGTATGGTGGCATCCAGAAAGCTACCGCAACATCATATTTGTGAAGCGTAAATGCTCCCAAAATGAAACTGCGGACCGTGGAAACGACCGGCGCCGCTAGCGCGTATGAAAACAAACAACAAAAATTCTTACTCAACAAGAAAGGCCCGGGGGACTACAAATTTATTTTCCGCCAAAGAAGTCGGTGATCTTTGCCTGCGTGCGCTTTGTGAGCAATGGCCGCACCGATTTCTCGTAGGTCTGAAGTGCGTCCAGCGCGTCTTCCGTCCCCTCGTGTGCGTCGGCAAAATGTCGCAGCAGATCGAGAGCATCCATCACCTGACCTGGCGTCGGCACGGGAGCTTCGGCACCTGCAGGGTCGTCGGCAGCGTCTTCAGCCGTCACTCCCTCCACGCTTCCTACAAGCCGCAACATATCGGCATCAGTCAAAACTTCCGTTGTGACTGCGTTTGCGTCGGCATTCACGTAGTCTGAGAAACTTATGCCTGTGGGCACTTCATCCACTGAGCGAAGGTGTTCCCAGGCATCTTCATCCTCGTGCACGGCGCTCGCGCAGTCCGGACCAGCTTCGGCAGTTTCAGGGCCTAGTGTACCGAAACCGGCAGTCCTGAAGCAGTTGACAATTATCGACGGCCTCAGTGCTCTCCAAGCCGCCGCCACCATCTCAACCGCCATAAAAATATCTATTTCGTCTCGCGCTTCAGCTCCAGGTTGAGGAGAACTCTGTCGACGACTCGACGCTTGTATGCGCACTTCACGCTATTAATTATCTCTTGATCCAAGGGCTGAACCACTGACGTTGCGTTTGGGGGGAAGTAGCGGAGCTCCACGCTGGTCAGCTCGACCTCTGCAACGTAGTGGGTCATGCAGTTATCCAGCAACAGGCACACTTTCCTTTTCTGACGACACATGTCGCTGTCAAATTCCTTCAGCCATGTAGCGAAAATGGCACACGACATCCAAGCCTTTGAGTTGGCAATGTACTTCACAGGAAGCTTTTCGGTGCCTTTAAAGGTGCAGCCTCGGTGCAGCCTCACACTCTTTCCGATGACAAGCGGGTCTCGTTTGTCGGTGTCGTCCATATATTGACGCACAGCAAAAGAGTCAGCCTTTGTTTGCTGTGTTTGCCGCCGTGGCACGCCTTCCCCTTCAGGGCGAGTGTTTTTTTAGGCAGCATTTGGTAGAATAGACCGCTCTCGTCGGCGTTGTAGACATCGCTGGGGGCATATTTTCCCAGAATGTCGGGCACATTTTCAGACTGCCAGTCACCGACTACAGCTATGCTTACGCTGCTCGCTTCACCGCTGAGCACTTCCCGACGATGTCGTGTCGTTCTTTGAAGCGCGACAGCCAGCCGGGACTTGCCTTGAACTCGTTGTCGCCCAGCAAGTACGCGAAAGAGCGAGCTTTTTGTTGGAGCAGGTCTCCACTCCACTCACGGGAATATTCTTCGCCCGCAAATCCGTAAACCAGGCGAAGAGGGCCTCTTTTATTTTGCTTTGAGGAGTAGTCTTCAGCGTTTTTTTGCGCGAGAGGTTCCCCGAAAAAGTGGTGCAGAGGATGTCATCTTTCCCTTTCAATATTGTGGAGAGAGTACTCGCTGGAATGCCATGTGCTGCAGCTATGTCACATTTCTTCTGTCCACTTGTCACAGCACGAATTATGTCCACTTTCTCGTCCAGGGTAAGCCTTTTTCGTTTCTTGCAGGGCTCCATCTGCTAGTCAGGAGGGTTAGCGGTGCGCTTGCTCGCACACACCACGTCCGCGTTCATGATAGCAAGGCTAGGCTGATGGAGGCCTAACAAGCTGAGCTTGACATAGACATGAGTTCAAAGGCACGGGGAAATATCCGCACAAGAGCGAACACAGAGCACAACACACAAACACACACAAAATAAGCGCGCAAACTGCAACAGCGCCATCTATGAAATGTGGCACGAAACTTTTTTACTGCTGGCGCCACCTCATGAGCTCAACTCAAAATTAAAACTCGTTTTTCGCCGCGCAGTTTGAAAAATGTGGCGGGCCGAAGATGCTCCGCGCTTTTACCGCTGACTCGCAATCAATAAATTTTGGGGTGCTGTTTACAAAATAGACCAAAAATTAACACTTTTTCACCTTTATTTCTCGAAAAAAGGTTCGTTAAATCGGGACAGATCACGGTATCGGCTTCGTTATTTCGGGTTAGTCAAAGCATTGAACCCTATGGGCGTCTGAGGGGGATTAGGATACCTTCGTTAAATTGGGATTTTCGTTAAATCGAGTTTTGACTGTAGCCTCATTTGAGACGTGTACCATTTTCGAAATTTTTTCTAGGAAGTGGCAGCTTCGAATTCCTTGCAGTAGCAGAAATAAGTCTGACATAGTCCTTCTCACTTGTACCTCACTTGTACCTTTAGACAACTATCAGTCATGACTTTAATATCTCTATTCTGTATATTGTGAAAACACTGCCTCTGCCATGATATCGTTCATAATTTTTTTCTCCTGAAGTACTACCATTTTCACAAAATGAAATTCACCATTGGCCCTGTGAATACTGAGTGCATGATATATAAAATAATCAAGAAAATAGAAAATCTGTAATATTTAGGCAGTTTCTGGAATCGCCTTGCTGCATACGCCACTGTGCGAGCTCCAGTGCATGACATCACAACAGTCCAGGGGGTCTGCCAAACTTGAAAACCTGTCAGGGACAGTTGGCCGGGTCAGAGAAAACTGTCGAATGAAATTAAACTAGCGTCCAGCATGTGCACATTGTTGCGACATTTATTGTCCATCCTGTTGTCCACAAATCGATCACTGCACTGGACTGCGTACTGGCTCCCTCACTCCTTACTCGTGTTCGGGCTGATCCTGATTTGGCTGCGATCAACTGCATTTTCTGTCGGAACAGCCACAACTGGCTTTGTCTTTCCCATTCCAGATTGGGAGCTGTGCCTTCAGGCATGGAAGGGATTGTCTCGTGTAGCTGCTTTTTGTCCGCCGTCTTGTGTTTTGTGGCAGTGCGCCTCTCAAATAGGAAGTCTGGTAGCACTCCGCTGGGGGATATCTGGCAATACCAGCAGCCATGGCAGAGTAGGGATATTGTTTCCATCACAGTTAAAAAAGGGGGTGCTTGTGTCTGACATGCAGAAAACCAAAGTAATGTTCAACAACCTAGCAAGGGAACAGCAGTTTGCAACTGGTAGCGAGGTGCTGGAAGTAGTAAGAGAATATGTCTACTTGGGGCAGGTAGTGACCACAGATCCGGATCATGAGAGGGAAATAACTAGAAGAATAAGAAAGGGGTGGAGCGCATATTGCAGGTTCTCTCAGATCATAAATGGTAGCTTACCAATATCCCTGAAAGGGGTGGAGACACCAAATTTGTGGTTCGCGCGTTCTTAGTTTCAAACGTTTCTTATGGCTCCAGGAAGCATGATACACACTCAAAGATTCATATATTCACAGTGAATAATTTATTATAGCATTTTTAGGTGAACGATTTTCGGTTTCGGTTTCGGAACACCGAGTTGTACAGTGACGTCACAGAGGGGGAAGATCAACTGCTTCGCTTGGTCACGTGGGCCCAAAAAAGTTGTGACGCACCTACTGCTGCATCGTCTGCTTTCCCACACACGTGCTGACCAGCGCATGAAAACAAACAACTGCACGTCTAGTCCCAGCAGCTCGGATTCTGACAGATCTGATTCCAATGAGTGAGGACATCGACTTTTTTTTTGTTCGCACGCTAATATCGCCTTCGCGGGTTCGCGTGAGGATGCGAAACACTTTGCAAAATGCCAGTAAGCATCGCTGCGCCGCTCTACCCAAGCTGCGCCCACAACCGGTGTCACACTTTGCTGCAGTGCAGCAGTACCTGAGCGCTGCTTGGGATGGTGTACAAATATCACAAGAAAAGACAAGATCGCCTTGTTATCAGAACTGCCAGCTATACTCGAGCAGCGACAAAGCATGTCTGCTTATGTTGGGAGCTTTCGGCAACGGCACCGCTCGCGGGCGCTCCGGGCGACGAGCTCTGCTGCTGCCTGGCTGCCGTGGTCGTCGCTAGGCCTATAGCCTGTTTAGCAAGCGGCCGGAGCTTCAGAAGTCGCCTGCGCTATAATAAAAGGCCTACTTTTCACAAATAGCTGTAGTGTTAACAGAATCATCTCACAATAAAATAATAGTATGGTCAATCTCCTCGACGCCTTCGGCAGCGGAGGTAGCGGGCGCCAGGCGAGCCGGACCCCGACGTCGCGCCAGCGGCAGCTGCTAGGCGCGGTTGTGAGAAATTTGCTCATATCACAGTTGTTACCTCTACTAGCAGCTCAGTATTGGTCAGCGATCCTCAAAAATGACACTTTTTTCACATTTCTTGTCCCATGGTTTATTATTTACGTCAAGAACACTCTTTAGCTCGCTTTTATGACGTCGGCAGACGGTATCCAGGCTGACCTACCGGCCGGCAGACTCGGCGCGTACTTCACGTCCGCACAAGAAAATACAAAACAGCCATGCTACCAGAAAGGATGCTTTCTAGATTCGAGATACGACAGCATGACTGTGTTTAAAGTGGATCTTTCGGCAGCGACACTGCCTGCGGCAACGCCGGCCGACGACCTGCGCGCTGGTCCCAGACTGCCCTAGTCGTCGCTAGGCCTAGCTGCTTTCGCATATCGACTCCGCAGCTGAGGGCGCTTCGGGACTGGCCAGCGCTCAGAAACGTGCTCCGCTCGGCACCCCTTTACTGTGAACTCGTCCCATAATAAAAGATATGTTCGATTTCCACGACGTCTTCAGCAACAGAGCTAGCAGACGGCAGGCGAACCGCACCAGGTAGCAGCAGCACAAAACCGGCTGATGAAATTTGCTTACATCGCAGTCATCACTTCTACCAGGAACTTGGTATTTGCCAATGATCGTCAGAAACGATGCATTTTTGATATTCATATATCCCAGGGTTTGCTATGAACGTGAACAAACAATACTATCGCGTTCTTCAGACGCTGGCGTTCGGCACGAAGACTGGCGCAGACCGCCCGGCTCCAAGGAGTGCGCCCTGTGTCATCATGACGCTGCCGCTTCCCGTCGTTGTTGCCGTGAGCGGCCCGCCGTTGACATCTAGCAGGCCGGACGTAGGCAACGAGCTGCAATCGGACGTTGCGACGCTGTTCGCAACGGCACGCCGCAAACCGAGCGAGTGGCGGTTAGCAGCAAACGCGGCTCGCTGGTGCGTCGACTGCGCTCACGCGGCTGTGCCCCGCTCATCGTACGTCACTGTATTTTGGTATGACGTCACTAAAACTTTATTTTTCTACACCCCTTGTGACGTCGTGGTTGATGGCGCTAGCGATGGGTCTAGATCGTGAGAGTGAGCATTTAGGTAATCTTTGGAACCGAATTAAAATATTTTTAAACGTTTGTTGCGTCCAACACCTGGCTGTGAGTGCCCTTGCATACATAGGAATCCCATAGCAGGCTTTTTATAGCTTCAAAATTTGGTGTCTCCACCCCTTGAAGAGAAAAGTATACAACAGTTGTATCCTACCGGTACTCACCTATGGGGCAGAAACGTGGAGGCTAACAAAGAGGGTTCAGCTTAAGTTAAGGACAACGCAGCGAGCTATGGAAGGAAAAATGATGGGTGTAATGTTCAGAGATCGGAAGAGGGCGGAGTGGGTTAATGACATCCCAGTCGAAATCAAGAGGAAGTGGGCTTGGGCAGGGCATGTAATGCGAGGGCAAGATAACTGCTGGTCCTTAAAGGTAACGGAGTGGATTCCAAGAGAAGGCAAACGTAGCAGGGGGCAGCAGAAAGTTAGGTGGGGGGGATGAGATGAAGAAGTTTTGTGGGGATACGGTGGCCGCAACTGGCGAAGGACAGGGTCAGTTGGAGGGACATGGGAGAGGCCTTTGCCCTGCAGGCTGATGATGACGATGTGGCTGACATTGCCAGGTGTGCCCCCCATAGCCATCAGAGGCATGGAGTGACGCACTGGCAGTGTTTCACGGCAGCATTTAGCAGCTGGATACAGTTGTGCTTTGTATAAATGTTGCCCGCTCCAGATTAGCCGTCCTCCTCCCCTCTGTGATGCCTGTTAGGCTTAGTTAAGGTTAGAATGGATGATGGCAAAGAGGAGTAAAATATTTCTGTGCGATAAATCTTTTCAACTATTTTTGTTGAAATGTAAGGTATTTTAGAATATTGGACTCTCTTTGCATCCAGTTTTTATCAATCTTATTTGAAACCTCAAGTTTAAAAGGGCTCTGAAATGATTTCGATGGACATATTCTAGTGTAACAGACCTGTATAGGTGGTCTTTGTGGCTTTGAGAGTCAAACTTGAAAGCTCTGCGTGAATTCTCTGAATTAAAAAAAAAATTTTGAAGATGGTTGAGTGTAGTAGCTCGCACTTTCAAATTTGACTTGAATACCCAGAAAGACCACCAATACAGAATCTCTTGCATTCAAATATGCCCATCAAAATCATTTCAGGGTCCCTTTAAGTTGAGATTAATTTTTTTTTTATTTGTAGACATATCTGGCTCAAACTTAGCATGCAGGAATATCATAGAATTTGATTTCTAACATGCATTCAGGTTTCAAATATAACAAGAAGGAAATATATGGCAAAATAACAAATATCCTAATTATTAGGTCATTTCTCAGAGACCCTTGTGGTAATTTCTCAGTGAAGAAAAGGCGTTTCGAGAATAGGAGACATTTGCAGAGGCCCACCGCACATCCTAAAGTTAACAAAATGGCCATAAAGTCTTTTTGTTGGTCCTAATGCTAATAACAGTCGGAAAGCAGTATGGCAGTAAATAGCCCAGATTAATTTAGACGTTATTTTGCCATGTATTATCTTCAAGGTGCAATATTCAAAATATGGATGCATATTTGAAATCAGTGTTCTATGATGCACCTACATGCCAAGTGTCAGCGAGTGAAAAGCAAGTTATTTGAGAGCCTCGTGCCCCCTAAAAGAAAAGATAAGCTTTTTAAAAAAAGGTAGTGCCAGTTTGTTCTCATTTGCAGCCGCTTTCTGCTGTGAACGGCTCGTGTATGCTGCCCGCTACCATCCCTTGTGGGGTCAGGGAACTTTGACTGAAAGAGTCAGGGAAAACGTTGTAGGATATTGAAAAGAGTAGCTTATTAGACATCCTGCCGAGTCAGAGGTTGGCATTCTGGCCAGTCAGCGTGGCACGCTGTCATGGTGTCGTGCAGTGGGCATGATGCATTGAGCCTCGTAACCAGGAAACGTGACTGTAGAATGTCACCGAAATACAGTAATCCCTCGTTATAACAAAGTCAGCGGGACGGCGAAAAAAATTCTTTACAAGCGATAATTCGATATAAACGACCGCTCGAAAAAAAGCTAAAACAGTCGAGATTTAATTGCACCACAACTGTGAGGAAGCTGGTGGACGCCACGCGGCGGTTGCTAGGCAACGGGTCAGGGTCGGTCTCTGTGCCTCCGCGGAGCACCGCCACAGCGAAATCGCAAGTTCATGGCCAATGTAGCTTTCGCTACAAAATTTGCTCGTAGCACAGTTGTTACTTCTGCCAGCATTGGTCAGCGATCCTCAAAGATGATGCAGTTTTCAAATTTCTTATACCATAGATTATTATCTATATCAAGAACAAGCTTTAGCTCATTTTTTATGACTCTGGCAGACAGGACCCAGCCTGGTCGACAGGCTCGGCGGACCTCACGTTCGCACAAGAGAATACAAAACAGCCATGCTACCATAAAGTCTGCCTCCTAGATTTGAGCAATGACAGCATGCCTGTGCAAGAGTGGAGCTTTCGACAACGACGCTGCCTGCAGCAACACCTGGCGACGAACTGCACGCTGCTCCCTGACTGCCCTGGTCGCCGCTAGGCCTAGCCGGTTTCGCATCGATGCCGCAGCCGTTAGTGCTTCGGGACTGGCCAGCACTCAAATAAAGGCGCTACACTCGGCACCCCTTTACTGTCAACCAGTCTCATAATAAAAGGTACGTTAGATTTCCGCGACGCCTTCAGCAACGGAGCTAGCAGACGGTAGGCGAACCGCACCAAGTAGCAGCAGCACCAAAATGGCTATTGGATGAAATTTGCTTGTAGCGCAGTCATCACCTCTACAAGCAACTCGGTATTCGCCAACGATCATCAGAAATGATGCATTTTTGATATTCATATATCCCAGGGTTTGCTATGAACGTGAACAAACAATACTATCGCGTTTTTCAGATTCCGGCGGCCAACATCAAGGCTGGCATGTCGGCCCAGCTCAAAGGAGCGCGCCCTACGTCATCATGACACTGCCAGTCTCCGCGCTCGCATTGGCTGCCGCTTCGTGTCTTTGCGCTTGCTGCAAGTGGCCCGTCGTTGACATGTAGCCGGTTGAACGCAGACAGTGGCGCGCCGCAGTGAATCCGCCGCACTCGCTTTTCGCACATGTGTCCCCGCCTTGACAAAATTCACTGACCTTACCACGCATTTAGACCATTTGTCTAATCGGATGGCGCGAATCGAGCATGACTGGCCACTTTTCTGCATCCAAGACACCGCGGTTTTCTGGCATCGCAAAGCGCAAGGAAAACTTTATCGTGTGGATTCTATCACGGGGAACGCCAGCGATGCGCTTCCGATCGAGGTTAACGGTTCGGGCACGCTGCACCATGCAATTTGACCCTGACAGCAGAGTCATGTGCGCAAAAGTGTGTGCACACTTATTTGTGAAATTTGCCAAAAACACGAAAAAGTGTGTAGCAAAAACAAAATTTATCGGCTGTACTAAGCCAGAACTTGATTAGAGGAAAACTGGAATATACAAACTGTTGCACATATTTACAGCTGTCATTCTCTCTAGTTATAGCTATGAGGAAAAAGTATTGCACTTTCCATGGGCGGTCAAGTCAGGGGTCATGACTTGAGAGGTGCTTCGCATAATGTTTGATTTTTGTTCCTGTTTTGTTTTGTGGTAGCCGAGTTTGCAGTTTCTTTTTTTCATTTCTTTTCGGTTGGTGATGACTGGATTCTATTGGGAGGATTTGGGGGCGTGGACTTCTTTTGCCTCATCATACCCAAAGATTTGTTGAATGAGCTGCTTCCTGAAAGCCAGCTGATCAGATTTGGCATTTTGTGCAAGCTCTAGAGCATCAGGATGGAGGAAGTTTTATTGGTGTGGTTCAAAAGCCAGGACACTTTTCAAGTCTTGCCAATAGATGCTGCCACCACTGAATCCTCCGGGTCTGCTACGTGCAGAACAAACAAATGAAAGCAAAAACCTATTTCGGGAAATTATTTTTGATGGCACAAGGCCAGAATAGGTTATTCCTGTATTTTAATAGAGGTAAAGTCGCGGCAGGTCAACAATTCCAATGCATATGATGATTCCAATGAACTTCAGCATCTCCGACGGATTCACCTCTTCCCATGAGCTTGAACTGTCACGGCGAGCGTATGTTTGCCTGTCCAAAATCCTCATCCATGCATACTTATTAGTGTTTTCGCACATCGTCTTCGTTACCTCCGCCGTGAAGAACATAAAAAAAAAAAGTTGAGAGGTGGAGTGAATCTCCAAGCGCCGCTCCGCAGCGATGCGCCAATATGGACACCTGGCTGTTGTCTTGGTTGAAAAACGCAACGCCATCCGTTGTGAAGACCCTGAAGCACAAAAATAAACCACTGTCATCAATTCCAAATCGCATGCACTGCAGAAAACACAGACCGAACGAAAACAGAACTTAAATGCAAGTACATGCTGACGTTCCAGGCCCCTGAGACAAAGTCTCACCGCTGCTTTCGTTCCAAAAAACAAGACCGAAACCGGCCGAAGTGCTCGGTGTCGGCTTGTGCTTCCGAGAAGCACATGGTGATGTGGCCACCATTTTCTCCGGCTGACGCTGCTGCGGCTGTTCAAAGTTTTATTTTTCACGGCGCCCCCTCATGTCGAAACACTGAAACCAAGGCTTGAGCTCACAAACTAGATGGCGAAGCACGTGTACGATGCTCCGGAATGAGATTTTTATGTGGGCGCTTTGAATCGTTCACATGTGAACGATAACCTAAGGCGCGGTGGTGAAAGACAGTTAAACCCCATAAACGAAACCAAAGCAAACCAAATCATCACAAGTCTTTAGTGCAGTTAGGCCCAAAATGTGGCCTGGAGCCTTTGCTCAGACTCACTGCCGCTGGGTCTGTTTCACGGAAGACTAGAGCTGGTCTTGATCCTAGTGAGTACGTGTGGTGTGACTAATTGCGAAATAATGGAAGGTTGCCTGTACAGCGGAGGTGAGTGTTACTAGGGGTCGAATTGCATTAGGAGTGACTGCATGAGAGCGCCATGCACTCCTTGCAGGTGATCTCTCTGCTGATGGTGACCCACAACACCCTGCAGCTGCTGATTGGCATCAAGGCACTGCCAGTGTCCCCTCAGGTGGAGGTGAGCGTCTCTCTCACTAAGTCATAAATAAAATATAGGTGGGAAAACTGTTCTTTCTTAAAACCTGGAAAAACAGCAACCTCCACTGGCATTTACTAAGGCTAGGCTTACATTCTTCCCTGGCATACACTGTGTACATTTGAGAAGGGATGTTTTCAACAACCAATCATTTCGTCTGCCTTAAACAGGTGATGCAGGCAGCATTTGTACCATTGACCTTGAAAAGGCCTGTTGGAGGTTTCGTATGCCGTGCATCCTATTCACTGTTTATGATCAAAATGAACGCAGTAATACCGAGCTCTGTGTGGATGACCTGCAAATTGCATTACATTTTCGAGTCTATCAGCCTGCAAAACGCAGATGCAGATTGCAGTAAGAAACTTGAGGGGACCACACCTGAAGGATTTTACGCATTAGTGGACTCTTCCAGTGCCCTTTGCACGGTCATTCTCTGTTTGTTATTCATTGATCACGGGGAGCTCCTGGCGTAGTGGTTAACTCTCTTCTTACCATGAAAAATTGACCGATTTTGAGTCTTTTAAATTTGAAAATTGCAGTTCCAAATGAAAACAACGGCAGAATTGTGTGTACAAAGCTTGTGAAAAAATATGCTGGCAACAGAAAAAAAAAAAAGAAACGCTACAGGCAAAATAAAAATAAGCCGCTGCCCTGAGCCAAGTTGATTACGAAAAATTGAAATCATCATCATCATCATCATTTATTAACCCTTAAGGGTCCCGTTAGGGACATTACATAAGGGGGGAGGTGGTACAGGGGTGTTCAACAGTCATACATGAATATATAAATATAGAAGGAATATGGAAATACAGAAAAATATAGAAAATATAAAATATAGAATAGAAGAAAAAAAGTAGAACAAGACGAAAAAAAAAAGACAAGTAAATTCAAATAATCACGTCATGACAGAGTGTAGCAGAAATATAAACAGGAACAAATTACAACTTTGGAAGTAGAACAGGCTGGTCAGTTTGCAGGACTTGGAAGCTGGCATAGGGTGCAGGAAAAGATTATTTGTCGTTGAGATGGTCGATTAGGAGCTGTCTGAATCTGGAAGGGTTAGTCTCAATGACAATGTGTTCGGGGAGGTTATTCCAGCTTTCTATCGCACTGGGAAGGAAAGATTTATTGAAATAATTGGTGGAGCCGTGCAAACGCTGTATGCTTAAGGAGTTAAATAAACGACGAGATGATCGTAGCGGAGCTCGTAGAAGGTTTTCTCGAAGTGCTGGAAAGTTAAAGTACAGTTTATGAAAAAGACAAAGAATTGAAATTTTCCTGCGAAAGGCTAATGACTTGATGCCGAGAGATGATTTCAACGCTGTGATGCTGAGCTGAGATTTATACTGTGAGGTGATGAAGCGTGCTGCCCGATTCTGGATGGCTTCGAGTGAATCTATTAAGTAGGCTTGGTGAGGATTCCATATTGTTGAGGCGTATTCTAGTTTAGTTCGGATGTACGTTTCATATGCTAGTTGTCTGGTGGCTGCGGTGGACATGGAAAGTGATCGCCTGATTAATCCGAGTGATCTGGAGGCACTGGCACATAGTTTCGTGATGTGATTAGCCCAGGTTAGGTTGGTTGTTATCTCGATGCCGAGGTACCGGTATGAATTAGTTTGAGACAGCGGTATGGAGTTCAGGGAGTACGAAAAATGAAGAATCGAACGTTTACGTGAGATGTGCATGAACTTACATTTAGAAACGTTGAGCTGCATTAGCCAGTCGGAACACCACTTATGAATTCGGCTTAGGTCATCCTGTAATAATTCCTGATCACTGCTATTGTTGATGCGGCGATAAATGACGCAGTCGTCCGCAAAGAGCCGGACAGATGATAAAATACCAGATGGCAAATCGTTGATGAAGATTAAAAAGAGTAATGGAGCAAGAACCGATCCTTGGGGAACCCCGGAGATTACTCTAGTAGTTTGAGATGCATGACTGGCGATGACGGTGAATTGCAAGCGGTCGGTTAAGAAACAGTGGATCCAGGATAAGACAAGCGGGTCAAGTGACAGAGCTGAGAGTTTGGAAAAGAGACGCTGGTGAGGGACGCGATCGAATGCCTTGGCGAAATCTAAATAAATTATATCGGTTTGGAAGGCAGAGTCTAGATTTAAATGGAGATCAGTTGTAAGTTCGAACAGCTGAGTTTCGCACGAAAAACCTGCCCTGAAACCATGCTGATTGGGAAAGAAGAAACGGTTGTGGTCAAGGTGAGATGCGATGTGCGAGTATATTATATGTTCGAAAAGTTTACAAGAGATACATGTCAGTGAAATTGGTCGATAATTTGAGGGGTCGGAGCGATCTGCAGCTTTGAAGACTGGGACAACTTTGCTTAATTTCCAGTCGTCTGGAATCTCACTAGTGTTAAGAGACTGGGCAAAAATGAGTTGCAAGATTTGGCTCGTGAAATATTTAGTTGCTTTAAAAATCTTAGCAGGGAGGTTGTCTGGTCCAGGGGAAGTGGATATCTTTAGATTATCTATGAGTTTTAAAATTCCCTCTGCTGTAATGGTAACAGGTGGCATAGGTGCATAATTTGGACTTTGCACGGAAACAATGCTTGCTGTTGGCTCCTGGGTAAATACGGACGTGAAATAGGAATTCATGACGTCGGAGCGCTCTGAAATTGGAACATCGGAGCCGTCTCGTGCCTTCAGGGAAATATTGTGCGAACTATTTTTATTGGGCGTGAGCAAGTTCCAAAACTTCTTGGGGTTTACCCGCATTATCTCTATGAGGTCGTGACAGTAAAATTTTAGTTTTGAAGTTCGTAATAACTGCGTGTATTCGTGCAGACTTGCAAAGTATTTGTCCCACTTTCTAGCGCATCCTGATTTCTTTGCGTTACGGAATAGGCGTTTTTTCTTTCGCGACAACTTCCTCAGCGCATTTGAGTACCATGGTTTATTGGCATCCCCTCGAATGCAGATGAGCGGGACGTAAGCTTCTATAAGCGACAACATTTTCTCTTTAAAAAGACACCAGTTGTTATTCACAGATCTGCTATGTATGGAAATTTGAAACGTATCAAGAAATTCTTCAAGGTGGGAGTTAATGCTTGGGAAATCGGCCTTAGAATAATCACGGATGTATTTAACAGACGGTTGGCGTATAGGAATTTCAATTGACAGGTTGAAAGTTATGATACAGTGATCACTTAGACCACTAATGCACGAAAGCGATTGAACTAATTCTGGATTGGATACAAGGACGAGGTCTAGTATGTTTGAGCCTCGAGTTGGTGCACACACTGTTTGGGTAAGGTTAAACGTAAGGACCAGATCTAAGAAATATTTTGATGGACGAGATGACGCAGTCAAGTTATCCCAATCGATGTCTGGGAAATTGAAGTCGCCGCAGAGTATGAAGTTGGCATGAGGGAATCGAGACTGCAAGTCCTCAAGAACAGAGTGAAGGTCGCTAATGAAAGAAGGATCCGCGTCGGGGGCTCGATAGCATGCAATTAGAATGTTGGTGCAAGAGGGAAAATTAAATTTGATGCACAGTATTTCGCTATGGCAATTGATATCAACTGGGGTAGAAGAAAGGCTTGTTTTCACCAGAGCAAGAATGCCGCCTCCCCGACGACCAACTCTGTCTCGCCGGTAGGAGTGAAATGATTGATTATCGTGCAAAAGTTCGATATCATCTATATCGGATGTTAGCCAGGATTCAGTGAATAATGCGATGTCAGAGCTGTGGTCGTCGAGAAGCGCCTCAACAGATTCTTTTTTGGGCAGGTAACTCCGAATATTTGTCAGCAAAAGCGAAACATTATTGTAGTTATTGATTGAGCGACTGCGCTGTGAAGGATTGGAATGAGGCGATTGTGGGGGTCTCGGTGTTTTCAGTAATCGCTATGGCTTTAGTTCGATAACGGAATCCGTATCTGCATTATAAGTGAAAACCTTTTTGCCAATCAGCAGCTTGTCAAAACGAATCTTGAAAGAGGCGTTGTTCTGTTGACCATAAGTGAAAAGTTTCTTTCTAGCCACGCGTACCTTGGCTGAATAATCCTCGCGGATAGAAAACGATGTATCCTTCAGCTTGGGACCAGCAAGCAATATCCCTGATTTGTCTTTGAAATGCGTTAGCTTTACAATGATTGGGCGGTTTTTGCCTACCTCGAATCGACCCAATCGATGCGCACGTTCGATCTGATGATTTTCAATGGAAATGTCAAGCTTGTCCGAGCAAAAAGAAACAACGCGTTCTTCAGATTGTGCCCAAGTTTCACCGAGTTCGTCTGTAATTCCAAAGAACAATAAGTTCGAGCGGCGTAAGCGATTTTCGGCGTCATCGTACTTGGTCGTCAGCAGTTTGACGTCAGAAGAAAGTTTAGTCAAGTCCGGGGTAGCTTTAGATGCGGCATCATTTTCAGGGTTCTTTTCAACAATTTTTTCAAGTACTTCGACGCGTGATGAAAGTCGGCGCACAGAGTCTTCAATGGTTGTTTGTGTCGACCTGATCAAGGCGAGCTCTGAAAGTATAGTGTTCTGGCTCGATTCTATGCGTAATATGGCCTGTGAGATAGATTCGAGGGTCGGAGGGGCATCGTTTTCGGTAGGGCCTGGGTTTAGTTCGATATCTCCAGATAAAATGAGCAAAAGAGAAGCAAAATGGGCGTTAATACAAAAGCAGGAGGCAATACATAACAATCTATGGCAAAAGACAATGGCGTCTTTGCGAAATGTTGCCCATGCCCTCAGCTACCACTCTTCAGTGTTGTCATTTTTCAGCTGCATACATAATACACTGCACTTTCTGTGGCTTTTCAAATTGGTGAATATGACTGTAATGCCACTAGAGAAAGCAGTCAAGTGAGGTCGTGAAGTGGAGATCTGAAATGTGCTGCAAATTACACTTGCTTTGAGTTCTGTTCTTGTTTTTTATAGCAGAGCTTGCAGTTCCTCCTTTTCTCCCTTTTTTTTTTTTTTGTTTCTTTCAGTTGGTAGCAAATGATTCTGTGGGTGAAAAGGGGGCATGGCCTTCCTTGACTTCATCGGAATCAAACTTCTGCTGGTGCATTTGATGAAATATCTCGGGAATATGTTGCAAAGACCCTAAAGCGCCAAAACCACTCTCATCATTTCCAAATCAAGCGCACTACATAAAATACAACGTGAACTGTAAAACGGAACTTGCACAAGCACACTCTGTTGTCCTGGGCCTCTGAAACGAAGTCTCACTATCCGAACTGAAATTCAATCATTCCACAATGTTGTCGAAATCACCACTGCTGCTCTAAAAAAATAAAAAGAAAGAATGCATCAGGACCAAAGTGCTCGGTGTAGCCTTTCGCCTTCGAAGAGTGCGTGGCAAAACAGATGCCATGGTCGGTAACCAATAAACTATGTCCGGTCAAAGGTTCATTTTTCACGATGCCTGTTTGCATTAGGAAAAAAAAAAAGAAAAAGAACTGAAACCAAAGAGTTGGTGTTATAGAAGCAAACTAGGTGGCGCAGCTTGTCCAGGAGTGCTAGGGTGCCTCGATGGCCAGCACCGCTTTCAGGGTGAGGACACCGCTCTTGACGGAGACATGTTGGGTCTCATTCTGCCGTTTGGCTACACTGGGAGCGATGCACCGGCGGGCTGTTTCGAGCAGAAAACTGACTCTACCGCGTGAAATTCCACAAATTTGGTGTCCTCCCAAGACAGGGTGGTGCCATAGATTATTTAAAAACTGAATCAAAGTTAGTTACGCAAAAATATATATTCTTTCGCAGCTAATCTGCCTCGAAACTCGGCGCCTTGTGGACAGTTGTTATGTTCTCACTACAGGTGTTGCATACTCCAGTGGAATCTGTTTACCCGGATGCTTTACATTTCATTACTTTGCAAAGAAACAGGGTTACTTATTTTGAGCTACATTTTCATATTCACCAAAGACTGCCATTCGGACACCTTTTTGTTCGCCGCGAAGTCAAGTGCAAGAAGTTTACCAGGTTGAAACGTTATTGTTCCGCATTATAACCCCACCCCAAGCAAACATTGTTCTGGAATGCAAGCATTTTGCATGCGTTTTCCTCGCATACTTTGGGGTTCTGCTGGTTTACAGCCGTCTCACCTGACCTGTGATGCCCACTTTTTGCTCCGCACACTTTCGCGAGCAAAGGAAAATAGCCGCTGTCCTTTTCTAGAGTGAGCAGAACACCCGGGAACACAACAGGCCCCCATAGCTTCATCTCCGACTGCTGCATCACGTTCACATCACGAGCTCACTTCAAGCAAATAAGCGTGGCCCAGTGGGCGAACTTGCGAATACGTTCGCCTCGGTTTTGCATGATTCGAGCGTTCCCCGCTGCTTTTCTTCTCCCGACTGGAGATGCGTCATTGTGCAGCAGCCTCAGTGCACATCGAGCCTTCTGCACACCACGCTGTCAGAAGTCGCGTGTTCTGTCCAGACCCCTAGCACGTGCGCCGATGACGTAGGCCGGAAAAGCTGTAATCGTCCTGCAGTTGATTGCGGCAACGAGAGGCGGGGATTAAAACTTGCCAGGCCACGTCCATATTTGCCGAGCGCTTCCTACAGAACCTGACGACAAAGACGTTTCTCAGTAAGGCACCCATATTATTTAGGCACTCTCGCTGGTAAGCGATTATGTGAACTCTCGTCAAGCATTTTGTTCTGTTTGTTTATTTTTGGCCAAATGTTTAGGGGAATCCCCCAAGGTGGAGTAGATTTGTAATAAGGGAGTAATTACTCATTGGCATCCACCCGAGCGCAGCCATACGGCTACAAAGGAAAGCTATACAGCTTTCTCAGCAACTTCGTAGTTAAAGAAAAATTCGTCCTGGTCCGGGGTTCGAACCCAGGACCACCGCTACACCGGAGCAGTCGCTCTTCCAATTGAGCTAACCAGGACGGCAAGCTTATGGTAGGGCGAGATCGAATTGATCAATAACTCGAAGTGGGAACAGTGTTGGCCAAATGTTTAGGGGAATCCCCCAAGGTGGAGTAGATTTGTAATAAGGGAGTAATTACTCATTGGCATCCACCCGAGCGCAGCCGTACGGCTACAAAGGAAAGCTATACAGCTTTCTCAGCAACTTCGTAGTTAAAGAAAAATTCGTCCTGGTCCGGGGTTCGAACCCAGGACCACCGCTACACCGGAGCAGTCGCTCTTCCAATTGAGCTAACCAGGACGGCAAGCTTATGGTAGGGCGAGATCGAATTGATCAATAACTCGAAGTGGGAACAGTGTTGGCCAAATGTTTAGGGGAATCCCCCAAGGTGGAGTAGATTTGTAATAAGGGAGTAATTACTCATTGGCATCCACCCGAGCGCAGCCATACGGCTACAAAGGAAAGCTATACAGCTTTCTCAGCAACTTCGTAGTTAAAGAAAAATTCGTCCTGGTCCGGGGTTCGAACCCAGGACCACCGCTACACCGGAGCAGTCGCTCTTCCAATTGAGCTAACCAGGACGGCAAGCTTATGGTAGGGCGAGATCGAATTGATCAATAACTCGAAGTGGGAACAGTGTTGGCCAAATGTTTAGGGGAATCCCCCAAGGTGGAGTAGATTTGTAATAAGGGAGTAATTACTCATTGGCATCCACCCGAGCGCAGCCATACGGCTACAAAGGAAAGCTATACAGCTTTTATGTCATGAAGGCATTCTAACCCCCCCCCTCCCCCCCCCCCCCCCCCCTTCTTTACTTCTCGCCAGCTCACTGCGAATACCCTGACGGTGTACCTGCATTCTGTGCGTCAGTAAGCAAAGAAGTCGCGAGTGCGTGACGCCAACGAAAGGAGCGTTTTTTTTCTCCACTGCAAAGAAAAAACGATCTTTTCGTTGGCATCACGCAGCCACATCAGTAAAATCTGTCACGCGTGTTTCTGGGCAGGCATTTCCTAGAGTTTACATTTCTTTCTTGCCTCTCTCGATGACAGCAGCGCCAAATGAGAGCTTGTCTGTCCTGTTGACTCGTCTGCGTCTTTCTGCGCGTTTTACGTCAAACGTGGTTTTCCAACTAGCCCAGACCCATGCCTTAATGAGAGATTTATTGCCATGCCCGACTGCTACCGAGTGAGGCGACAAGCCAGTGTCTTTTGGAAACTGGAGCCGATGGTTCAGCGGAAGCGAAGAAGGCGGCCCGGGTTGCTCCAACTCCTCTTTTTGTTGCGAAAGCGCAACACTACTGGAGCCCAGCTCGGCTTGTCGCGTATGCTCGTAGCAGTGCGGCTACCAAACGCCTTGAGTCGCCATTGCCTAGCAACCGCTTCAACTGCGCTCCAGCCCGAGTTAAGGTGGGGACACATGTCAGGCGGGTGCTCCGAATCCGGTCCGGCTCGCCGCGTCCGGCGGCGCTGCTCCGGCCAGCCGCCGATCGCCGGATGCATCAAACCGCGTAGATATGTCTGGCGTGCCGCGTCCGGCGAAGGCCCGGCACGCCGCTCCGGCGGGCAGTGGCAGCCAATGCGAGCGCGCAGAGCGCCAACGTCACGATGACATCGAGTCTACGAAAACTCTGTTTGGTGACGTTCACCGTGAGCCGGTGAGTGGTGTCACGGCCGGTCTCGACGCGCGCTCTTTCTGCGAGAAAGCGCATGCGTCGAGACCGGCCGTGGCGGTGGGTCGCCTGCTGAATTGTAGGGTCAGCTTGACTGCGCTGTTTTCACTGAGCGCCATGACTTCGTTCAAACAGTCCCGGATTTGGGAGAACGAACAAGGGATGCCGAGTGTAGCATGTAGCACTTTTGAGCGCTGGCCAGTCCCAAAGCGCCCTCAGCTGCGGCGTCGATGCTAAACCAGATAGGCCTAGCGACGACTAGGGCAGTCAGGGACCAGCGTGCAGTTCGTCTCCCGGCGGTGCCGCAGGCGGTGTCGTTGCTGAAAGCTCCACTCTAGCACGGGCGTGCTGTCGTTGCTCGAATCTAGGCAGCATCCTTTCTGGTAGCATGGCTGTTTTGTATTTTCTTGTGTGAACGTGCCGAGCCGGACGGCCAGCCTGGATCCCGTCTGCCGGCATCATAAAAAGGAGCTAATGAGTGTTCTTGACATAAATAATAAACCCTGGGATAGGGAAATGAAAAAATGTCATTTTTCTGGGTCATTGGCCAATACCGACTTGCTGGTAGAAGTGACAACTGTGGTACGAGTGAATTTGTTGCGAGAACCGCCTCGCAGCTGCCACTGGCCGCTGCTGAAGGCGCCGTGGAAATTGATGATGCTGTTGACAGCAAAGCGGAGTGAAGATTAGGCCTTCAATTATAGCGTAGGCAACTTGCGAAGCGCCGGCCGCTGCGGCTTCGATGTGAAGCAGGCAGGCCTAGTGACAACCACGGCAGACAGGCAGCAGTAGAGCTCGTTGCCCGGAGCGCCCGCGAGCGGTGGCGTTGCCGAAAGCTCGCAACATAAGCAGCCATGCTTTGTCACCACTCGAGTATAGCTGGCAGTCTTTCTGATAACAAGACGATCTTGTCTTTTCTTGCAATATTTCTACACCAAGCCAAGCAGCGCTCAGGCACTGCTGCACGGCGGCGAGGGCGACACCGGTTGTGGGCGGAGCTTAGGTAGAGCAGCACAGCTTGCCGTTCCATGTGTCCCTGCTTGCTGGTGCAGCAGTCCGGACGCGTTGCCTGACATGTGTCGCCTGCTTTACTAACCGAGCTTACCTGGGTAAGCTCGGTTAAGTTCGGTCAAGTGCGGAGCTGCAGCGTGCCATGTGCGCAAGAGGTTGCTGGGGGACAACAACATGGGTCGTACAATCACAATTTGATCTCCTGCGCCAAGCTGCGCTCAAACGGCAATTTACGCCCATTGCAAGCATGCAGAGCCAAATTTAGCGCAGTGTTATTGTCGGCTGGGCAACACTAGGCACTCGCTACTTTGAAGAAGTGGATATTTTGTGCTCTGCTTGTAAAACGGAAACGGAGACTATAGGGCACTTGGTTCTGAGGTGCGCAGAACTCCGCCCAGTCCTCCCAGAGGGGGCAGCAACGGCCATAGAGATAGGGGATTTACTGGGGAGGACGGGCGAGTGGATGGGAAAAGCGTGACATTGACGAAGGGGAGGTTGGAGGAGGGGTGGCGGAAATCAAGGGAGGGGTGAATTTGGAGGGGAAAAGGATAGGCACACTAGACATTGTAAGAGCGAAAAGAAAAGAAAAATAAATTAACAGTGGGGGAAGTATAGGCTAGGTGGCGAAAGCTACCGCCCGGTACAAAGGGTAAAGCCATTATCATCCATCCATCCATCCTACCAGTGGCTGGGATAGAAACAGCCACTTGCGAGTGCAGTGGCGCATCTCTTTTTTTAATTTAGCTCGACAGGAATAATGGGACTCAAACGAAGTGGTTATCAGAGGCTGATTTTGTGAGGTCACTTTATGAATCGGTTGCTTTTGATGTTTTTTTTCTTGAAGTTTTCAAACGAAAAAATAAATGTGTCAGTTAAATTTCTGCTCGAATAAGGCTACTTGGCAACTACGAATCAGCAAAACGTCGCCTCATAGTATCATCAATCTACATGTAGTCGACACCGTTCAAAGGGAAACTCAACCGTCTGCATGATTCTTTTGCAGAACAAGCAGTTGAGAAAGTATGACCAATAGGTGTCAGACGTGTCACTGCTGTACGCCTCACAGCAGTGTGGCGACGGACTGTTTGGAAAAGAAATTTGCCATTAATTCGTGGAATTCTGCACATATGGTGCAATGATAAGACGAAGGGATCTCAAATTATGTTGAAAAAGAGGGTGTTAACTACGCAGAAATAGTTATATTTCGCAGCTCATCCTCTGCGCTGCTGGTGTAGCCGAGAAAATTAGGGCCCTGTGAACAGTCCTTACGTGCGAACAACAAATGCAGCATAATTCCACTGAATTCGGCGACCATGACACTTGAAATTACAACTGTGAAGAAACACCAAATAGCCGCTGCCCTTTTTCAGTGCAAGCAGTGAGTGGGGAACAGCATTTCGGGTTGCGGTTTGGTTAGAGCGACTGCACCATGCATAATACACACTCAAAAGTGCCAAAGTATTATTGCTACGAGCAAAACAACTATGTACTGCTTATTTCCAGTTAAGTCGCATTATTCCAGTCGCCACGCAACCACATACAAACCACACCACACGCATAGCGCACTGTACGCAACCGCTGTGAGGGGGAAACGGCGGTGCGGGCTGGTAGGAAGGATGTTCCCACCCTGAAAGTGGAGGCACACGGGCATCAAGGCATCCCAAGGAGCGCCATCTTGCGGGTTTAAAACGTTGTCCATATGCGACCGATGGCCTATGGCGCAGTAATGAAAGAGTTAAGCAATGTGCCACTGCCCTGGCAGGGTAGCTCAGGACCAATCATTAGTTTCTAACTGCCACCTGCCAGAGTGGCCAAGTTTTGGTGACATCACAAGGTGACAGGACCTAGGTGGGACACCTGCATTTTTCCCCAGAACACAGACACCAGATTTTGTGCAGAATGTGCAGATTTTGTGCCTTGCTCTGAGGGAAACAAAGGAACGCCACTGTGGCTGACACAAGCAGGCATTTATTACTACTACAGTACTGCCAGGTAACAACAAAATACGCTAAGTAATCAAGGACGTCCGACTCACCAGCTAGGTTACGATCGAATGTTCGCCCACGCTAGGCCAAGGGATACTCTGCAGCTGGACGGGACGAGATGCGGGAGAACGTTCTTCCCCACGAGGCTTTGCCCCACCGGCAAAGAGCGGAGTTTCGCGCCTGAATGTCAGCGCATGTCCAAGTTCCCGAGCCGAAGAAGGCAGTCTTTCCCGCTCGCGCGTGCAGCAATCACGCCATCCATGGCGCTCCTGTTGCTGCAATGCCAGCAACGCCCTCCCTTGTCAGTTAAAGTAACTATCAAAGCACACGGGGGGGGGGGGGGGGGGGGGGGGGGGGTCGTCATAGCAGGGAAGCCAACCACAGGGGATGAGTAGGGGCGTGTCCCCACAAATCGCACCTTGTGAAACAGCTTTACCGGTACTCGCCTCTGGGGCAGAAACATGGAGGCTTACAAAGTGGGTCCAACTTGAGGAAAACGCAGCAGGCTATGGAAAAGAAAATGGTAGGTGTAATATTAAGACTGAAAGCGGGCAGAGGGGGGGAGGGATTAAACGCTGGTTAATGACATCCTAGTTGAAATCAAGAGGAACAAGTGGGGTTGGGCAGGGCATGTAATGCTAAGGCAGGATAACCGCTGGTCCTTAAGGGTAATGGAGTGGATTCCAAGAGAAGGCAGACGTAGCCGAGGGCAGCAGAAAGTTAGGTGGGCGGATGAGATTAAGAAGTTTGCGGGGATGCGGTGGCCGCAACTGGCAAAGGCCAGGGTTAATTGGAGAGAGACGGGAGAGGCCTTTGCCCTGCAGTGGGCGCAGTCAGGCTGATGATGACGAAGTGTCTTACTGACGTATTAGGCCCAGACTATAAAGTGACCAAAATATCCAGGGGTGATCCCATGTGATTTCATGAGAGACTCCAGTTGGAAAAATTGTCCAAGCTTCAATCTTTTGGTGACATTGAAGTAAATGTAAGCCTACACAGGTCTCTGAACACTGTTCGTGGAGTTATTCCTGAGAATGACTTACTATACATAACAGAAATCCTTGAAGGTCTCAAAGAACAAAATGTTACCAATGTCCCGAGAATCAAAATCTGTAGGGACAAGAAGAAGATCCTGGCATAGCGTCTCATTCTGACCTTTACCTCTAGTACTCTACCCGAGTCCAGTGAAATTGGTTATGAAAAAGTTGGAGTGAGACCTTTCATTCCCAACTCACGCCGCTGCTTTAAATGCCAAAAGTACGGCCATGGCTCGGCACTGCCGTGGACAGTCAACTGGCGCAAAATGCGCCGCCAAAGACCATTACTGAGATAACTGCAGCTCTGAACCACGTTGCACAAACTGCGACGATGGGCACCCCGTTTACTCACGGTCGTGCTGCTCGTCTTGGAAAAATGAGAAGATAATTATGACACTTGAAGAGAACATCGCCTTCCATGAAGCGAGAAAGCAGCTGACCACAGTTCAGACCGGTGTGGCACAAAGGGGCGCAGCACCACGCCAGCCTGCTTAGGGCACACACTCTGGGACAGGGCTGCCCCCAGTGAAAGCATCTAGCACTGCGACCTCAGGGTCAGAAGGCTCTGAGGCTTTTCCTTGTGAAGAGAAGTCTGAAAAACGTGCGCCTCCAGCCTCTTCAAAGGCCTCCAATGAGTCTGAAGAGGCAATGGATGTAACACCAAGTACTTCCACGCCTTCGACATCAGAGGGGGGGGTTGGGGGGAGCTCCTCAGAGCATGCCAGAAAGGAGAAAACCCACATAACAGGTCCAAACCTTGAACTTAAATTCTACGCCTGCTACCAAAAAAACATGGTATTTGCAGCTCAGTGGAATTGCAGGGGTCTGTTAAATAATCACAGCAATGCAGTAGATATCCTTTGCTCAATTTTTCCTGTAGCTTTGTGCTTACAGGAGACAAACTTAGTTCCGCAGAACATGAACATTCTTAAAGAAATATAAAGCATTTTGTAGCGACTGCGAGCACGCGAGTAAGCTCTCAGATGGCGTCGTCTGTGTTGTACCAAGTGGTGTTGCCACTTGTGAAATCCAACTGAAAACAAACTTAGATGATGTTATGGTTACTGTTCTTAGTTTCAAGACTGTACCATCACAGTATGGTCAGTTTATATTGCGTAACACCTAAAATTCATGACTTCAAGGAACTTTAGAGCCAATTACCAGAGCCATATCTGATAGTCGGAGACTTTAATGCACGCTTGCATTTATGGGGAAGCCAACAAACAGGCAGTAGAGGCCAAGTCATGGAAGATTTTATTTTGTCCAATAACGTCTGCATTCTAAATCCAGGTAAACACACATACTGCTCTCCATTCAGACAAAATAAGCTGCCTGGATTTAAGTTTTTTTTCACTGAGTATCTTTACCGATGTTAAGCAGGATATATATAATAACCCTAATGGAGTGATCATCTCCCAACTATTATCAGGTTGTTATCATCCCATCACCAACAATAATTCCAACCAAACCTCCCTGCTGGAAAGTCCAGTTAGCTGATTGGCCTCTATACAAGAAAAATGCCACTCTAGATGCAGAATTCTCTAAACATCTTGGCATAGATGAAATGAACAAAACACTTACGGCATGCATCCTCGATACAGCAACAGTAGCCATACCTCAGTCTTCAGGTTTTGTTAAACATAAACATAAGATGTGGAGGACAAAAGAATATAGAGGTGCAAAAAACAACAAAATAAAGGCTGGGGTATTTTTTGCAGGTACCTGACATATGAAAACCTCACTAACTTCAAAAGAGCGATGGCTAAAGCGCAGTACATTCGCCGAAGTGCAGAAAAAAACTTCCTGGAAAAATAAGTATCATCCATAAATACCATATAAACGCGTGTAAGGGCTGCACCCATGTATGGGCCCCACTGTTTTTCCAAAGGAAATGTTTAAAAAGAAATATCCTTGTAACGGCCGCACCAAAACTTTCCACGCGGGAATAGCCTTCTAAATGCACACACCGTGACCTCCGCGATCGGCTCTGGCTGTAAACAATGGTGCGCTTGATCGTGGAGGCTTCTGGGTGCCACCTACGGATGGTGCCCAAGGCCTCAGCTCATCATCATCATCAGCAGCAACAACAACAACTTTTTCCTCCATCGCGAGCTCTCACTATCTATATCGGCATCAGTGTCACCAGCCCCACCTGCCAAAGCTCCGGGAGTTGTGGTAACGGGTTAGTTCTCCGTACTTGTGGCTTTCGCAAACTGCTGCCAAGCACTGCAGTTTTAGCACAATGGGCAAGCACCTTAATGGCTGCTTGGCTGAGAGTTACCATATAAATGCGTGTAAGGGCCGCACCCTGTTTTCCTGATGGAATTCCAGAGGCCTGTGTACTGTGCAATGTCAGTGCACGTTAGAGAACCCCAGGTGGTCGAAATTCCCGGAGCCCTCCACTACGGCGGCCCTCATAGCCTCAGTCGCTTTGGGACGTTGAACTCCCATAAACCAAACCAACCAAACCAAGTATTTAACAAAAAAAGGTCTGTGTGAGGGCCACACCTGAACTTTCCATCACCCACACAGGAATAGCCTTCTAAATGCATGCACCGCTGCCTCCACGATCAGCTCTGGTGGCGAGCAGCGGAGGCTGTGCACGCACACAGGAGCTTTCAGGTGCTGCCCACGGATGGCACCCGAGGCTAAGCTCATCCTCATCGTCAACTTTTTCCTCCGCCGCGTGCTTCCGCCATCCATATCGGTATCAGTATCATGGTACCACACAGCCACAGTGGCTTTTTGTGGTTGTTGTGGCTGTCAAAGGCACAGGACTTGTGGTGGCATGTTAGTTCACTGTAGTTGTGGCTTTCGCAGCCTGTGTATGTTGGGTGGTTTAAAATTGTTGCATGAAGAATTCTTGTCGATTTCCCTAGTTATGCCACCAACTTATCTGCAGTCACAAGACCTGCTTATCATTTCGAATAATCTTCAGTAGATTTCCGCTTTGCGCCATGTCGAATCTTCAAGCTTGATATACGTAGGTGTCTATGTAAAAGTAATCGAGGGTTGCTCAGGGTCGTGGGGCCTATTCTGCAGTATTTTTTCGTTCTTCAGTGTCAATCGATTAGTATAGACTACTTAGCTAACTTTTAAATTATTGGCTTCAGGGACAAAGTGTCAATGCAGAAGTCCAAAGTGTGCACGGCAGATACGAGGCAAATGCGCTCACGCACGGGGACACCAAAAAGTCCGAAACCAGCACTGCAAACGTGAGGCATACGCACCCGGACAAGAAGCAGTGCCCTGTCCGCAGGCAGCGGCGCCCCCACCAAGAATAGTGGTCATAACTGTAAACTCTGTCGAGACGCACTTGTCCATTGGTGCGGCGCAGCTGTCCTCACCTCGCTCCACAGAGCAGCAGGTTTTTGCTTCTCATCCGTATAACGGAGCCTTTACGGCACCCCTAAAGGCCAAGTGGTGTCAGAACGTGAGGGCTCACCTCACTCTACACAGATTCAGAGCTAAGGGCTTCCACAAGTGCTTCGCCACAAGGATAAGAAAGAAACCATCATTGGCCGGTTACTTTTGGCAAAGACTGTACATCTGCGAGTGTATCAGGCTGTGAAAGACAGATTGACAACTTATCTAGTTGGGCCAACAAAAACGGTTTCAAATTTGCACCGCAAAAAACAGCAGCTGTGCTATTCTTGCTGAAGCAAGGAGTACAAATTGATCTCAGTCTCTATATGCACGGAACCCAGCTGCCTGTAAAATCAGAACGTAAATTGCATGGTCTCACTTCTGAAAAGAAGCTAACATTTGTACTGCATATAGAATCACTGAAGGCTACAGCTTCTTGAGCCATGAATATTATCAAAGTATTATCACGAAAACGTTGGGGCTCTGACAGGACCTGCCTTTCACATATTTACCATTCCCTAACACATTCTAATTTAGATTACAGGTCTATGGGATACAGATTCGCGAGGTCGTCTTACCTAAAACAGACCCGTGCACAACTTGGGACTGCGTCTTGCAACAGGCGCATACAGAGTATCACTCCTGTCTAGACTTTATGTTGAAAACAATAAGCCTCTTCTTGAATATAGAAGAACTATGCTGACATGCGCATGTGCCCTTAGAATTAAAGCATGCTTCCAGAGCACCTCTGCCACCCTGTAGTCACCTAGTGCACCTCCAGAACAATGTTCGGTAATAAACCACTAGTAACTACCATGTACGGCGCACGAGTCAAAACCACTTCCTCTGTGGTACTATCGGGGACAGAAGGACGCGGCTACAGTGGCCGGAGCAGCAGAAACTGCATCGCTGTGCCGTCTATTGATGGGTTGCCTGGTTCGAGATCAAGGAGGAACGCATGTGTGTCCCAGCTTGTGTGCGTGCAATACTGATGCAAAACTATCGGAAAATTGACTATGATAGTTTATTTGAAACTATCGATAGTGTAAAGAAACTTTCGATGGTGCTACTATTGATAGACTATCGATAGAATTATCAGTAGTAATACTATCGATTCTACTATTGATAGTATTACTATCGATAGTGTTGCTATCGATAGTATTACTAGCGATAGTACCGCCGTCGATAGCAAGACTATCGATAGTGAAACTGTCGATGGTAAGACTATGGGTAGTAACAATATTGATATTATGCATTTGTTGGCCAGCGATATAACCAAAACATTTGCGATACCTGATTGGTTTCACGGTCTCACGAGGCTTAATGTCCCAAAGAGACTCACTCTAGAAGGGATGCCATAGTGGAGGTCTCCGGGTAAATTTCGGCCAGCTGTGGTTCTTTAAAGTGCACTGGGACAGTTCGGAAAAATGCCTGGAACTGCATCCGATGAAAGAACAAATAGCACAAGTTGTGCTGGCTTACACGACACCATTGTGCACTGCAGACGTCGTCTTGCTGACGTAACCACTGCAGAAATGCTTTCGGCACACATGCTTCGCAACTAGGACATTCGCACGCTGACATTTTATCCAGCAACTTAGGGAACGTCTGCAGAGCTCGTTGACGCGTCCGTCAGTCACTCATACCATCACCTCCTTACCACACGCTCAGCAAACCAAGTTCAGGATGCAGTGGGTATCGATAGTGCGCTATCGATAGTACTGTCGATAGTTTTTTTTACCATCGATGGTTTGATAGTGACTCAACTATCGATAGTATCGATAGTACTTTCGATAGTATTGCATCACTACCGTGCAAGCAAGTGCTGGCTGGCGCTTTCACACGAGTTGCTGTTCGCCCAGGAATGTTCCACAAGATGGTGCTATGTGGGCATCGGCTGTGAGCGGCGCATTGCCTGCACCCCAGTTTGTAAGCGCAGAGGCAGCGTTATTGGCAGCATCATTGGTGTTAGCGGTGGTCGGCAATCACCACTAGCACCATTCAATGCCATTCAATGCCCATTCATTTTGCTATTTTGGACGCTGTTAACAGAATAATTGGCCGTAGAGGAAAGCTAAAAGCGTCACTAGGACTGAGTCATCACGAACTTTCTGCTGGCCACAGTTATTTTGCGCTGCTGTGATTTTTGCTTTTACATTGTTCTGCGCCCACTGGAAATGCATCAAGGTGGTAATAACTGGCGCTCGGTCCTTTGCTCGCAGAAGCTGCAGGTTTACAACTTTTTTCGCTGCTTTTATCAATTCTGCAGTGAGATGGGCTCTGTTGTGTGTATAGACAGGTGATCAGTACCTGTTACCGGTTAATGATGAGCATCAACTGAATGTGGCAGGAGTAAATAAAACATATATGTAGATTCCTAATGCTTGTCGCCAAGTGGGTGCAACCGGCTGTGGAAAAAATGATTGTGCGACAGTTTAGTGCTTTTTTGTCTGCTTTTACACTTTGTCTGCAATTCACAGACATTGCGTGTTTGGAAGCTGGTGTCTTGGGAAAGGGTAAAGAACTGACATGTTTTCCTTGAAAATGATGGCAGTGAGTTGCAGCCAAGAAAAACAAATCCAATACATCTGAAATAATAATATTAGACATAATACATAACATAATGAAAGCTCAAACGAAAGGACTTATAATAAAGTTTTGCTGGGTTCCTAGTCATCTGGGAATCAGGGGGAACAAGAGCGCTGATGCATGTGCCGCACTTGCCCGTAATGTACAAGTAAAATAAATAGGTATACGTCATAAAGACTAAAAAATAAACTTGGAGGAAAATGGCAGGCTTCATGGGACAATGAAGTTAACAACAAGCTACATCTACTAAAGCCTGTCTTTGGTGAATCGAAGGCCTGTGTGCACCAGGAATGTTTTATGGAAGTAATTTTATGCCGCCTGCGCATTGGACATGCACACATTACACATAGCTTCCTGCTTGCAAAACAAGAGAAACCAGTCTGCGAAAAATGTGGAGACGAACTTACAATTAATCACATGCTATTCTCATGTGTGAAACTTGAAAAAATAAGGGAAAAATACTTCACTCAATTTTACAATGAGCGCATTCCTTTTCACCCTACACTTGTGTTAAACAACAATGCAATCGTTGACATATCGTGTGTTTTTAGCTTTTTAAGAGAAGCGGGTTTTCTCGAGAGGCTGTAAATTCTGACCCAGAGCTTTGCTTCACTTTTTATACACCTCAGCTGCCTTGTCATTGCTGAGAAGACTGCTGAGGTCTTTACTTGAGTGGCTGGGAGCCTCGGGATCCTTGCCCAGCCAGGGATCGCCACTGAGGTTACTCGAACTTCTTTAAGGGTTTTAATACTATAGCCATTCCTAAAATTTATTTCCCAGCATTACAGTGTAGTAGCAACTAACTTTTTAGGCTCTTTACACCTTGAACTTGGCGCATGATAGCCTTGGATGCTTATGCGCCGTTAAAACCCTACACAACACTACCTTTGACCTGCTTTCATAAGAAACAAACCGCCACAGGAGCATATCATACAAGAATGCTTTGCACTTAAAGAAAAGCATGAGAATTACGCTGCATTTTACATGGACGGATCAAACAAGTGTTGGAACAAGGATAACACTATGATTACTGCAGAGCTCATCGGTCTTTGTAGCCGAATGCTACGCTGTCTGCTCCGCAGTCAGAAAGATATTGCGACAGGAGAATGCAATCTACACAGACCCATTAAGCATTCTGAATGTTCTAGACTCAAGAAGCACAGTACAATCGTTAATAGGAAATCTAGTTCATAGTATAGCAACAGCTGAAATATATGGAAAAGAAATAAAATTATGCTGGGTCCCAAGCCATGTCGGCATAGACGGTAACGAAAGAGCCAGTGCTTGTCGGCGCGAGATCACCAAAGCAAACAAGAGGCCATAAATATTCGGCACAAAGATTGGTTAAAGCTAGTAAAGAGTACACTAATAGACCACTTGGGATGATAAAATCAGTGACAATCTACACCTGGTAAATTCTTGGTGAATGGAAGTCGTGTCAAACCAACAACACTCTACTCAAGTGATCTTTTGTTCCCTTCCCATTGGCCATATGCATCTTACACATGACTTCATACTCATGAAACAAGAAAATCCTCTTTGTGAATATGGCCAACTGGTCACAATAAAGCATATTTTATTTTTATGCAGTATGGGGTCACTCGCGTGCAGCCGGCCGGGAAGGCGCGCTTCCGTGCCAGCTATGCGCGGGCGTTCTCGTGTCCCCAACCCGTGGCGCAAAGTCACAGCCACGGCGGGTTCGGACGAAGTAGGCAACGAACAGAGTACGCTAGGAAACCGTTTATTTACCTAGCGCAAGGCAAAGCACACTGCGGAAGAATGTTCTATCCGATAATAGATGGTTCAGCAGCTTACCAAGTCGTCGTCGACTGGTGTTGGATAATCCGGGAGGGCGCGGGCAGGACGGGGGTCGGCAGGGCAGTCGGGCAGTCACCGCGGCGAGAGGAGAGACTAGACAGCCTTTGTTCCCGCGTGAGCTCTCCTTAAACCCCTACGACATTGCACCCCCTTGAGCAACCAAGAGGGGTCGTTCCTAAGACGCCAGAGCGTAGGCGTGACGTCACATCCGAGCTGAGGGTGAGGAGAGTGGCCACGTGCCCCCCTCTCCCCATGCCCGGCGGCGGGCGCTTCGTCGCGTGACTCAGCGCGAGGCGGCGAGGGACATCTGTATATCCCACATCCTCCCCTCCTTAAGAAGCCTCCCGGACAGAGAAGCGGGCGCAACGTTACTTAATCTTCTCCGCCATCCAGGGATCGAAGTTCTTCGGCTCCCTCCGGTACACTTGTTGATGTCCGCGCCACGCCCGCACCGATCAGCTGGTCCAAAAGCTTGACCACCCGCGAGATGCCGATGTCGAAAGGTGGCTTGCCACAGGTCGCCGTCTTACGATTACCCGCGCTTGCACCGCTCCGGTGAAGGTGGTTGACCGCCTCCGTGGCACCGGCTTCGACTGCTTGGAGGCCAGGTTCGTGGCTGCGCCACCCTCAGAGACTGGGTCAGGTGGCTTCAGAGGCGAGGGCTGCGGCGCTTCCATGGTAGAGGCCGGGCGGTTGGGCTGCCCTGGCGTGCCCGGTTAGCTGGCGAGGGCTCTGGGTTGAGGTGGTAATGGGGGCCGCGGCTGCTCTGTCTTCGTTTGGCCAGCTTGCTCTTGGGTAGGCGGGTGCGGCGGCGTACAGTCGGCAGGCAGTTAGCTCCGATGCGGTGTGGCAGGTAGCAGGAGTGCACAGGTGGCAGCAGGCTTCAGGTCGCGGGCTGGGCGTAGCGGCGGCCATGGGCGCGGCGCGTTGCCGAAGCTGGATGGTGGCTCTAGATGGTTCTAGTTGGTGGTAGTGGTGAATGATGTCGTTCTGATGCGCCCTGCTTCTTTTCCATCTGCGCTGAAAAAGGTCAGCACAGATGTAACCAACTCCCGCAGCGCGTGCTACGTAGCTGTTCGGCCCTCACGAGAGTCATGAGGGTTAACGCAAGTAAGTCTTACGTAACAGTGATCGGCATGAGCGGCCCGTACGTTCATGCATCTAACGAGACTGCGTGTCGGCCTGCGCCCTCGCTCTAGTCCGCGCAGGCAGATTTTATTTCTGCCTACGGCGCAAGTTATAGCGGGACGCGGAGTTCGCCGGCTGATCGCAGCGCTCGTTTTCCGACTGCGGCGCGGGTCGGGCTGTGTCCTGAACCCACTCATCTCGCTGCACGTAACGTTTCAAGTCGCATACGTGCACCGGTCCGCCTGTCGGTTTTGACCGCAAGTCCTCGAGCCTGTAAACGAGCGAGGAAAGCTTCTCTCGCACGCGAAACGGCCCGATCCATTTCGGCGCCAATGAGGCCGCGAACTGTCTGCTAGCATCGCTGAGAACGTGTTGGCGCCGAAGCACCAGATCGCCCACTTCGTAGCGAACATCCCGGTGCGAACGGTCGTACTGTGCTTTCTGCTGCGCCCTAGCGGTGCTCAGGTTTCGGCGAGCCTTGTGTAAGGCCTCCGTCATCTTAGCGCGCAGCTGCGTCGCGTATTCAGCTCGTGCTGACGAAGCGACTGGCGTCTTTCTGCTGTCCGTTAGAACCCGGTCCATCGGATTTAGCAGCTCTCTACCCAGATTGAGAGAAGACGGCGCATACCCAGTCGAGCGGTTAACGGTCGAACGCAAAGCGAACGCGATCTCCGGCAGATAGGAGTCCCAATCTTTGTGCCTCTCAGAGTACGCGACAAGCATGTGCTTAATGTTGCGGTTGACTCGTTCCGTGGGGTTCGACTGAGCATGATAGGTGGTCGTTTTCTTGTGCTTAAATGGACACTGAGGAGAGCACTATTAATATTTTTTTTATAGTAAAATCCGATAGTTCGGCATGTCATGGCTTTGTTGCCACTTGGCCGGCAGCGAAAGATGCATTTATTCTAAGAAATTTGGATTCGAAGTTGAAAAAGTTTTTCCCGCCGCTCTGATTCAAACTTGGGATTCGTCTATGACGACAGAGGACTAAGAGACGTGAAACATGACGTGCACATGACGTAACGCAGACTCCGTGATTTCTGGCTGCCAGCAGTGCGGCCTAGCAGCAGCCGAAAAGAAAGCTACCGCCGGCCGCACGTTGAAGGCATCTATCGGCTATTGCGGCCGTCGCTACAGTCGCTTCGATTACGTTTGCACTGGCGTTTTGCCAGCGTTACGATGGATCTCGTTCTCGAAGTCGTCAACGAAGTTCTCGCAAATAGACACCTTTAGCATACCGTGTACCTTGTTACCGCTAGCGGAATACCGGGAACCCGCCTATCGCCGGAAAACAGGCGCTGATTTGTCCCGATGCTTCAGGAGCGCGCGTAGCAGCCGGGCACGTGGCGCCATCTGGCGACGTCAAGGAGATTTGCGCATGCGTTGGCTGCGCCTCAGTGATGCATGGTTCCTCGGTTCCTGGTGTTGCTAGAACCATTCGTTCTAGCAACACTGTTTTGTTCTATGATCTCATCACGCTTGTACTTGCGAGTTTGGCCTGTGGCGGCGATACCTGTATTTTGGTTCTTGCTCTTTTCTACATTACAAGCGCTTTGTTGTCAGTATGAGTGGCGTTTTTGTAATCAGGAGCTGGTATTCTGTCGATACAAGCCAGCTTCAATTTCTCCTCAGTGTCCCTTTAATGCCGAGTGCAGCGCACGAATCTACGAACACCTTCGCAGTGAAGTAGGACGCGTTGTCCGTTATCAGCTGCTCTGGGAAACCGAACCTGGTGAATACGTCCATCAGCTTCTCCATGATCACTCGTGCCGTCAGCTTTCTAAGGGGGAAAAGTTCAACCCACTTGCTGAAGTGATCCGTGACCACCAGCAGGAACTTGTTCCTACTCGGTGTCGTGGGATACGGTCCCATGATGTCACACGCCGCGATTTGCCAGGGAGTCTGGCTTTTAATCGGCTGCATGAGGCCGGGCGGTCGTCCACCCCGGGGCTTCACGCTTTGGCACACATGGCACGAGCGGGCGTAGCGTGTTACGTCCCTTTTCAT